>NC_134813.1:12348805-12353805 GCF_046742065.1 Oratosquilla oratoria
CGTGTTTCATTCCATTTTTCATGTCATGTTTCGTTTCATAATTCGTTTCGTGTTTCATTCCATATTTAGTTTCATGGTTTATTTCATGTTTTATTACATGTTTCGTTTCGTGTTTCATTCTTTGTTTCATTTCATGTTTCGTTCCGTGTTTCATCCCTTACATTTCATTCCACGTTTCATTTCACGTTTATTTCTACCTCTCACGTAACTCCACTAACTCACTAGCGACCCATCTACCTCTTTGATGCCCATTGTACCTTTCTACCACTCTTGATAATATCTTTACCTCTGTACCTCTCTACCTATTTACCTCTCTACGTTTCTACCTCTCTATGTAGCTCCCTCTCTATTACTCTACCTCTCTACTTCCCTGCCTCACAATATCTCTATTTCTATCCCTCTTTACCTCTCTACGTTTCCGCCCCTTTACCTCTCTACCCCCTCTATCTACCTCTCTAGCTCTAATTCTTTATTTCTCTACCTATATACCTCTCTAATGACCCCTTAATATCTCTATCCTTCTACTTCTACCTCTATCTCTCTACCTCTTCCTCTCTACCTCTACCTCTACCTCTCTACCTCTTTACCTCTCTACCTCTACATCTACCTCTACCTCTCTACCTCTACCCCTCTACCTCTACCTCTCTACCTCTACCTCTACCTCTCTACCTCTACCTCTCTACCTCTCTACCTCTACCTCTCTACCTCTACCTCTCTACCTCTACCTCTCTACCTCTACCTCTCTACCTCTACCTCTCTACTTCTACCTCTTCCTCTCTACCTCTACCTCTCTACCTCTCTACCTCTACCTCTCTACCTCTACCTCTCTACCTCTACCTCTACCTCTCTACCTCTACCTCTCTACCTCTACCTCTACCTCTCTACCTCTACCTCTCTACCTCTACCTCTCTACCTCTACCTCTCTACCTCTACCTCTCTACCTCTCTACCTCTACCTCTCTACCTCTACCTCTCTACCTCTACCTCTCTACCTCTACCTCTCTACCTCTACCTCTCTACCTCTACCTCTCTACTTCTAACTCTTTACCTCTAACTCTTTACCTCTACCTTTCTACCTCTACCTCTTTATCTCTCTACCTCTCTACCTCTACCTCTCTACCTCTACCTCTCCACCTCTACCTCTCCACCTCTACCTCTCCACCTCTACCTCTCCACCTCTACCTCTCCACCTCTACCTCTCCACCTCTACCTCTCCACCTCTACCTCTCCACCTCTACCTCTCCACCTCTACCTCTCCACCTCTACCTCTCTACCTCTCCACCTCTCTACCTCTCTCCCTCTACCTCTCTACCTCTACCTCTACCTCTCTACCTCTCTACCTCTACCTCTCTACCTCTACCTCTCTACCTCTCTACCTCTACCTCTCTACCTCTACCTCTCTACCTCTACCTCTCTACCTCTCTACCTCTACCTCTCTACCTCTCTACCTCTACCTCTCTACCTCTACCTCTCTCTACCTCTACCTCTCTACCTTTACCTCTCTACCTCTAACTCTCTCTCTACCTCTACCTCTCTACCTCTAACTCTCTCTCTTCCTCTACCTCTCTACCTCTACCTCTCTACCTCTACCTCTCTACCTCTACCTCTCTACCTCTACCTCTCTACCTCTTTCTCTCTACCTCTACCTCTCTACATCTACCTCTCTCTACCCCTACCTCTCTACCTTTATCTCTCTACCTCTAACTCTCTTTACCTCTACCTTTCTACCTCTACCTTTCTACCTCTACCTCTCTACCTCTCTACCTCTACCTCTCTACCCATACCTCTCGACCTCTACCTCTCTATACCTCTCTACCTCCACCTCTCTACCTTTCTCTTCCTCTCAACCTCTCTACCTCTCTTATAGCAAATCTACCTCTTTAAATACCTCTCTACCTCTGTACCCTTGAACAAGCGCGTCCCAATCCATACACAGACTCCCGCTTGTTCTATGCATATGAAACACGCTCGGGCGAGCGCGCGCGCGCGCGTGCGTGTGGGTGGATGGGTGGATGAGTGAATATAATCCATCCATCCATTAGCCCAGTCGGATGCGTGATGTGGACTGGCTTCGCAAATACATCCAACATTACATCGACGCTGTGCTGGATTGGTTTCCTGCTCTCTGCAATGTTGCCAACCTTTAGCGCCTGTATTGGTCCGGTGGGTAACTCGGAAGGGGAATAGGAGAAGCTGACAGGAAGGGTCTCGATTTTCGTCTTTATGTGTAACTGCTGCAGCTTCACCTGGTAGTCCAAACACAAAAGGCACAGGTGAACTTTTGGTTGAAATTAGGCGCCTCCCGGCGTAAGCTCCTCAAATCATTCGAGGTCCGCTTCTAAACTTTATAGATTTCGTTGTCTGTCTGTCTGTCTGACTGTCTGTCTGTGTCTGTCTCTTTATCTTCTACCTATCATCTGCTTGTCTTTCTGTCTGTCTGTCTCTCTGTCTGTCTGTTTATCTATCTGTCTGTCTGTCTGTTTGTCTCTCTATCTATCTATCTATCTATCTATCTATCTATCTCTATCTCTCTTTCTGTGTGTGTGTGTGTGTGTGTGTGTGTGTGTGTGTGTGTGTGTGTGTGTGTGTGTGTGTGTGTGTGTGTGTGTGTGTGTGTGTGTGTGTGTGTGTGTGTGTGTGTGTGTGTGTGTGTGTGTGTGTGTGTGTGTGTGTGTATGTTTGTGTGTACGCGCATGTGCGCGTACGTCCCTATGTATGCATACACATTTGTATTCCAACACATTTGCTTTTATATTTACATATTTGATTATTTTATCAATGAATATACAAATACTTCACCTGAAATATAAGACAGCCTGAGAAATATGAAACAAATACACTATGCAGCGGGCTTCAGAAGTTTAGAGGCTAACAATGTTTGTGAAATTATTTTCACTTGTTTTGTGAGTTGAACACTGGGTCAAACGACGATTACGGACAAATCCGGCGACACAACACACACACAAGTTGTCGGGGTCCCTGAGCAGAACGAAAGGTGGGGAGGGAGAGAGGGAGGGAGGGAGGGAGAGTAGGAGGGAGGGAGGGAGGGAGAGTGGGAGGGAGTATGGGAGTGTGGGACCAAAGATTTAAGGATTAAATTTTTTAGCGAGAAAGACCTTTTGTCCTCATCCCTTTTATTAAAGTTGACATGTTTTAAAGGAAGTGTGAGGGAACATTGGGGAGGGGGGGTTAAATTAGAGTTAAAATTCGAGTATGTTCTTCACTGGAGTAGGAGTATTTAGGATAATAGTAGCTGTGGTAGTTGTACGAAAAGTAGGAGTCGGAGTAGGAGGAGTAGGTGGGAGTAGGAGTATGGGTAGGAGTGGGAGTATGGATAAGAGTGGAACAAGTGATAGGAGTAGGAGTAGGGGTAGATTAGAAATATTTGCAGGAGTAGAAGTAGGAGTAGTAGGAGAAGAAGGAGTAATGGAAGAGTAGTATATTAGGAATAGGAGTATTGGTAGTAGTTACACAAGGGAAAGAAAGGGTTGTGAAAGTAGGAAGTAGTAGTTGTAGTACTACACAAATGAGTAAAGTAGGGACAGTAGTAAGTATAATATCACTTGTGTGTGATTCACCTTGGTCTTTGGATTACGTGTTGTACTCGTGATCGACAGCTATTTCCCTCCCGGAAGGGAGCTCAGAGCTCGTATGACCGATCTATGGGTAGTGCTATGACCTTACACGCACACACACACACCTAACTCCCCGCCCACAAGAGTTGGAGTAACGACTCGAAGTACAGCGATACTGAAATAATTTAAACCCTGGGCAGGATTCGAACCCGGTACCGCCGTACTGACAGTCAGTCGTGTGTGTGTGTGTGTGTGTGTGTGTGTGTGTGTGTGTGTGTGTGTGTGTGTGTGTGTGTGTGTGTGTGTGTGTGTGTGTGTGTGTGTGTGTGTGTGTGTGTGTGTGTGTGTGTGTGTGTGTGTGTGTGTGTGTGTGTGTGTGTGTGTGTGTGTGTGTGTGTGTGTGTGTGTGTGTGTGTGTGTGTGTGTGTGTGTGTGTGTGTGTGTATTTACCTAGTTGCATTTACCTAGTTGTATTTTGCGGAAGAAGAGCTATGCTCGTAGTGACCCGCAGTTGTATCTTTCCGCATCCAGTTCTTTTTTAAAATCATGTATAGTTTTAGCACTCACTGTTTTCTCATTCAATTTATTCCATGTATCTATTACTCTGTGTGGAAAGCTGTTCTTTTTCAAATCTCTTCTGTAACTGTCTTTCTTAAGTTTCTTCATGAGCCTTCTTGTGTTTCTTCTGTCCCTGTCAAGAATTTCTATCCCTTTCATAATTCTGTAGATGGTTATCAAATTGCCTCTTTCTCTTCTTTGCTCCAGAGTTTGTAAGTTTAGTTTGTCCAGTCTTCGTTCGTATGTCAACTTATAAGTGTGTGTGTGTGTGTGTGTGTTGTTTGTGTGATTCACCATGGTCTTGGATCACGTGTTGGACTTGTGATCGACAGCTATTCCCCTTCCGGAAGTGAGCTCAGAGCTCATATATGACCGATCTATGGGTAATGCTATGACATTACACGCACAAACAGACCCCAAACTCCCCGCCCACAAGAGCTGGAGTAACGGCTCGCAGCGTAGCGATACTGAAATTATTTCAGGCTTGGGTGGGATTCAAACCCGAACAGCCGTAGTGACGGCCAGGGACTCTACCACCTGCGCCACCTAGAGTGCGTGTGTGTGTGTGTGTGTGTGTGTGTGTGTGTGTGTGTGTGTGTGTGTGTGTGTGTGTGTGTGTGTGTGTGTGTGTGTGTGTGTGTGTGTGTGTGTGTGTGTGTGTCTGTCTGTCTGTCTGTCTACGTGATGCACCATTGTCTTGGATCACGTGTTGGACTTGTGATCGACAGCTATTTCCCTCCAGGAAGAGAGCTTAAAGCTCATATATGACCGATCTATTGGTAATACTGTGACCTTACACGCACACACACACCCAACTTCCCTCCCACGAGAGTTCGAGTAACGACTTGCAGCCCAGCGATACTGAAAT
>NC_134813.1:12363805-12366305 GCF_046742065.1 Oratosquilla oratoria
ATTTTTGTATTACTTTTATTCAAAGCAATACTTCATAATAAATCTTAAATTTTTGGTTTCTTCATTTTCGTTCTTATTCTTAACATTTATCCATATTCAATCTGTTGACATTTCGTATCTTTTAAAATCTTACAAATCTCTTCTTATTCCTTTCTGGATCTCTTTCTTCATTTTCTTCTCTATCATCTTTTGCTTTTCTTCGACCTTTTTCTTCTTCTCCTTTTCCGTTTTATTTCCGCGTCTCTTTCACGTATTCCGTTTCTTCTTGTCAGAGGCACTGATCACGGTCGCCGGTCTGCCTTCCTCCGCCCGATGTCCTTCAGAGAAAAAAAGAAAAAAGAAAAAAGAAAAAAAGTCTTTCTCTTCTCGATAGGCGAGTGTTTTCGTCTTCAAGCAATTTTTTTTTTTTTTTTTGTGTGTGTAAGAGAGAATTTTTACATTTTCTTTGTTTTGTTTTGTTTTGTTTTCCTTTTTTTTTTTTACTTTGTTTTGCCTTGTTTTGTTTTGTTTTGATTTCATTAGCTTTCATTTGTTTTGCCTTGTCTTTTTTCTTTTGATTTTATTTGTTTTCTTTTGTTTTGCCTTGTCTTGTTTTCTTTTGATTTGATTTGATTTCCTTTGTTTTTTTGTTGTTGTTTTTTTGCCTCCTTTATTTTGCTTTGCTTTTTTTTTACCATATTTTTCTTTTGTTTTGTTTTATTTTCATTTTGTTATCTCTTTTGGTTTTTTCTTTGTTTTGTTACTTAGATGCTTTTTGTTTTGTTTTGCCTTGTTTTGTTTTGCTTTTTTACTTTTTGTTTCATTTTGTTTTGCTTTTATTTTGTTTTTATTTTAATTTAATTTTTCTATGTAAACATTAACGCCTGCACAGTCTTGGTAATTTGTTGAATATTCCTCTTCCCCCTCTCACTCCCCTTCTCCCTGCCCACCTCCGGGGGAAATGTCCTACGGGGCAATTGTCTCAGGGGGCAATTGTCTCAGGGGGCAATTGTCTCAGGGGGGTCAATTGTCCTCCGGGGGGAAAATGTCCTAATACGTTCACCCTCACCCTCCCTCTAGTCCTCCCTCCTCTCTCCTCCTCCTCCCACCTCTCACCACCTCTTCGAGTTTGCCTCTCTAACCTCTCTCCCTCTCCAGTTGTTTTTTCCGACTCCTACCCTCCCCCTCCACCCTCCCCCTTCACCTTCTCCTCTCCTTCCTTCCCCACCTCTTTCTACTTCTACTTCTACTTCTACTTCTACTTCTACTTCTACTTCTACTCCCTCTCCCAACATCCCCTACTCCGCCCTTTCCTCCACCTCTCACTTCATTCTCCTCCACCCTCTCCCACCAGCTCTCCCTCCTCCACCTCTCCACCCCTCCCCTTTCTCTACTCCACCCCCTTCTTCCTCCCCCCCCCTCTCCCGTACCAAAACCTGGTCACGCAGTGAAGAGCCCAAAACGGGTCAAAAGTTTCAAAGTTAAACCCATTAGGGCTTCCCTGACATCCTTAAACCTTAACCCATACTTATGCAAATAAAGCCCTTTGGGAAGAACAGCCTAAGACCTTTTTTCTTAAAGAACAACACACTTTTTCTTAAAGAACAACACACCCCTCGAACCACCAACCCCTACCCCACAGACACATCTCAAAGACATCTTCCTAATATTATCTCAAAGAGGTAATGAGCCTACGCCAGGAGACGATGAGTAGCTGCTGCCGAAGCCGTCACCTTTGCCCTACTGTGCGCTTTGGAGATGAATGCGGGATTCGAACCCACGACTAAGACCATTACGCCACCAGTGCAATAATATCGGAAATATCCCTGGGCGTTTCCTTCCAGACAATTCTGGAACTTTGAGGACAGGAAATCGGGACCAGGATTTTAAGTTTTGAAAAGAAAAAAGAAAAGGGAAAAAAAGAAGGGGAAAAAAATAAAGAGAAAAGAAAAGGACAAAGAAAAATAAAAGAAAAAATAAGAAAAAATCCTAGAAGACTATACCAGCAAAGAAGACTGGAGGAAGTTTCGTTGCAGCAAGAACGAGAGAGAGAGAGGGACGGACAGAGAGGGAGGCAGAGAGAGAGAGAGAGAGAGAGAGAGAGAGAGAGAGAGAGAGAGAGAGAGAGAGAGAGAGAGAGAGAGAGAGAGAGAGGGGGGAGGAAAGAGAGAGAGAGGGGGGAAGAGAGAGAGAAAGAATGAGAGAATGAGAGAAAGAGAGAGGGAGAGAGAGAGAGAGAAAATGAGAGAGAAAGAGAATGAGAGAATGAGAGAGAGAGAGAAAGAAAATGTGTGAGACAGAAAAAGAGAGAGAGAGAGAGAGAGAGAGAGAGAGAGAGAGAGAGAGAGAGAGAGAGAGAGAGAGAGAGAGAGAGAGAGAGAGAAAGAGAGAGAATCTCGTCATGGCTGGCTGCACACCCCTGACCTGCTTACCTTGATTATAATTGCAAGCCTCCTATGAGGCGCTTTGTAGGAGTAATTTAGTGAAATTTACTGAAACGGAATTTGGCGAAATGGGGCCT
>NC_134813.1:12371305-12378805 GCF_046742065.1 Oratosquilla oratoria
GTTGCTAATACTATTGTTATTACTCCTGTTGCTGTTAAGAACATAAGAACATAAGAATAAAGGAGACTGCAAGAGACCATAAGGCCTGCACTATTATCATTATCATTATTATTACTATTTGATGTTTTCTATCATTATTTTCTTTGTTATTATTATCACTACAATATTCGGCAGCTCTCATACCAACACAATGTACATCTATATACTTATAAAATTCTGATCATCTTGTTTGTTATCTTGCTTGAAACCGTCTACTGAAGAAGAGATATGACGTCACGACTGAGGACCAGCCAATCAGAAGAAGAGATATGACGTCACGACTGAGGACCAGCCAATCAGAAGAAGAGACATGACGTCACGACATCCGCTCTGTGGGTTCCAAGGAACCCCAGCGCTGAGCGCGTGACGTCACAACTGCTAATTTTCCAATTTGCCAATTTTTTAATTTCCAATTTTCCGACTACATATTTTCTAACCATTAATATTTAGAATTTTCATATTCAGTATTTAGAAGTATAGCCAACTCCTGAATTAGCATCTATGAGGCATAATGAGTTCATTGAAATATAACGTACCGTATAAATCATATGATACGTAGTGTTCCAAGCAACGACGACATGACGTCACAATCTTCTGCATTTCATTTCTTATAACTAACCAAGTCACTGCCTTCGTCTACTAAATAGATGTAAGAGCTCTAAATTATACTCAATTTGATATAGAAACTTATATTCTGTTATTTATATTAAACGGTGATAGTGACATAGTATATCTATCATAAAGTGTACATTTATAAACGTTGCTACTAGCTCAAGTCCCATGGGACTCCCTGAATAATAATAATAATGAGTGGGAGTGGGACTGGGAGTGGGAGTGGGATTGGGAGTGGGATGACGAGACGTGACATAACATAGGCATAATTAAGGAGGCTCTCTTTATTTAATTTCTTGAGAACGCCTGTATCCAGTTTATTTTCCTTCGAGAGAGCACGAGGACCACACAAAACTGGTAAGCCTTAAGCTAATAATAACCTGCTTTAAAAAGATCGTGATATGACATGTTAGCAACATGCAATATTGCAATGCTCAAAATTAGATGTTTTTCGCTGATACTATCTTTCCATTGTTTCAAATACTCAGGAGAAGGAGACAAAGTTCGCTTTCACTTTTTTTTTTTTTTTTCACCCCGATTACCAAGAGCGGTGAAGGATTTGTTCACTGTAATACTCCTAAACACAGAAGTTTCAAATCCTTCTGAGCTGTGGGAGAGATTTTCCAACTCTATGTCAATGGATTACCTGCAATGCAATGCAAAAGCGAGCCAATGATCAGAATATGTTGATCAATGAAATACCATCGATAACACATTGAGGTACATACAGGAAAAACTTTGTGCTGCTGGCAAATCACTGCAAGACTTTGAGTTGCCTTTGCCTCAGAATCAGCCTAATGTGATACAGTCAAATAGAGACATAATGGATGATCAAAGCTACAACCTAGCAGAGCAAACACCATACGTAAATACACATACATATATACATATACCAAGGCTCCTTTCCCCCTTACCAGGGGGGTAGCCAAAAAGGACAAGGCACAAAAACATTCCCACCCATTTCATCCCCGAAAACGCTCCACACCCCTCCACCCTCCCTCCCTCCACACTAAGGTTTATTAAATGAGGAACAAGCAATTATTTATGAATTCGTATGTAGTTGATTAGCCACGGGATCTTCTTCATTGGTTTTTATCGATGCTCCAGGAGGCCAAAAAGGAAAGACCTTCTTAATAAAACTTATTTTCTCAAAAGTAAGGAGCTCAGGATAAATCGCACTGGCTGTAGCATGATCAGGAATTGCCGCAACATTGATGCCTGGTGGCAGAACTGCTCATTCTAGATTCAAGCTTTCTCTCAATGTAAGCGAAAATGATTTTTGTAATTTTGAAAAGAACTCACCAACAGCTGACTTGATAAGGGCAGTAAAAATAATTATTTGGGACGAATGTCCAATGATGAGGAGAGAGAGTTTTGAGACAGTCGACAGGACTATCAAAGATATTGACTTTGTGTAGTGGTGGCTTCAGACAACTACTTCCAGTCGTCAAGAGGGGAAACGATGCCGACGTTTACAATACTTGCATCAAAGATTCGTATTTGTGGTGCAAATTTACAAAATTCCATTTAAAACGAAATATGAGAGTTCAAGAAGAAGGTGATGAATACTCTCAGTTTCTGATAAAGACTGGCGAGGACAAGTTTGAAAAGAATGAAAATGATGAGATTGCACTGCCAGAGGACATGTAATCCCCGCAAGTAATGTTGACCAATGCATTGAATACATTTATCCTTCGTTCGACAATTCAGTAAAAATGTTCGCTGAAAACTGTATATTAGTGCCATTTAACGAGGCAGTTAGAACAATAAATCATAAATGCATTGAAACATTCCCCGGAGAAATCAAAGAATATTTTTCATTTAATTCCGTTTGTGTAGGAACAGAAGCCACACATTACCCTACAGAATTCCTCGACTCGCTCGAGTTGTTTGGACTACCTCCCCATAAACTTGAGCTCAAGAAAGGAGCTCCAATCATATGTATAAAGAATATTGACCCACCACGCCTATGAAACGGTACTAGAGGAGCTGTATGATAACTTGATTGTTGCTAAAATTATTGCATCACAGTTCCAAGGAGAAATCGTTCTAATTCCAAGATTGAAAATTGTTTTATCTGAAGGAGACAATATTCCGTTTGCAAGAATTCAGTTTCCAATTCAATCAGCGTTTGCCATGGCCATTCATAATTCTCAAGGACAGACTTTTCAGAAAGTTTTAGTTTATCTAGACAAACCTGTATTTCAGCATGGACAATTACATGTTGCGCTGAGTAAAGTTAAGCAAAAGGAAAATATTAAAGTGTTTTTAAATCATTCAATTTGTACAAAGAATGTTGTAAATATAAGAACATTGTCTTAATAAAGATTTTATTGACCATTTTATTAACAACGTATCATTTAAAATTTTATTTGACCCAACGGGTCACGGGTGGTCTAGTATGTATATAAAGACTATAGATACCACGTGGACTTGGAGTAGGCATTGTATCAACCAAGTGGCCGCGGAACCCAAGGCTGACCTAATTATGTATAATCATGCAACAATGGGGATGGCCCGCGGGTTGTATATATACGGCTTCGGGTCACGTGTAAAATCATCAATCGTCCCTTAGTGGATTCGCTCATGGAAAAAGCGCTTATTGGCAACAGCTTTCTTTTATACACTACTATCTTTTAACTTTGTTACAGACTAAATAAAACGTAAACCCACTCTCGGAGAAAGATAAGCTGAAATACAGAGTAAACCGTATATTTCGACCACTGACTGTGGTCCTCTTCAGCAGTCAGTGGCCGAAATATACGGTTTACTCTGTATCTCAGCTTATTTTTCTCCGAGAGTGGGTTTAAGTTTTATTTTATTCGTGTGTTACGACACCTACGTTACTTGATTTGTTACAGACATTCTTCCACTCCCACACAAACCGATCCCATGCGAGCGTGTGGTTTGTCATAGGTAGTCCATAGTTCATCAGTTCAATTATAACCTTACAAATGAAGGACGGTTTCATAAACCTCTTTACTTCTCAAAGTATACCTCATCGCCATAAGATACTGATAGGTAATAACTAGTGTTAAGGTGTCTGATATATTTATTATACACTCGCTGACCGAGCTAATTAGAGTTTCGTTACTTATGACGGAGAACGAGGTGACGGCAGTTCGAACCCTGCCGCCGACGAGTTGGACCAAGGGCATGGGTCATTGAATTCCACGCTAGAAAGTTCTCTGTAAGGGGTACCGCCCTAGCCTCCCGATAAGGGGGGAGGGGAGTTTGTGATGTTAAACCATCATCATCATCAATCATCATCATCATCATCATCATCATCATCATCATCATCATCATCATCATCATCATCATCATCATCATCATCATCATCATCATCATCATCATCATCATCATCATCATCATCACCATCATCATCATCATTATAAACCCACACATATCTGCAAGCAGGCCAAAGGGAGTGGGAAGTGGGGGTGGGTGCGTTATTTAGGGCTATATAAGTCTCCTTGCGTTTGTGACCATTGTATTCCATAATGTAATGAGAACATGCTTTATGTATAGAACTCTGCCTAGATTCTGTATTCAAACTTGTATTTTTGCATTCATTAGTCTAGTGGTGGTGGTGGAGGCTGTGGAGGTGATATGATGATGATGATGATGATGATGATGATGATGATGATGATGATGATGATGATGATGATGATGATGATGATGATGATGATGATGATGATGATGATGATGATGATGATGATGATGATGATGATGATGACAATAATAATTATAAAGATGACTATGTTGATATTGATGTTGATGTTGATATCGATGCTGACGATGATGATGACGGTGATGATAATGACGATGACAATAACAACGATAACGATGACGATGACTGACGATGACGATTACAATGGTGATGACGATAATGACAATGACGATGATGATGACAATGACGATGACGATGACGATGACAATAATGACAATTACGATGTTGATGACGATGACAATGACGATGCCGATTATTATAAAGATGACGATAAGAATGACAACAATGATGACGACGACGATAACGAAGACTATAAAGATGACGAAGGCAATGACGATGACGATGACGATGACGATGACGATGAAGACAATGATGATGACGATGAAGATGACGATGATTATAAAGATGACGATAAGAATGACGACAATAACGAAGACTATAAAGATGACGAAGACAATGACGATGGCGATGACGATGACTATGTAACTTTAATGCACGTCACTTTCCACCATTCCTTTTCTCCATTTGTGAGAGAGAAACTTTCTCTTGACAACAGTAACAATATACACTCAGTTTCCATATTGACATAACACTTTTCAGAACAAATGTTATCTTTTATCTCTGAAATCTTTCTTCCCTTCCTAAATCTCTGCTCTTACGTTTACTGCAGTAATGTTTATTGTCGTGACAAGTATCTACATAAATCCCATTTCGTTTTTCTTCAGAAATACAAGTGGTTTGCATTTATTGTGCATGCGTGTGTGTGTATGCGTGTGTGTGTGTGTGTGTGTGTGTGTGTGTGTGTGTGTGTGTGTGTGTGTGTGTGTGTGTGTGTGTGTGTGTGTGTGTGTGTGTGTGTGTGTGTGTGTGTGTGTGTGTGTGTGTGTGTGTGTGTGTGTGTGTGTGTGTGTGTGTGTGTGTGTGTGTGTGTGTGTGTGTGTGTGTGTGTGTGTGCTTGCATTTGCAGGCGTGTCACTGGTATCGCTTTTGTAAAACATTTCCTGTATGCATGATCAAATTGATTAACCTATTCATTGCATTGACATACATCATATAATTATTTCATTTCAAAATGATTACTGAACTGGAGTAATAGAAATTATTTCAATTAGATATTTCAGCATATATGCACTTTTGTATATTTGATTTATTTGTTAATTTGTTTATCTATTTGTTTCTCTATTTCCTTTGCTTATTTACTTGTTTTTTAGAATCAGAATACTAAAGGCTTTGTCATCCATTTGTTAAATATTTTTATTTGTTAAAACACACCAAATATAGTAAAAGTACGAGTAGATGTGGCAACACTGTATTTGTTTCCATTGCAGTATAAATATACAAAACAGGAGGAACAGCAACTATAAGAGAAGGGTTAGATGTGGCACCTATGTGTTTGTTTACATTGTAGAAAACAAGTGTACAATAGAATAAGACAATCCACCCAAAATAAAATGGAAAAACAAGATTTTTTTATTCGCAATTTTTTTTCTTCAATTTTTCAAATAGACCCAAACCAGAATAGACCTAAGGGCATTTGAGGTAACGATGATAAAAAAAAAATAAAAAAAAATAAAAAAAATAATAAAAAAATAAATAGAAAAAAAAAAGTTGCAGTGACAGTGAACTCTCATAAGAAATTCCCATTTGACCCCCTTCCTCCCTCCACCCTCCTCCATCCTCCTCCCCCACCCTCCTACCTCCTCTCTCCTCCCTCCTCCCTCCTTCCTCCTTCCTCCACCCTCCTCCCCCTCTCCCTCCACCCTCCTCTGTCCTCCCTCCTCCCTCCTCCCTCCTCCCTCCTCCCTCCACCCCCCTCCCTCCTCCCTCCACCCCCCTCCCTCCTCCCTCCTCCCTCCTCCCTCCTCCCTCCACCCCCCCCTCCCTCCTCCCTCCTCCCTCCTCCCTCCTCCCTCCTCCCTCCTCCCTCCTCCCTTTACAAGCAAAATAACTCGCGTAAATGTATAGAAATGAGGAGAAGTCTTTTTGCCGCCAAATTACCTTCACTCTCGAATTCAACTATAATTAGATAGTTGGGGCACGTTTTTAACAGTGAGGGCCAGATTGTCGACAAAAGAAAGGAAAAAAATATTCATGATTATCAGGACCTGTGATTCAAGCCAAAGAATATTTAATTAGGAAGTTTTAATTCGTAAAACAATAAAGTCAAAGGCACTTTATTTAACATTTTTGCTACAAAATGGCGTTTGTTCACTGACTTGACGTCAGAGCCGATGACGTCATAACGTTTTTTTTTATTTCCCAAATTTGGTGGAAATTTTTCGTTTTTTTTTTTATCACTTTCATTATTTTTCTGAAACAAAAACCAAACCAATTATTAAAACTGTTTTGTGAGATTTAAGTTATTGTACTACATAACATATATATTTTTTATTGATTCTTTTTGTGGTAATACATTCACCAAGGACGGATTAGATAAGAAAGAGAATGGGAAGGAGGAAATAGAAGGAGGAAGAGGAGGAGGAGGAGAGTACATTATCAAGAGGATGTAAAGAAGAGAGAGGAAGAGGAGGAGGAGGTACAAGAGGAGAAGGAGGGAAAGAAGAGGAGGAGGAGAAGGAGGAATAGGGGGAAGAAAAGAAGAGGAGGAGGAAGAAAAAGAAGAATAGGAGGAAGAGGAGAAGGAAGATAGAGAGGAAAAGGAAGAGGAAGAGGAACAAGAGGTGGAGAGAGAGAGAAAAGAGAAGGGAGAAGAAGTAGAGGAGAATAACGGAGAGGAGGAGGAGGAAAAGGAAGAGGAGGGGAAGAAATTTAAGGAGGAGGCAAAGAAGGAAGAGGAGGGAAAAGGGAGGAGGAGGAGGAGGAGGAGGAGGAGGACGGATAGGAATAGGAAGAGGAAGAGGAGGAGGAGGAGGAGGAGGACAAGGACGGATAGGAATAATAAGAGGAGGAGGAGGAGGAGGACAAGGACGGATAGGAATAGTAAAAGGAGGAGGAGGAGGAGGAGGAGGAGGACATGGACGGATAGGAATAGTAAGAGGAGGAGGAGGAGGAGGAGGAGGAGAAAATATAAAAGGTGAAGAAAGAAAAGGAGGAGAAAAAACGAGGAAGATGGAGAGAAGGAGGAAAAAATAAGGAAGAAGAGGAAGAGCTGGAAGAGA
>NC_134813.1:12393805-12396305 GCF_046742065.1 Oratosquilla oratoria
ATATATATATATATGTATATATATATATATATATACATATGTATATATGTATACATATATATGTTTATATATATACATATATATATATATATATATATATATATATATATACATATATATATATATATGTATATATATATATATGCATATATATATATGCATATATATATATATATATATACATATACATATATATATATATATATATATACGTAAGTGGAGGTAGGAATGGCAGGAGTTTTAGTCTGAGTTTATTCTAGTTTCGCAGGTGTGTGTGTGTGTGTGTGTGTGTGTGTGTGTGTGTGTGTGTGTGTGTGTGTGTGTGTGTGTGTGTGTGTGTGTGTGTGTGTGTGTGTGTGTGTGTGTGTGCGTGCATACTTACATATTGTGTGCGTCTGCTTGTATGCTTGTGTGTATGTGGCTTTGTGTATTTTGAATGGACAAACACGTAAACAAAAATAATATACACAAAATAAATAAACAATATAGAAATGTGGATAAACACATAACCTTTAAAAAAGTTATCAACATTTACAGACATAGAACGCATTTTTTTTTTCCGATCTAAAAACGCGAATATTAGCTCATTCTAAAAACGCGAACTTTAAAGTCAGCCAACTTTTTTCCTCACAGCTTAATAAAATCACCTAACAGACTGAATACAGCCGAGTTGAGTATTGATCTTTTAATTGACAACAATTTCCAACGATGTTACTAAATGGTGGTTAGCCTAATCTGATTAAAATAACCTGGGAAAGGTTGAACTTATAGTCACAACATTAACTAATCTAGTTCTGCTTAATATCAAATTATTGTATTCATAGTCTTATTCTTCATAGAAACTTGGAACAAAGAGACAAGCAACTATGAACCTTATTTCCTCAGACAATAAGACTTGCAATTGCCTACATTTTCTTTTCCTTTTTTTCTTTTTTTTTTTTTTTTTTTTTAGATCCTCCCTTTGAAATGCGTCTCAATCGATCGCGACCCGATTTTACCCGCCCCGTTCAAAACCCAATGAAAATCGTCTGGCTTCAACCAGAATAAAATATATTAAGTTTGTCATTTTGGCAAAAGGGATAATGGATGACCTCAATGTTGATGACATTAAATTACTTTTACGTTAGCAGAAGAGTTTAATTACTTTCAGAAAAAAATATATATAAATAAATAAACAAATGGAACAGTTTCCCAAAGCTCTATGGCAACTGTTGCTTTCATTTAGAAAAATATGTATCAACACAAAAAATTGCCACAATAAAGTTATTCAAGTGAATAAAATCAAGTGGCGATGTCCATGGAGAAGGTATCAATGATACCAGATACTCCCTCCCCACTCTCACTCTCACTCTCACTCTCATTTTTACTCTCAGTCTCAGTCCCATTCTTAGTCTCTCTCTCTCTCTCTCTCTCTCTCTCTCTCTCTCTCTCTCTCTCTCTCTCTCTCTCTCTCTCTCTCTCTCTCTCCTCTCTCTCTCTCTCTCCTCTCTCTCTCTCTCTCTCTCTCTCTCTCTCTCTCTCTCTCTCACTCTCTCTCTCTCTCTCTCTCTCTCTCTCTCTCTCTCTCTCTCTCTCTCTCTCTCTCTCTCTCTCTCTCTCTCTCTCTCTCTCTCTCTCTCTCACTCACTCTCTCACTCACACACACACACACACACACACACACACACACACACACACACACACACACACACACACACACACATATTCACATTCTCTCTCACTCCCACCCTAGGACTCTCATTTCCACTCTCACTTTCTCACTCACTCTCTTACTTTTACTCTCTCACTCTCCTTTCACTCTCATTCTTTCTCTTTCTCTTTTATTAACGCGAGACCCCCCCCCCTTTCAATCTGGACCCTCCCTCGTAAATTCACGGTCCACTCCCTAAATGTCTTCACTCCCACGTGCTCCCAATTTTTCCTCATCCTCATCTTCATTCTCATCCCCATTTTCATACTTATCCTCATCCTCATTCTTATCCTCATCTTCATTCTCATCTTCATCCTCATCTTCATCCTCATCCTTATCCTCATCTTCATCCTTATTCTCATCCTCGTTCTCATCCACATCACCATTCTCATCATCGTTCTCTTTTTCATTATTACACTCATTCACATTCACAATCTCATTCTCATTCTCATCCTCATTCACATCCTCAATCTTATTTTCATTCTCATTCTCTTTCTCATTATCATTCTCATTCTCATCCTCATTCATATTCTCATTCTCATTCTCATTCTTATTCTCATTCTCATTCTCATTCCCATTCTCATTCTCATTCTTATTCTCATTCTCATTCTCATTCTCATTCTCATTCTCATTCTCATTCTCATTCTCATTCTCATTCTCATTCTCATCTTCATTCCCATTCTCATTCTCATTCTCGTTCACATTCTCGTCCTCATCCTCATCCTCATCCTCATCTTCATCTTCATCCTTACCTTCATTTTCATCCTCATTCTCATCCTCGTCTTTATTCTAATCCTCCTTTTCATCCTC
>NC_134813.1:12401305-12406305 GCF_046742065.1 Oratosquilla oratoria
CTCCTCTTGTACAAGACTCTCCTATTCGCATTCGAGAGACGCGCAGAGCTGAAGAGGACTGTACACAGAGAGCTCAGATTAAAACAAACCAGAAGCAGACTCCATAAATAGGCTTTACCCCCTTCAATACTGTGACCCCATTTTCCATGTTCTCACTAGCTATCGCTACATTGTTTTATTCAAGTAAAGGATATCAATTACAGAGTTTCATGTAGAGCTGAGTGAGGTTTTAATGTCGTTTGGTTTTCTATCATTATCCTGTTGGTGAATAAAATAGTCCAATTTCAGGGTGACATTATGTAGAAGGTGTTACTGTGTTGAGTGGGGTAATTTGGGTCCAAAAGAGAGAGAATAATGACGAAAATAAATGAAAATCTGGTCATGGAATCTCAGGAAAAGAATGAAAATGCACAATGTTATTATTGTGAAACAATGATTATTCTTCAGGTGTTTGAGTATTCCTGAGATCTATTGATATATTCTTATTTTTTTTATTTCAAAGACAAAATGTACATTGACAGAAAACTGATAAACGAATAGATTAGACTAAATATATAACTAATTAAATTAATTAATGAATAAATAAACAAACCAATAGATAAAGAGATAAACAGATGGAGACGTATATAGATAGATGAATAGATAAATAAATAGATAAATAAGTAAATGAATAAATGAATATATGTATACATATACATATGTATATACATATATATATATGTATATATATACATGTATATATGTATATATATATACATATATATATATATATGTATATATGTATATATATATATATATATATATATGTACAGTATATATGTATGTATGTATGTATGTATGTATGTATGGATGTATGTATATATATATATATATATATATATATATATATATATATATATATATATAAACTAGGTAAATAAGTAAATAAACGAATAAATAAATGGATGAATAAATTAGTGAACTTTTTACTACATGCAGGCATTGAGTTTTTTTTTCTGATATGTCATACAACTCAAATACTGGACCATTTCTTTTATTTAATTATATCTACATATTTATCAGTTTATTTATCTATTCGTTTATCTATTCGCTTATGTCTATTTAGACTGCTGAATCATTAGCTTAATTTATTTGTTTATTTTTTTTGTTTATTTATTATTTATTTATTCATTATTTATTTATTCATTATTTACTTATCAATTTATTATCTATTTATTCATTTACCCATTTTTCTACTCATTTATATTTGTACTTCCCTTTTCTTGATTTGACTCTTTATCATTTTTTTTACTTATTTATTAACTTTTTATGAAGTTTATTTTATTTTTTTTTTTTTTTTTTTTTTTTTTTTTATTTTTTTTTTTTTTTTTTTTTTTTTTTTTTTTTTTTTTTTTTTTGTCCGGGGACTGGGCTTGATGACACTCAACCTTGTGTCATCCGGAGCTAAGATGAGAGGCAATGGTGGCTACCTCCGGAGCTAAGATAAAGGGATGATGGGTGGGAAATGATTAAATGATTTATAAGGGTGGTAAAAGAGAATTTTATTTGATTTTTTTATGTGAAGGTAAGACACTATACAGCTATTATTACATGATTTCAATGAAGTCCGGGGATTTTGTTGTCTTGTTGACAACCTAAGAACCTTGCTGATGACCGTCCGGGTGAAACAGATATCATGGAAAGGTCTGGTTCACCGTCCGGGTAGGTACGAGTCTTAAAGGAAAATAAATGATAAATAGATTAAAAAAAAAAAAGGATGGAGGTCGCCAAAGTGAGCCGGATATTCTCTTTCAACTTTTGCTACAAATCCGAGTCTTCCTTGTACCTGGCTCGGGTCTGAGATGGATAACCTTTGATCCAGTCATCACCCAGAAACGAAAGGAAAATTTTCCAGTAAATACATTAATGAATAGGTAAATACATAAATACATGAATATGTAGATAAATAAATAAATAAATAAATAAATAAATAAGATAAATAGAATAAATAAATAAATAAATAAATAAATAAATAAATAAATAGATAAATAAATAAATAAATAAATAAATAAATAAATAAATAAATGATAAATATATAAATATATAGACAGATGAATAGATACGTGAATAAATACATAAAAGACTAAACACAGTATATATATACGAATAGATTGATACATAACTAAACAAGTAAATAAATCAGTAAATAGATAAATAAATACAGTAGATGAATAAACTAATAGATAAGTAAATAAATAAATAGATAAATTAATTAATACACTGTGAGTGTGTATGTGTGTGTGTGTGTGTGTGTGTGTGTGTGTGTGTGTGTGTGTGTGTGTGTGTGTGTGTGTGTGTGTGTGTGTGTGTGTGTGTGTGTGTGTCTGTGTGTGGTGTATTTGCGTGTATGGGTGTCTATGTCTATGTATTTCTATGTAAGTTTATTTCCTCATCCACCAGTCGATTCTCTTCATCCTAAGCAAACCTCAAGAAACCAAAACTCGCAATGATCTCAAATGCCATTCATTTCCAGTTGCTTGTTTATTCCATCTAAAACCCAACAATTTTATTCCCCAGAGTCCAAAACAAGGTCAAACCCGATGACTGAGGAACTTCCCTCCTTACAGATGCCGCCAGGTGATTTTATTCACCTGAGGAGGAGGTGGAGGTAGGGGTAGGGGAAGGTGGGCCTAGACCTCGGCCTTAGTGAAGAGGTCGAGACTTGAGGCGATAAGTTAGCCCAAGTTGCGAACTTCCCAACGTCGGAGTGTATTGGTTCATGGTTGACTTGCTACGAGATGGGGCTATACATCACCTCGGCTTCAAACTCAAGCCCGGATATCCGGGGGGAACGAGTGTCCGGGTGGGCCGGATAAGTGGAGGTCCGGATAAGCGGAGGTGCCGGATAAGGGAGTTCCGGATAAGCGAAGATGCCGGATAAGGGAGTTCCGGATAAGCGAAGGTGCCGGATAAGGGAGGTCCGGATAAGCGAAGGTGCCGGATAAGGGAGGTCCGGATAAGCGAAGGTGCCGGATAAGGGAGGTCCGGATAAGCGAAGGTGCCGGATAAGGGAGGTCCGGATAAGCGAAGGTGCCGGATAAGGGAGGTCCGGATAAGCGAAGGTGCCGGATAAGGGAGGTCCGGATAAGCGAAGGTGCCGGATAAGTGGAGGTCCGGATAAGCGGAGGTGCCGGATAAGGGAGGTCTGGATAAGCGAAGGTGCCGGATAAGGAAGGTTCGGATAAGCGAAGGTGCCGGATAAGGGAGGTCCGGATAAGCGAAGGTGCCGGATAAGTGGAGGTCCGGATAAGCGGAGGTGCCGGATAAGGGAGTTCCGGATAAGCGAAGGTGCCGGATAAGGGGAGGTTCAAATAAGGGGTGGCTCCGGATAAGATTGAAGTGCAAGACGGATAAGAATGACTGGATATTGGGAAGGCCGGATAAGGGAAGGACCGAATGAGGAGAATTCCGGATAAAGGGAAGTCCAGATAAGGGAAAATTACAGATAAGGGGAAGGTCGGATAAGGGGAAGATCGGATAAGAGGAAATGCCGGATAAAAAGGTGTCCGGATAAAGAGGAGTGCCGGATAACTGGAAGGCTGGATAAGGAGAGGTCCGGATAAGGGTGAAGTGCCGGATAAGTAGAAATCTGGAGAAGTGCCAATCTTGCACCACTTTGGCCCTGCTCTGGGCAATCTATTGGCACTGAGCTACTAATCTATATATAAAAATCTGCCGTGTCCGTCACTCTCATATAGTATCAAAGAAAATTTACGTTTCTTCCAAGCATGCAACCTTGACTTTAATGCTTTGGTTTCTATGCAAAAGTAACGCCAAATAATGAGGCCGATTGCAAGGGGGAGAGAGAGAGAGAGAGAGAGAGAGAGAGAGAGAGAAAGAGAGAAGGGATGTCACGCCCGGTACGACCAATGCTGCGTTTGGTTGTTTCCCGCTCTTCTTTGACAGTTTCCTTTATAAACTATAAAATTACAAAATATAATGCACAAAAGTAGTTTTAAATGTGTGTGTGTGTGTGTGTGTGTGTGTGTGTGTGTGTGTGTGTGTGTGTGTGTGTGTGTGTGTGTGTGTGTGTGTGTGTGTGTGTGTGTGTGTGTGTGTGTGTATGTGTGTGTGTGTGTGTCGACAATATATGTTAGCGATATCTCAAATAACACTATATACTATGAGGATTCATTCCAAATTTGAAAAAACATCAGCGCCTGAATAAGAATTCTAGTAAACGTAAAAAGAAAATGGGGGGAGGGACTTACATTCTTATTCCCTTCTCTCTTTACTCCCTCTCTAATTTCTCTCTCTCTCGCCCTCTCGCTTTATTTTTATCTCTCCTCTTCTTTCCTTTATATTTTCTTTTGTGCTCTCTCGCTCTCTTTTCTCTCTTTATGTACTTTTCTGTATTTCTATATTTTCTCTCTTTTTCTATATTTTCTCTTTTTCTCTCTCGCTCTCTTTTCTCTCTTCCTTTTCCTTCCCCTCCACTCTCCCCTCCCCTCCTCCCTCTCCCCTCTCTCTCTCTCCCCTCTCCCCCCTCTCTCCCCTTTCTCTACCCTCTCCCCTCTTTCTCCCCTCCCCTCTCCCCTCCCTCTCCCCCTCGTCCCCTTTTCTCCTCCCTCTCCTCCCCCTCCTCCCTCTCCCCTCTTCTCTTCTCCCTCTCCCCCTCTCCCTTTCCCCATTGCCCCCTCCCCCTCTCCCCTCTTCCCTCTCACCTCCCCCTCTCCCCCTCTTGTCCTCTTCCTCTCCCCTCTCCCTTTCCCCATTACCCCTCCCCCTCTCCCCTTCTCCCTCTCCCCTCCCCTCTCCCCCTCTCCCCTCCCCCTCTCCCCCTCTCCTTTCTTTCCCTCTCCCCCTCTTCCTCTCTCATTCGCCCTCCCCATCTCACCTTCCTCCCTCCCCCCTCTTCCCATCTCCCCCTCCTCCCTCCCCTCTTTCCATCTCCCCCTCTCCCCCTCCCCCTCTTCCTTGTTGCCCTCTAACCCTCTCCTCCTCCCCCTCTCCCCTCTTCC
>NC_134813.1:12411305-12431305 GCF_046742065.1 Oratosquilla oratoria
ATCTAAACACGTAGCTATAGCTGTACCTATTTATCGCTCTCTCTCTCTCTCTCTCTATATATATATATATATATATATATATATATATATATATTTATATATAATATATATATATATGTATATATATATATATATATATATATACACATATACATATATACATATATATATATATATATATATATATACATAGAAGCTTAGAAGAAAGTATAACTTCTATATTTCGACTAATAGCTATTGCCCTCTTCAGGAAAGTACAAGTTACAAGAAATTATAGAGACATAAGTACAATTAAGATATAAGTTGAAGGGGAACAGGAAAAACTAAAAACAAGACATTCCGTCGCGCAGGGCGGAGTCAGAAGGAATGGGATAGGTGGGTAGAGGTGTGAGGTCAGAAGGGAAGCGAGTTCATTATTCAACTTCCTGACCCCACTCCCCCACCAATCTTGACCCCGATTCCCTTCTGACTTCACACCTCTACCCACTTATCCCCTCTCCTCTGACTACGCCCTGCGCGACGGAATGTCATTTTTTATCTTTTCCTGTTCCCCTTCTACTCATCTCAATTGTACTTATGTCTCTATAATTTCTTGTAATCTGTACTTTCCTGAAGAGGGCTATAGCTATTAGCCAAAATATAGAAGTTATACTTTCTTCTAAGTTTCCTTTTATTCCGACTATAGATTCTCCGATATGTATACATATATATATATGTATATATATATATATATACATATATATATATATATATATGTATGTATATTTACATATATATAGATAGATAGCATGTAGTATTAAATGCGACGGAAATCTCATCTAATACTACATGCATTGGAGAATTTTTTTTGCCGAAATACACAAATATATATATATATGTATTATATATATATATATATATATATATATATATAATATATATATGATATATATATGTATATATACATACATATATATATATATATATATATATATATATATATACATTCTTATTCAACTTTGATCTCATCTACCAATCGACTTGTTATTCATGCAAAACATTTCTCCAATGCTGGAGCTCATTGTACAGATGACGATGTGTCAGACGCCAGACTGTTCTATTACACATCTGTGAAGAGGACACCCTCTTGCAGCTTGGGAACTTGATCTATCAAGACCCAACTTGTGCCGGGTTTTGATCCACATTTGAATAAAAATCAACTGGTGACAACTTGAATAAATTTCCAGATATATAAAGCGCAGTGAAAGACGTAAGAATCGTCCCTGGGGAGGTTGCATATTCCTCATGTGAATAAAATTGCCTGGCGACAGCCAGAATGAAATGATAAATTGCAATAAAAAGGGGGGCGTACTTTGTGATACACTTTGTTAATATTGTTAAATATGCTGTCAAACTATTTTATTCGGATGAATATCAACCTATGACCTATCGGGGCTGGAAATTTAACCAACCCACCCAAACACATTATCAGAACATGTTCTGAATAACACTGAACAATTTCGTTCAACTGAACAATAACCCACATCTGGGAGGACCTAGTACACGTCCTCCTTAACACTACGTCATCCTTGAAGCCTCAAGGCTGAGACCAACTCTTTCAGGAGACTTTTTTTCAAAATTCTTGAAGACACCCTTTCATTCCAGAAGCTTCCGAGAAGGTGTCTGCGTACCAAAAGCTTTCCCTTTAGGCTACGTTCAGAGTCCCTTCAGGAGACTTTTTTCAAAATTCTTGAAGACACCATCTCATTCCAGAAGCTTCCGAGAAGGTGTCTGCGTACTAAAAGCTTTTCCTTCAGGCCACGTTCTGAGTTTGGGTACGCTTACTTCAGGAACAGGACCTCCTGAAGGGGAAGAAGGATCTTCCTCCAGTTGCTTCCGAGAGCTCACAGGCCTCCGAGGCAGACCTCTCCGTCTTCCTCTCTTCCTCCCCCTCCTCCTCGTTTTCCTCCTCCTCCTCCTATGGAAAAGAAGACCATGAGTCCAAATGTCTCCTCATTTTCATCCTCCTCATCCTCATTCTCATCTTCCTCATCCTCATCCTCATCCTCATCCTCCCTTCGAAGAGGAAGAAGTAGATCGTAATGGCGAGTTGTCTTTTCCTCCTCCTCCGAAGAGCATAAAGGCAAACGTGCGTTAAGGTCATGTATACTTTTGGTGACCTTTGACCTCTGTTCTCATGTTCTGGGATCACATCCTGTAACCTCGAGGATTTCGATCATGTCAGCACGGCGGGGGGGGGGGGGGGTCTTTTACTATACTGAATAAAATCGTCCGACGGCAGACATAGAGACATGAAAATAAACCCCGCTTTCTCTGAATAGAATGAGAAAGCGTGAGAAGGTGTAAGAAGGCGTAAGAGAGCGTGAGAGGGCGTGAGAAGGAGTAAGAGGTGTGAGGGGACGTGATGGGGCGTGATAGAGCGTGAGAGGGTGTAATAGAGAAAGTGAAGAGGCGTGAGGGGCGTGAGAAAGCGTGAGAGGGCAGGAGAAGGTGATATACTCGAGAGAGTATGTGAGAGGCGTGAGAGGGCGTGAGAGAGAAAATGACAGCAGGACGTGAGAAGTCGTGAGAGGGGTTGACCGAGGAGAGAAATTATTTGCCAGCTGATTTTATTCTTTTTAAGAACATAACATAAGAATGAACATAAGAATGAAGGAGACTGCAAGAGACCATAAGGCCTACACTAGGCAGCTAGGTATCCATCACCACCTGCCATCCCATCCATAAAGTTGACTAATCGTTTCTTAAAACAACTGATAGTTTCGGCGCTTACTACATGGTTATTAAGTCTATTCCATTCGTCGACCACCCTATTAGTAAACCAATTTTTGCCTATTTCCTTCTTAAATCTAAATCTGTCCAGTTTAAAACCATTACTGCGAGTCCTGCCCTGTTGTTTTAATATGATGACCTTATTTGCATCACCTTTGTTAAAGCCTTTGATCCACTTGAACACTTCTATTAGATCACTCCGCACTCTGCGTCTTTCCAGAGAGTGTAGGTTAAGGTGCCTAAGTCTCTCTTCGTAAGACAAATTTCTGAGTTTATGTATTATTTTGGTCATTCTTCTCAGTACTGATTCTAGTGAATTGGTGTCCATTCTGTAGGACAGAGACCAAAACTGTACCGCATAGTCAAGGATGGGTCTAACTATCGCTAAATAGAGTTTAATGATTACCTCTGCACTTCTATTCGTTACCGTCCTAGCAATGAAACCTAATGCTCTGTTTGCTTTATTCCTGGCGCTAATGCACCGTTTCCTGGTTTTAAGGTCCAGATTCACTACAACTCCCAAGTCTCTCTCGCACTCAGTTTTCTCTAAAAGCGTGTTATCTAAGCTGTATCTATTTTCGGGGTTGTGTAGCCCTATGTTTAACACGCTACATTTAGAGATATTGAAGTTCATTTTCCATTTCACCGACCATGTGAACAATTTGTTAAGATCATCCTGCAGAATCTCTGCGTCGTCTCCTGACCTAATGTGGCGTCCTATTTTAGTGTCGTCCTCAAACTTACTAACATCTAAGTCGTTTATGTACATAATGAACAACAATGGACCCAAAACTGAACCCTGGGGGACCCCACTAGTAACATTGCCCCACCTAGATTTTACTCCATTTATAGTGACCCGCTGTTTTCTGTTACTAATCGAAGCTCTAATCCATTCTAACACATTTCCTCCTATGCCATGCGCTTTGATTTTATTTGGTAGTCTCTGGTGTGGCACCTTGTCGAACGCTTTGCTAAAATCAAGGTAAATAACAACGTAATTATCATTGTTATCTGACGCCTTATATACTTTAGTGTAAAAGGATAGAAGATTAGTCACACATGACTTACCCTTGGAGAAACCATGCTGTGAGTCGCGAATTAAATGTCTTTCGATGTGTTCTCTGAGTCTATTTACTATTACTGATTCAAACATTTTTTCCTATAACCGATGTCAAACTAATTAGCCTGTACTTGCATATAGACGATCTATCTCCCTTCTTAAGAACAGGAACAACGTTTACCTGCCTCCAAGCAATAGGTACAAAACCAGTGTCTACCGATTTATTAAATATTGCAGTTAACTGGTCGCAGATTTCAAATCTACACTCCTCAAGCATTCTCGGAAAAAAAATCGTCTGGTCCCGGGGATTTTGTAGCTTTAAGTCTTTCAATCTGCTTGACTACTTCTTCTTTACTGATGCTGATATTAGATAGAATACTTTCTTCATCCCCTCTGAAAATCGGATCGCAGTCAGGTACTTTATCTAACCTCTCATTAGTGAACACCGAAAGAAAATAATTGTTAAACTCCTCACTCATTTTTCCTCCGATTCTATCCTGACATTTTCATCGTTTTTAATTGGTCCTATTCTTTCTTTATTTTTTGTTTTATAGAGATGAAAGAAACCCTTTGTGTTGGATCTTGCTTGACTGACAACCTTAATTTCATAATTACGTTTTGCTGTACGTGTATTCTTTTTAACCAGCTTTGCCATTCCGTTATATTTTGATCTAAGGTGTGTTTCACCGTTTTTTATTTTTACGTAAAGTCCTCTTTCATTCCGATCTCATGTTTTAATCTGTTCGTTATTCATTTGGGAGTATTATTATTTTTACGTATTGACTTCAGGGGGATAAATGTATTTTGTGCATTAATAATTAGGTCAGTTAGATTGCTATACATTTCATCCAAATCGCTGACCTGTCTGTTGAGCCCCCGCCCCCAAGTGACCTGACCCAAGGTATGCATATTACCCTCCGTGACCCGACCACCTGGTCATGACCTGACCTTTGGTGTTGTACCGAAACCTGACCGCATCGACAATGTTCGAAACGTCCGTATAACATTTCATATTTAATTTCACATAGGTTTTTATATCGTCAAAGTTTGCTCTCCTGAAGTCTGGTACTTGGACGTTATTCGTACTTTTTAATTCTTCCCAAATAATATTAAATCTTATTTCTTGATGATCGCTAGAGCCTAGACTATCTCCCACTTTTACGTTACTCAATAGGTGCTCATTATTAGTTAAAAGTAAGTCCAGAGTATTTTCTCCCCTCGTAGGATCGGTAATCACTTGTTTTAGGAAATTATCCTGCACCACATCTAGGAATTTCTTCGTTTCCTGATCTCCTATTAAAGTTTCCCAGTCAATGTTTCTATAATTAAAATCTCCCATGATCACAACGTTTTTGTACTGGGACGCTCTGCGAATTTCATGAATCAGGGGATCAGTCTGCTCAATGCTGTGGTTAGGAGGTCTATACAAGATGCCCATAACAACTTTCTTATTCTTGCCTATAATATCTATCCAAATTGATTCCGTACAGCCCTCTTCCTTAATCAAACTGTTGATAATACAGTTTATTGTTTTTTTAACGAAAAGTGCTACACCTCCCCCCACTCCTGCCAACCCTATCCTTGTAAAAAAAATTATACCCTTCTATTTCGATTTCCGGAAAGAAATGCTTATCAACCATGTTGATCTAGGATTCAGTAATAACTATAATACCGAAATTCTCTACGCATGCTTTACCTCGCAGCAAATCAATTTTGTTAATTATGCTTCTGCTATTTGTATAGTAAACTTTAAGTTTATCTTCCCTCCACCTACTTTGGTGATTCTTTTCACAGTCCCTCTCTAAGTTTTTTCTATTACCTAAACTATATTCCGATACTTCCCCCCCCCCTACTCCCACGTAATCTACCCGAAAAAACCCTGTAGGATGCCTACTTCTCGCTGAAGGGATTCGTCAAGGAGCCGAAATCCTCTGGGCGACAAGTGCACACCGTACCTTGTATATAGATGATTCCTACCGTAAAAGCGGTCCCAGTTGTTGACAAATGCCCATCTATTGGCCTTACAATGTTTTGCCAGCCTGCAATTCATTGCAATAGCCCTGGAATACCACATGCCTCCATCTCTACGCCTCGGAAGGATTCCACATACAACAGGAACACCTCCCTTATTTCTTATCTTGTCTAGCGCATCCCGGAACCGCGCAAACAATTCCTTACTCCCTAACTTACCTATACCATTGCCCCCAGCACTTAAGCAAGCTACAGGCTCCTTTTCTTCCCCTACTAAACACTCTTCAGTCTCATCTCTAACATCTCCTATGCCCGCGCCGGGAAAAAATCTGGCACCTTTCAGGAACAAATTTCATCCTCCTTCTTCCTTTTCTTCTCTTCCTTTTTTTTTTCTTCCTCCTCATCTCGTCTTCTTCCTATATCCTCCTTTTATTCCACTTCTTCAGGATCATCATGATTATCATGACTTCATCCCATCCCCGTTGTTAACACAAACAAACATCATCAAAGAAGACAAACCAGACATCAATCATCATCATCATCCATCATCATCATCATCATCAACGGTCACATAATCATCATCATCATCATCAAATCATCCATCATATTCATCATCAACATCATCATCATCATCATCATCATCATCGATCCTCATCACATCCTTCTCCGCCATCTTCTCTGATGTTTCTTCATTTTCGGATCGTATTTCAGTATGTCTTTCTCCATCATCCGTTTGCCATCAGAATCCAGTGAAGAGCTTCCTACCTCTGCCTTCCTTTCTCCCTTCCCTGAACCTCCCTTCCCTTACTCACCTCCTTCCAACTATCCCTTCCTCTATCTCTCCTTTCTTATTCTCCTCTGCCTTCTTCCCTCCTCCCTTCTTCCTCCCTCCCTCCGCCCTCCATCCCTCACCTCTTCCTCTCTACCTTCCTTTTTCCTCCTTTCCTTTCCCTTCCTCCTTCCCTCCCCCCCCTCTCCCCCTCCCCCTCCATCCCTTCTCTTCTGTCCTTCCCTTTCTACCTTTCCTTCCCTTCCTCCTTCCCTTTCCTCCTTCCTTCCTCCCTCCTTCCCTCCCCTCCATCCCTTCCTCCCTTCCCTCCCCTCCCTCCTTTCCCTCCCTCCCCCCCTCCTCCCCCTCCCCCCTTTGCCTCCTCCCTCCCCCTCCCCCCCTTCCCTCCCTCCCTACTATCCCTCCCTCTCTGCCTTTCCTTCCCTCCATCCCTTCTCTTCCCTCCCTCCCTTTCCTTCCCTTCCTTCCCTCCCTCCTTCCCTCCCTCTCTACCTTCCCTACCCTTCCTACCCTCCCTCGTCTTCCCTTCTTTCTGTCACTAACCCCCACTCACTAACCCCCACTCACTAACCCCCACTCACTAACCCCCACTCACTAACCCCCACTCACTAACCCCCACTCACTAACCCCCACTCACTAACCCCCACTCACTAACCCCCACTCACTAACCCCCACTCACTAACCCCCACTCACTAACCCCCACTCACTAACCCCCACTCACTAACCCCCACTCACTAACCCCCACTCACTAACCCCCGCTCACTAACCCCCACTCACTAACCCCCACTCACTAACCCCCACTCACTAACCCCCACTCACTAACCCCCACTCACTAACCCCCACTCACTAACTTACTCACTCACTCATCCTCACTCTCCTTAATACGCCTCATTTTTATTTTCTCAATTCTCAATTTCCTCTTCGCCCTCCCTCACTCTTCCCCCTCCCTTCCCTCCTCCCTCTCCCCCTGTCTCTCTCTCTCCATCTCGCCCTCTCTCTCTCTCTCTCTCTCTTCCTCGCTCCATCCCTCTCTCTCATCATCACTCTTTTCCTGCTCTTTATCTTCGTTCCCCTTACCTCCTCCTCTCCCTCCCTCACTCCCCCTCCTCCCTCACTCACTCCTCCTCCTCCTCCTCCTCCTCCTCCTCCTCTTCTTCCTCCCTTCCTCTTTCTCTCCTCCTCCTCTTCTTCCTCCTCCTCTCCGTCCCTCACTACCCCTCCTCCCTCCCTCACTCTTCCTCCTCCTCCTTCTCCTTCTCCTCTCCCTCCCTCCCTCTTTCTCTCCTCCTCCTCCACTTCCTCCTACTCTCCCTCCCTCACTCCCCCTCCTCCCTCCCTCATTCTTCCTCCTCCTCCTCTTCTCCTCCCCTCATTCCTCCTCATCCTTCTCCTCTCCCTCCCTTACTCCCTCTTCCCTCCCCCCCTTACCCACTTCCTTTCGTCATTTTGCGCGTTCGAATCTCTGGTTAGATATTAAACAATGGAGAGGAAATCCCCTTATAGGTCAATATCAAATAATATTGACATCAATATTTCGGATCAATATCCTGAAAAAATCTATACCATTGACAAATACTGAGGTTCATATTTCATTATTGACTTTATATAATCATTGTTCTTGTTATGAACTGTAGTTTAACAACGCCTCTATCCATATATGACTCATACGATTACCTTCTGATGGCTGTTAACGTCAGTCATATTGAATTATTATTGATAAAACCACTTGAATATTGCCAATGAATATTGAGAGGATGTCTTCAGAGCCGAGGGCCGTTTAAGGTACCTCCTCATCCTGCACACCGTCACACTACACAAAACCAAGTAGAATCGTACCCAACACGTCGCGTGACCGAGAAAATAAGGACTCGAACGAAAATCAAAAAGGATTGCCGATGTATTCCTATGGGTGTTTCAGAAAGTTTGGGACCGTTCCGGAAAAGTCTGGCCTCTGTTGGGACGCCGAGGACATTATTGTTCCGGGGATAATGTATGCAGTGTTAACACAGCCTCTGCAAAGACCAGACGAGGAGATTGCCCCTAGGCTCCGCTCTACGTCGTTTAACGAGTACCCTATGGCCGCTCGGCGCCTCCGTTGCACCATATTCACGTTCCATTTTCCTTTGTATGGTGTCTTTTTTTCTAACAATGAATTGTGAACTCACAATATAGTGTCCCTGATTGTGATGTTATTGATTTTGATACCATTTAATTGTGATGTCAAGGATCTGTGATGTCATGGATCATGATGTAATGTATTGTGACTTCATGTATTGCAACAATATGGATTGTGACGTAATTTATATGACGTAATACATTGTGACGTCATTGATTGTGACGTCATGGTTTGTGACGTCATATAATGTGACGTCATTTAAGTTGCGTCATTGGCATGACGTCACAGAGTATGATGTCATGAGGAAGAGATGGTGGAGAAGTAGGGAAGAAGAAGAAAAGGGGAAGGGAGGAGAAGGGAAGAAGAGGAAGAGGGAGAGGAGGAGGGAGGCAAAGGAAAGAGGAATGAGGAGGTGAAGGAGGAGGAGAAGGAAAGAAGAGGAAGAGGGGGAGGAGGAGGGAGGCAAAGGGAAAGGAATGAGGAGGGGGAGGAGGAGGGAGGCAAAGGGAAAGGAATGAGGATTAGGAGGAGGAGGAGAGGTTAGAGGAAGAGGGGAGTGGGAGGAGAAGGAAAGAAGAGGAGGAGTGAGGAGGAGGAGGGAGGCGAAAGGAAGAGAAAGGAGGGGGAGGAGGATGGAAATGAGAAGGGGGGAAGGATGAGGAGGAGAAGGGAGGAAGAAGGGGAGGAGGAAAAGGAGGAGGAATAGGAGAAAAAAGGAGGTGGAGAAGGAGGGAGAATAGGTAGATGAAAGAGGGGAACAAAGCAGACTGTGATAAATGAGAGGGTAACAAGAAAGAGAGAAAGAGAGTATCAAAAAGAGAGCTGGATGTCAAGCAAAAGGGCGAGAAAAAGAGAGGGAGAAAGCGAGAGACTAAACAAATAAGAGAGCAAGAGAGGAAGAGAATTCACGATGGCAAAAGAGAGCGAAGGACAGAGAGCAGGAGCCTACTGAAGACCAAAAAAAAGAGAGAGCGAGAGCGAAAGTAAGGCAAATTAGAGAGCAAGAGCTTACAGAAGAACAAAAAAGAGAGTAAGCGAGGGAGAGAGAGAGAGAGAGAGAGAGAGAGAGAGAGAGAGAGAGAGAGAGAGAGAGAGAGAGAGAGAGAGAGAGAGAGAGAGAGAGAGAGAGAGAGAGAGAGAGAGAGAGAGAGGCCAAAGTCGAAAGCCTCCGAGTGATGGTTTCCACCTCTCCGCCGGTCTCCTCCGGTGGCAAGGAAATTGTAGAGGAGATTTGCCTATTTACCTATTTACTGAACCTCTAATTCCAATTTCCTATTAATCTCCGAAGGCGCAAGACGTAGGCACAGAAAATGGGATTACCAATAGGAGGAGGAGGAGGAGGACGAGGAGGAGGAGAAGGAGGAGAGGAGGAAGAGGTGAAGGAAGAGGAAGCAGATGAAGATGTCTTTTGGTATTGGAGGCTATCGGTGTATGAGGAGGAGGAGAAGGAAGAGGAAGAAGAAGAGGGAAAGGAAGGGAAGGACGAAGAGGAGGAAGAAGAGGAAGAGGAGGAGGAACAGGAGGAGAAGGAGGAAGGGGAGGGTGAGGAAGAGAGTAGAAGGAGACGACCTTTGGCGTTGGAAAATGTCGGAGTAGGAAAAGGAGGAGGAGGAAGAGGAGAAGGAGCGGGGAGACGAAGGGGAGGAGGAGGAAGAGGAGAAGGAGGGGGAAGACGAAGGGGAGGAGGAGGAAGTAGAGGAGGAGGAGGAGGAAGAGGAGAAGGAGCGGGGAGACGAAGGGGAGGAGGAGGAAGAGGAGAAGGAGGGGGAAGACGAAGGGGAGGAGGAGGAAGTAGAGGAGGAGGAGGAGGAGGAGGAGGAAGAGGAGGAGGAGGAAACGAAGAAGTAAGAGGTAGGATATTCCATCCTGAAGGAGAGGACAGTCGAAGTAAGGTTGAGGAAGTTAAAACTAATTCACAAGTATACCTGAACACAGTCTGACTAGGACGCCCAGAACCGTCACCTTTGCCTTATGTACTTTAGGAACTGTTTAGACGTGTAACTGACAGTCACTGCTGGGAATCAGAGACGAGTGCGGGACTCGAGCCCGCAGGCTTTCGACGACGCTACCAGAGCACTTATACATGTCTAGGACGTTGTAAGATCAGCAACAACTCTGGAGTACCCATGTAAAGATAATCTACTTCACATATTAGCTTATAACTAGTAGCAACCACAAAAATATCCTTATGAATATAAATCGCCCCAACAGTGACGATCGTTCCATTATGGTTAGGTTAGTTTAGGCTAGGCTAGGCTAGGCTAGGCTAGTTAAACTTTAAGATTAAGTTTTAATTTAAGTTTAAGTTTAAGTCTAAGTCTAAGTCTAAACTCAAGCTTAAGCTTAAGCTTAAGCCTAAGCCTAAGCCTAAGCCTAAGCCTAAGCCTAAGCCTAAGCCTAAGCCTAAGTTTAAGTTTAAGTTTAAGTTTAAGTTTAAGTTTAAGTTTAAGTTTAGTTAAAGTTAAAGTTAAAGTTAAAGTTAAAGTTAAAACTAAAGTTAAAGTTAAAGTTAAAGTCAAAGTCAAAGTCAAAGTCAAAGTCAGTCAGTCAAAGTCAAAGTCAAAGTCATAGTCAAAGTCAAAGTCAAAGTCAAAGTCAAAGTCAGTTAAAGTTAAAGTTAAAGTTGAATCTAAAGTTAGAGTTAGGTTAAGATTATTAAGATCATCCACCCCAAATATTATTTTTTAAAGATATACAACCCTCAGTCATTTTGGGATGGCGGATTTTAACAACGTCCCATGTCTATTAGACAAAATAAAAGATACAAAGTTTCATTATCATAGGAGAACGCAGAGCTGAACTGAATGAAATAGTACAACAACAGGTAGAATATAAAACACAACTCGTATGCTTAACCTTGTTTTGGTTCAACACGAAAAAAGTGAGCGAGTTTGTGTCCTCTATTCCCTCAATTGAACTTCATAAGCCTCTGTGTTCAATGCCCTTTGGAAACACACTCGTAACGGTTTCGAATCGGGATTAAAAGAACAATTAGAGGACCAGAGAGGCTTCATATTCAGTGTTGTTTATCATTCGTGCTGAATTTAGCAAAACAGAGTCACATGAAAATTGGCGATCGTTTCATAAGAATGTTGACGTAGTTATGAAACAAAATACCATCGGCTTGTGTTCGGATAGATAGTAGCGGCCTCGACTACGTTTTTTCTTTTCTTTTCTTTTTTCCATTTTTTTTTTTTTATCAAAAAGTCAAATATTTTTTCTGATACTGTGATTTGGTACGTAGACTAAAAACTATAAAAAGATTTATTGTTGCTAATAATGTCTTGTGAATAAAAAAAATTGTAACTGAAGTTTATTTTTTACCCACACGAATGTACAAACCAAGTGTGACATTATCATCATGTATCAATATACCATTACTAATTATAGCAGCCTTGCTGTGGATGTGCTGTGTCCTGCGACACTGCTTCTGACCCAGGGCAGTGGACAGGGTGCAGGGATGACCCGTCATCTAGGAGGTGCTAAGATGGGAGGGAGGGTGGAGGGGTGTGGAGTGTTTTCGGGGATGAAATGGGTGGGAATGTTTTTGTGCCTTGTCCTTTTTGGCTACCCCCCTGGTAAGGGGGAAAAAGCCTTGGTATATATATAATATATATATATATAATTATAGCGATATGTCACATGCCTGACACGTGACTCACATGTATGCAAGGTGCAGACAGGCACTGGCCTCTTCCAATACCTTGCTGACCTCCACATTCCCAAATTCTAAACACCTGACACAAACATACAACACACATCACGCTAACACCTAACGAAAAGTTACCGAAACAAGTACACAGTGTCGCCAGACAGATCATTAACCATTTCCTTATACCTACCAAACTACATAGTTATAATTGTAAAACATATATCATGTCATGACACATTCACTAATACTAAATAGATCCAAGTGCACAGTGTCGCCAGACAGGTTATTAACCATTTCCTTATACCTACCAAACTACATGGTTATAATTGTAAAACATATATCATGTCATGACACATTCACTAATACTAAATAGATCCATTGCAATGCAACTAACATACAAAAAGTATTGGGTGTCGCCTACCCAGGTGCAGCTTGAAGTCTACCGTGTGACCCGCGTTCCTCCGTGACGCTCCCCACACCTATCCATCAAACATGTGACCTGCCCAAATGCATAAAAAACGTGACCTGTCCACGTGACCTGACCTAACCTAACCTAACCTATTTGTGTCATTCTTAGAAGATGTACGAAGTGTGTATCGCTAGAATAAATGTATGGAAATATATGATAACATTTATTTTTACATTTCTTCCTTTAATATGAATGTAATTATAAATCCAACTACCTAAGTCATTCCTTGGATGTGTACAAAATATGTGTTTATTGCTAAAATAAATGTATGGAAATGGTAGACCTCACACTATAGTGCTAACGGGAAGTAGATCTCACGCCACAGTGTGGTAGACCTCACGCTATAGTGTGGTAGACCTCACGCTATAATAACACCAAGTATTGTATAAATCCCAAACCTATGATCTAACTGCTAACCCTACTCGTGTACCGGATAGGCATATTCACATATATATGCGGCGACTGCGTCGTCATAGAGGGAGAACCTGGGAACTCTCTCCGAAAGGGGATTGCATGCCCATGCTGTAAATATCTCTTCGTTACAATAAATCAAGATAGCCCGAAAAGGTTTTATATTCCCTGCCACAGGTGTACCCATTCATCGGTTACAATCAATAAAACCATAAACTTTATCACCTTTTGATATTATTACCAATTTCTGACTTAAAAACACATCCATACGTCAAATAATTTTTCCTTTTTTTTACATACAAATACAAAATTGGATTAATGATAACTTAAACTACTAAGTTAGTATGTATATGTTGAATTAAATCGAGAATTGTAGGCGAATTATTTTTTACACAGATAATAAAATCGTCCTTACTCTCTGCGACGCGACATGACGTCATCGTTAGTAGGCCAGTAATCTGTTCGTTTTAATCTGTTTGGCAACTGAATTCTGGCGATAATATATATGCTTATAGACTATTTTTTATGAAAACAAATTTAACAAAAATAATATAACGAATGTTAACGAAAAACGACATAGGCATTCAGAATACCGAATGTAGTGATTGAATGAAAAAAATGAATGAACAAATGAACAGTTGAATAAGAAAATAAAAAAACGGATGTAGAAATAGATATACACCTGAATAAAAAACGAGTAAATAAATTAATCAAGAAATAAACAAACCAATAAATAATTTAATGAATAAATAGACAAATAGATTAACAATTAGATGAATTTATGAAGTGAAAAGTATGTAAATGAGCAAATAGATGATAGCTGAATAATAGATAAGTAAATGAATAGAATAGGTTAGGTTAGAATAGAAATAATAATAGTTAAAAAGCAATTAAAAATAGGTAAAAAAAAAGAAAAATAGAATAGGTTAGGTTCAAATAGAAATAATGATAGATAATAGGCAATAAAAAAATAGGTAAAAAAAAATAATAAAAATAGATTTGTCATTCATTCACTCCGCCACCCTGTCCACTAACTGCAGTCTCACCATACCAAGACTACTAAAATAAAATAAAAATGTAAATAAAAAATAAATAAGATTAAAATAATAAAAAATAAACCACGGCATCCTCACCAAGAACCGAAAACAACGACTCCCTCCTAGCCTCCCCAGCCACCCTCCCCATGCATTTAAAAATTTGTTCTTAACTTTGAACTAAGAGGCCCAATTCGTTCAGCTTTAGCCCATTTGTGAACCAGTTTATTGGTTCATTATTCGGGTAATACACGGAGCACCACGGTCGTTTGCTGTGTCGTAATTCGTTGGAGTCCTCGGCGTGGCGTCCTAACAGCCATGCAAGAAGTTTCTATCCAGATCACCTCGTTCACATTATCTTCCACCGCAAGGCTCGTCTCCCCTACCCTCCCCCCACCGTACAAAAAAATCTACCTATATACATATATATATATATATATATATATATATATATATATATATATATATATATATATATATATATATATATACCAAGTTTTTTCCTTACCAGAGAGGTAGCCAAACCCAAAAGGCATAAATCCACTCCCACCCATTTCATCCCCACCCACTCCACTCCCCTCCACCACCTCTTCCACCCTTTCATCTTAGCTCCTCATGGATGACGGGTCATCCCTGTATCCTTCCCTGAATAAAAAGCAATGCAGCAAGACACAGTTACACACCCACAGCAAGGCCGCTTCACTTAATCGGCGACTCCCATACCGCCTCTCCGTCCCCTCATGCAGAAAAATAGTAGAAAAAATCTTTACTATTACCAAATGATTTTAGTCAGCTGAAGATCTTTGATAAGTCGGTCTGCCTTTAAATGCTTTCTTTCAACTCATTAGCAAATCAATCCATCTCTTCTCTTCACACTCTACTGTGTCTCTTTATGCGCGTGACCCGCAACCTCCAAGTAACCGGCAACGGCGACAATAAAGGTGATTCAAAATTACCTTTTTCTGCTGTAAGCTGAATCGTATATTCAGTATTCTGGATGTAGTTAGGTGATTATATTCATCTGGGGAGACAATATGGAGAATGCTCATTTCAAATATGGAAAATAAATATCAACAAATTACATTCACTTAAACGACAACAAATGAATAAAATTAACCATCACCGACTAAACCGACCCTAATGAACCTTGTCCAATTCATAAAATTCCTATTTCGCAACATTTGCCCATATATATATGTATGTATATGTATGTATATATATATATATATATATATATATATATATATATATATATATATATATATATATACATACGACTGTCGCAATTATTTATATATATATATACATTATATGTATATACATTATATATATATATATATATATATATATATATATATATATATATATAAATTCACAACTTTGCCGACAAAATACATTCTGAGGATCATGAATGAGGGTGAGGAGGGAGGAAATGAGAGAGAGACAGAGAGAGAGAGAGGGGTGGAGGGGAGAGAGAGGTAAAAGTATGATTACAAGAAAACGAAATAACTATTTTATGGATGATGTGCGACTAACATTGTATTGGATTTATGTAATTACAGCCTTCATATTTTGTATTTATTATGTATTTAGATACTGTTGCTCTATTGTGAAAAGTGGTTTGTGGAAATATATAAAGATAAAAGCAATTAACGAACTAGTTGTTTGAGATCTGTTCTGGGTCAATTTTTTTTTTTTTTTTTTTTTCGCTGCATTGCATTTCAAATGGAATGGTCTTGTGCCCACTGGTGACTATGTCACCGTTTAGCTGATGTCCAAAATTATCTTTACACCACCGAAATATTTTCTTTATTTTTAACTTGTCTTATCTATTCTTTATATATAGTTGATAAACAAGCTCTTTAACTTTTTTTTTTTTTTTTTTTGCAATCACCCTCAGAACTCCCGTATCCCAGTGAACTTATAAACATTCGCATATCCCTTCTACATTCTCCTTCGTCTTAGAGTGATGGAAATCTGTTTTCAACAGTTCTTAAATCCCTTCTGTTCTGTCTCGCCAAGTCTGTGAAAAGTTAGACCCAATTTATGATAACAGCGTCTGATGAGCTGGAAATGTTGACATAAAACAAGGCTAAACTTTTCTCAGACCAGGTGAGACAAAGTATTATGACAGAAAAGACGCATCAAATACTTAGAAGTAAAAGTTACGTTTGCATAATAAAATGATAAGGAAGCAAAAAAACATTCTACATTTTAGAATGAACAACATGATGGAAAATTTTAAACAACGCCATCTGCTTTTTGTAAATACAACTATTTGTTACAATGTTATCCTTTATTTCAAAATCCACACTATTTAAGATACCATCTTTTGGTTGTGAACCCAAGTACGTTCTACGTAACAGATACAACGCCATCTGTTATTTGAAAACGGAATTATCTGTTTCATCACCATCTTTCGTTTACGGACAAAATTATGTCTCAAAATAATGTCATATTGTAAACACGCCTACTTAAAACAACGCAGTTTATTTTTTATTTTTTTGTGAAAATGCGTATATAGTACTTCTTTCTCCAATATGTTTTCTTTATGAAAGGAAATTTCATTACAAAGCCATTTCATTCTTACAAAGTTGCGAAACTCATAGCATACAAATTACACAAGCACATTTGCGCACCCAAGTTGCGCAACCGCATCTACGCACCCAAACTACGCACCTAGACCGCGCACCCAAATAGCGCTACCATATTTGCCCAGCCAACAATTGTTCATCATTTATACATAGTTCCAACTTCATCAACCGTGCCGTGTTGATGACGCCTATCATAGTTATTGATGAGCAATATCAAGCATACACAGGACCTCCTCTGAAAATGATACCATCATACCACTCATGGCATTTCGTATCAAGCTACCTGGAGGAACAAAATCATCTGACGACAGCAATAGGAAGGGAACAGGACCAATCGGTATGGAAGGGATGAAAACTGCGTTAAGCATAGGTTACCTCGTAGAGTAATGGCCTACGCTTTGCATAGTATTTCCCTCAGCTGAATAAAATCGTCTGGCGTCAGCTAGAATAGAGATAGAGTGAAGGAAATACACACCTTAGGACTGAATCAAATCGTCCAGGATTTGCCAGAATATGATACATACAGGACGTTTCCGTTTTGAAGGGGTTTGCTATAGGTTAACATAACGTCTTATCCCTTTCAATTCGGTGACGCTAACATGAAATGGATTAAAATCAACTACAACACCGTCAATTGCTGGTTCAATTCTGACTCGACGGGAATCCGTAGCCCCTCGGCAGCCGGCAGCGATCCATGGGACCTTCCCCGTACAATTCTCTGATAAGAAACGTTTGAATACTGTTCGTGTTGTGTGTGGGGAAGGTTGTAGTTTGGAATACGTGAGCAGTCGCCGGTTGTAAGTATTTTTTATCAAATATATATGTATGTATATACATATATATATACATATATATATATATGTATATGTGTATGTGTGTGTATATGTGTATATATATATATATATATATATACATGTGTGTGTGTGTGTGTGTGTGTGTGTGTGTGTGTGTGTGTGTGTGTGTGTGTGTGTGTGTTTATATGTGTGTGTATATGTGTGTGCATACATATACGCAATAAACATGTATTCAAGTCATGTCCACATCAGCTAGAGAAAAAAATATATATATCAAATTAATTCACATTTGCAAAAACAACAAGAGAACCTCACGTCAAGCTCTCACCATCAGTGCTACGGGGATAGACGGTCAGACGCAAAGAAATCTTTGACCGAGGTCAGGGTTAGGATCCAAATGGAGAAACGAGTTGGCACCGAGTATCAGGATCTCCTGACCTGTGCTGAGGTTATGTTTAAGGTCAGGTCACTTTATGCTATGACGAATGAGTGCAGGTTATAGTGTTATACAGGACATAGCCTACCTCGACGGCTCTGCAAGCCTCACTGGCTTCAGCAGATTTAATGCCATACTAAACTTTGTCCGTTTTGCGTTCGGGGGGGGGGGGAGGCAGCGGGTAGGGGGGAGTGGTGAGGGATAGGGGGGTAGGGGGAGGGAAGGGGAGGACCCCTGCGGGAACTGTGTACTTGATGGTCGGGACCCTTTCCTGGACGTCTATTTATATTCACTCACAAATTCACTCGATCATTTATTTTCATATCCATTCACACACACACACAGACATACACGCACGCGCGCAAGCACACACACGCATACACACACACACACACACACACACACACACACACACACACACACACACACACACACACACACACAGACATACACGCACACACACACACACACCACACACACACACACACACACTCACATACATATACACGCACACACTCACACTCACAATCACGCACACGCACAGAAACACACATACACGCGCGCGCGCTCTCATACTCATACTCATACTCATATACTCATACTCACTCTTATACTCACTATTACTCATACTTATACTCATACTCACATTCATACTGTTTTCTTAAATTCTCAACTTTTGCTTCATATTCTCTTTCTTTGTCCTCTTCTTCCGCCCTTGTCCTCTTTCTTACATTATCTCATTTCATTCTTTGTCCTTTCTTCTTCATTTTCCTCCATTTTCATCTTTTTACTTCTTCTTTCATTTAGTCTTCTTCCTCTTCCTTGTTTATCTTACCTTTCATCTTTCTCTTATTTTTCTCCTTCGTTTTTTCTTCTGATTTGTCCTCTTTTTTCGTTATTCTACTTAATTCTTTGTCTTCTCTTCTTAATTTTCTTGTTCTACTTCTTCTTTTTCTTCTTTCCCCTTTCCTTGTTTCTTCTTCGTTGTTTTTTTTTCTTATTTGTCCTCTTTCTTTTTGTCTCTTTCTTTTATTTCCTCAATTTTTTTGTTTCAGTTTGTCTTCCTGTTTGTTTTTTGTTCTTCATTTTGTCGTCTTTTATTCGTTTTTATTCTTTATTTGGTCTTTTTTCATTTTGTCTTTTTTCATACCTTCTTTATGTCTTTTATTTTCTTTTTCGTCTTCTTTTATTTTCTCTTCGTTTTCGTTTTTTATTCTTCGTCAACAAGGACCAATACTTCTATCTCTGGGGATGATATTACATCGAAGATAGAGTCACACACAGGACTATTTATCACCAGAAATATTGTCAACAAGCTTCCTCCCCCTCCCCCTGACCCGACCTCGTGTCAACCTCAGGTCAACTAGGGTTGGGGCAGTGATGTTCTTTATTTTCTCATGTTCCCTTTCTTTTGTAAGAGGTTGCTACTTAAGATAGCCTCCTCCCTGCCACTTTGTACTACTGAAGAGGATTGCAGGTAGCAATCGAAATATATAGTTCCGCTTACGCAACTTTTTCTTTCGTCCGACTGTGGTGTTAGTTGTGAAGTGGTAAAATGTCTCAATTTACTGTTCATAAACCTATAAAACAGTTTTGGTTCATCTTTGATTTCATCTACTACACCTCTTTCGATTTTGATTTTTGTCTCTCTGCGAATTCTTATTTAAGAATCACACAAGATCGAAGGAAGAGTTAAAATTAAAAAAAGGATTTTTTTTAGAGACCCCTCTGCAACCATAGAAGAATGTTGTGTGCCTCTGGTCCTTAGGGGTGCTACTAAAGTCCTCAGAATATTCAGTTCATAAAACATACGGTCAATACCTATTTTCTGGTTTTTTTTTTTTTTTTTTTTTTTTTTTTTTTTTTTTTTTTTTTGAGATCCCTCTGCAACCATAGAAGAA
>NC_134813.1:12433805-12436305 GCF_046742065.1 Oratosquilla oratoria
CTTTCCCTCCTCCTCCACCACCTCATACCGGCCAAGCACAGTTTTAATTCTAACAAAAAATAGAGAAAATAGACGAGAAAGAGAGAAAAAAGAAGAAAGAGAAAAGACAGAGAGAGAGAGAGAGAGAGAGAGAGAGAGAGAGAGAGAGAGAGAGAGAGAGAGAGAGAGAGAGAGGAAAAACTCACCTTGTTGCACTACATCTGACAAAGATTAAATGAAGCTGCCTTGCTGTAGATGTGCTGTGTCTTGCTACACTGCTTCTGGCCCAGGGCAGTGATGCAGGGATGACCCGTCACCCAGGAGGAGCCAAGATAAGAGGGAGGGAGTGGGAGTGAATGGGAGTGGAGTAGCTGGGGATGGGATGGGTGGGAGTGGATATTTATTATTCTTTTTTTTTTTTTGGCTACCTCCCTTGTAAGGGGGAAAAAGCCATTGTTATACGTATGTATAAAAATAAATTTCAATTTGTTTCCATCATCTTATGTCTATTTCAAGAAAGTGACATGAAAAGGAGGAAGGTAGGGAGGGAAGGAGGGAGGGAAGGTAAGAAGGGAAGAAGAGAGAGAAGGAGGGAGAAAGGTAAGGAGGGAAGGAGGAAGGGAAGGGGAGAGGGAAAGAGAACGTGGAAGGAGGGAAGAAGATAAGGAAGAAGGTAAGGAGGGAAGGGAAGGAGGAAGGGAAGGAGGGAGGGAAGGTAAGGAGGGAAGGAGGGAGGGAGGGAAGGAGAGAGGGAACGTAAGGAGAGAAGGAGGAAGAGAAGGTAATTCATTTCAGCTTTCATTTAGACATAAACAAATTAGCCAATGAAGTAATACGATAGAAATACAGCACCTCGCATTTGTCGAGCGTCTTTTGTTTTCCCATTTTGTCGACATTCTGTCGTCTTTTGTTCGCTTTGATCCACCTTCCACCCTCCACCACCGCCTCACTTTAATCTCGTTTTCTCTTTCTCATTATCTCCGTTTTCTCTGAATTATTTTAGTCTTTGTTCCTCTGTGTTGTTTCTTGGAACGCTACGAGACTCGTATATTTACGATATCGTATCTCATTTTACGAGCTTGCAGAAGCTTTCACACTCCCCCCTCCCAAACGTCCTCACCATCTCTGTTTAATCAAAATGATCATATTTTCATCATTATCTTTGAAAGAGACACCTGGCAACTAATATACTTCGTAAATCCATACACATACATATATCAAAGGCTTTTTCCCCCTTAAATAAGAGGTATCCAAAAAAACAAAGGCATAAGATCCACTCCCACCCATTCCATCTCCACATACTCCACTCCCATTCATACCCCCCTCCCTCCCTCATATCTTGGCTCCTCCTGGATGACGGGTCATCTCTACATCTCGCCCACTGCCCTGGGGCAGAAGTAGTGTCGCAAGACACACAGCACATCCCAGCAAGACCGTTTCATTAAATCGGCGACCACCCCCCTCTCTCCATCCCCTCATGCAGAAAAAGAGAAGATGGAGAGAAATCCCTTTAGTCTGCGTCAATTTGTTTTTCCACACATACTCCCTCATGCATCACAGCATCATCCATACACAACCATTCTCCATTTACCCCTATCTTCTGTCTTCTCTCATCCTTCCTCAACAGACATTCCCCTCTTTCCCAATGCCCTTTTACCCCATCCATCCATCTCATCCTTGGTCGCCCCCTCATGGTCACTCCTTCCACCTCTGCCTTCCACACCTCTTTTACTAGTCTTTCTTCACTCATTCTTTACATGTGTCCAAACCATCCCAATACTCTTTCATCAACCCTATCTCCCAACTCTCTTTCCATCCCCGTTCTCCTCCTCACCTTCTCGTTTTTCACTCTATCCAGCCTAGTAACCCCTATCATACTTCTCAGACACCTCATCTCAAACACATTCAAACTCCTTCTCTCTTCCTCTCTTATGTTCCATGTTTCTGCCCTATACAGTGCTGTTGGCATATAATCTCCTCTTAGCATCCATTCCCAAATGTCTATTTATCATTACACTTTTTAATCCACCAAGGCATTAACTTGCTTCTCTCAATCTACATTCTACCTCCACTTCCACTCCTTTTCCTGCCACATTCGCACCCAAGTATCTAAAACTATCCACTTCCTCCATACTCACTTCCAGTATGCTGCCACTCTCCCCTTGTACATCTCATCACCTTACTTTTACCCACATTCATATCCAACTTCCTTCTTTCACACACTTTCCCAAACTCTGTCACTAACTTCCTCAATCCCTCCTCTGGTCCTGTTACAAGCGCAGTGTCGTCAGCAAACAACAGCTGGCTTATCTCCCACTTTTCTCCATTTTCTTTAACCATCTCCAATCCCTGACCCATTATCCTTGCATTTACCTCTCGCACCACCCCATCCATGTATAAATTGAACAGCCAAGGCGACATAACACATCCCTGGCAAAGTCCCACCTTTACCTCAAACCATTCACTCTCTCTATTTCTGATTCTAACAAAAGCTCTACTACTCTCGTAAAAACTCTTGACT
>NC_134813.1:12448805-12451305 GCF_046742065.1 Oratosquilla oratoria
CTCCCTTGCCAACCCCCCTCCCCTTCCTACTTCCCTCCCTCCCCCTTCCCTTCTTCCTTCCTTCCCCTCCCCCTTTCCCTCCCCCCTCCCCCCATCCTCATTACTCTTGTCTTCATACCAGGTTAAGCATATTATCACCAAGGGGTCTTACACGTGAAAGGAGAAGGGGGAGGAGGAGTGGAAGGAGTAGGGAGGGAGAGAGGGAGTGAGGGGGAAGAGGAGGGAAGGGGGAAACGGGAGGGAGAGGGAAGAGGGAGGGAGATGGGGAGAGGAGGGAGGGGAGAAAGGGAGGGAGGGGAGAAGGGGAGGGAGGAGAGAAAGGGAGATGGAGAAGAAGAGGGAGGGAAAGTGGAAGAAAGGTGGAGGGGGAGAAGTGGAAGGGGGAGGGGGAAGGAGAGGTGGAAGGGGGAGGGGGAGGGGGAGGGGGAGGGAAGGGAGAAGGGGAGAGATTGGTGAAGGGAAGGGAGAGGGAGTGGAGGGGGAGGTGGAAGAGGAGGAAAGTGGGAAGGAGAGGCGAGGCAGAAGGGGGGAAGTGGAGGAGGGGGAAGAGGAAAAGAAAGGAGATGTGAAGGGAGGGATAGAGAAGGGGAGGGGGAGGGGAAGGGAGGGAGGGGGGAGGAGACGTGGAAGGGGAGGGAGGGGGAGGAGGCGGGGAAGGGGAGGGAGGGGGAGGAGACGGGGAAGGGGAGGGAGGGGGAGGGAAGGGGAGGGGGAGGAAGGGGGGGACGGGGAAGGGGAGGAAGGGGGAAGGGGAGGGAAGGGGAAGGAGAGGGTGGGGGAAGAGGAGGGAGGGGAGGAAGAAGGAAGGGGGGAGAAAGGGGAGGGGGAAAACTTAGTCTAGACTGTCTTTGTCCCTTTGGTGAATAAAGCCGTCTGGCGTTAGTTTGAAAGCTATTTCTACATTTCTAACGTGGATAGATATAGCTATAAATGTGTTTAGTACCTAAATTCATCTTGTTTCTCATTTGATCTAATTATATTTATTTGTTGGTTTCTTTATTCATATATTTAATTTCCTCTTGGTTATTCATTTATCTAATTATATTTTTTCTTATTCGTTAACTCTACTTGCTTAAATATTCAGTTACTTATTTAGTTATCTATTTATTCAGATATTTACATATTTGTATATTTCTTTCGTCTATATTTTCGTTCATTTATTTATCCGTGTATTTTTTCTCCTCATCAGCCCACGTTATGGCTCTCTACGAGCGTGTGTGTGTGTGTGTGTGTGTGTGTGTGTGTGTGTGTGTGTGTGTGTGTGTGTGTGTGTGTGTGTGTGTGTGTGTGTGTGTGTGTGTGTGTGTGTGTGTGTGTGTGTGTGTGTGTGTGTGTGTGTGTGTGTGTGTGTGTGTGTGTGTGTGTGTGTGTGTGTGTGTGTGTGTGTGTGTGTGTGTGTGTGTGTGTGTGTGTGTGTGTGTGTGTGTGCGTATTCGTGTTCGTGTGCGTATGCGTGTGTGAATTTACACGAACACACAATAACTGAAACACTTTCCCTATGATGTTTACAGAGACCATATCCTCGTAATAGTGACGTCACGTCGTCTGCAAAACAAAAAACTGACAAAACGTAGCTTGACCTCGACCCCCTTTTTCTTCCCATTCGATTTTTTCTTCTTCTTCTTTTTTTTTTGGGGGGGGGAAGGAGGGGAGACAATTCTCTACTTATGAGCCAATATAGTCATTCCGAAGAAGAAAAGAAGGAAAAGAAACTTCCAATTAAAAAGCTTTTGGTCTCTAAAATCAGCTTCCGCCTTTCATAGGCCTCAGCATCCTGGTCTCAGAGGTTTCCAAGTGCTTTGCCAACCGTGCTCTGTAAACTCCTCTGTTCTGGCACTGTTTCACTGCAGCAACTGTACCACTTCCGGGGCTTGGAAAGTAATCAGGAATACCTAATGATCGCCTTTGGACCTATGGGAGTAAAAATTGAAAAAGAGAAATGTCATTGGGGTATATCCAAAAAAAAATTCTTCTCACAGTTTTCCAGGTCTCTTGCTGTTGCTATAGATATGTTTTCTATAATCTTCGTTTTTCGTTTTTCTTTCTATCGGTCATCTATTTTTCAAGTGTGAAGTAGTGGGTATATGCGTAAGTAAAATTGTGTGTACTATAAGTGGAAATGTATGTGCATGTGTGTTTATGCATATATAATAGTTTACATGTTTTTTACATATAGTAGATAACCTGTTCTTTGAAAGTTAAGACTGTTTTCAGACGGTTTACGTATTTTTTTTGAGTTGCTGGATAAATGTGCCAAGATTAATTCATAACCGAAAAAGAACTGCAAAGATATTTTAAAATGTTTCCTTTTATTTATTGCCCAAAATAAGTATGCTCCTTGTCATATTCAAGTACAGAAAGAGACATTTGTTCATAAGAGATTCCACATGGGCTTCTGTGCACGCACAATGACCCTCCTGCATGCAAATGCACAAGACAGTCACAGCCAGACAGCTTACACGAGTTCCAGTTATTGTCCTAATAGTGAAAGCAAGGTACG
>NC_134813.1:12468805-12473805 GCF_046742065.1 Oratosquilla oratoria
TGTAATACCTGATATTTTTGTCTATATAGTTATTATCATCTATATGTTAATTTTTCATTTATTTATTATTTATCATATTTTATTGTTACCTTTTTGTTTGTTTAATATTTATCATTATATCTTTATTTATTAATTTATCTACTTCATTATTATTTTACAGCACCCGACTTAGTTATGGACCAAAAGGTCTCCTGTTGAATTTTTTTTCCTTTTTAATCATTTGTAAAAGAAAGCTATCAAACGCCAACCATATAATCTTGTCAAATTAAGCAAAATATCAGCGTAGACTTCCACCACAAATTCTTAAAATTCTACGGAAGTGACACAAAGATCCTGAAGAATTCCAATGAGCTATATGGAAGACGACCAGTATTGGCTTTATTATGTATGCCTGGGTTCGAGTCCCAACGGCCACTTATGAACACCACCTGCACCAACTGTCTAAGAACAGAAGTTGATGGCTTTGGCTCCAGCTGAGTGTCTCATGTTGAGACTCCTCGAGAACTCTTCTCTGCCTCGAAGAGTTTTCAGAACTCTGAAGGAGGACATTGTTGCTATAAAGTTGAAGATAACAAATTGAGGAGAGACAAAAGATTTGTCCTTCTAAGTCTTATTTTATGTCGTTCGGTGAGATGCAGACAACATGGTCGAGTCAACAAGCAACGTCCGAGCTCTCTTGCCCCTTCTTCTTCTTCTTCGTCTTCTTCTTCTTCTTCGTCTTCTTCCTCTTTCTCTTCCAACAAGCAACGTCCGAGCAGTCTTGCCCCTTCTTCTTCTTCTTCGTCTTCTTCCTCTTTCTCTTCCAACAACCAACGTCCGAGTTGTCTTGCCTCTTCTTCTTCGTCTTCTTCTTCGTCTTCTTCCTCTTTCTCTTCCAACAACCAACGTCCGAGTTGTCTTGCCTCTTCTTCTTCGTCTTCTTCCATCTCTTCTTCCTCTTTCTCTTCTTTTTCTTATTCTTTCTTGTCCCCTTCCTCTTTCTCTTCTTCTCCTTCCTCTTACTCTTATTCTTCCTCTTCTCCTACTTCTTGGTCTGTCTCTTCTTCCTCTTTCTCTTCTTCTGGTTCCTCGTATTCCTACTCTTCTCCTTCTTCTTCTACTTCTTGGTCTCTCAATTCCTCCTCCTCTCTTTCTTCCTCTTCGCACTCTTCCCCTTCTTTTTCTCATATTCCTCTTTATTTTTCTATTGGTCCTCTCACTTTTCGTCCTTTTCTTTTTCCACTTCCTCTTTTACTTCTTCTTGGCCTTCTCTCTCTTCTTTATCTTGTCTTTTTTCTCTTCTCTTTCTCCTCTTTTACTTCTTCTTGACCTTCTCTCTCTTCTTTATCTCCTCTTTTTTCTCTTCTCTTTCTCCTCTTTTTCTTCTTCTTGGCCTTCTCTCTCTTCTTTATCTCGTCTTTTTTTCCTCTCTTTCTCCTTTTTTTCTTCTTCTTGACCTTCTCTCTCTTCTTTATCTTGTCTTTTTTTTTTTCTCTTTCTCCTCTTTTTCTTCTTTTTGGCCTTCTCTCTCTTCTTTATCTCGTCTTTTTTCTCCTCTTTTTCTTCTTTTTGGCCTTCTCTCTCTTCTTTATCTCGTCTTTTTTCTCTTCTCTTTCTCCTCTTTTTCTTCTTCTTGACCTTCTCTCTCTTCTTTATCTCGTCTTTTTTCTCTTCTCTTTCTCCTCTTTTCTTCTTCTTGGCCTTCTCTCTCTTCTTTATCTCGTCTTTTTTTCTCTTGTCTTTCTCCTCTTTTTCTTCTTCTTGACCTTCTCTCTCTTCTTTATCTCGTCTTTTTTCTCTTGTCTTTCTCCTCTTTTTCTTCTTCTTGACCTTCTCTCTCTTCTTTATCTTGTCTTTTTTTCTCTTCTCTTTCTCCTCTTTTTCTTCTTCTTGACCTTCTCTCTCTTCTTTGTCTCGTCTTTTTTCTCCTCTCTTTCTCCTCTTTTTCTTCTTCTTGACCTTCTCTCTCTTCTTTGTCTCGTCTTTTTTCTCTTCTCTTTCTCCTCTTTTCTTCTTCTTGACCTTCTCTCTCTTCTTTATCTCGTCTTTTTTTCTCTTGTCTTTCTTCTCTTTTTCTTCTTCTTGACCTTCTCTCTCTTCTTTATCTCGTCTTTTTTCTCCTCTCTTTCTCCTCTTTTTCTTCTTCTTGACCTTCTCTCTCTTCTTTGTCTCGTCTTTTTTCTCTTCTCTTTCTCCTCTTTTTCTTCTTCTTGGCCTTCGCTCTCTTCTTTATCTCGTCTTTTTTCTCTTCTCTTTCTCCTCTTTTTCTTCTTCTTGACCTTCTCTCTCTTCTTTATCTCGTCTTTTTTTCCTCTCTTTCTCCTTTTTTTCTTCTTCTTGACCTTCTCTCTCTTCTTTATCTCGTCTTTTTTCTCTTGTCTTTCTCCTCTTTTTCTTCTTCTTGACCTTCTCTCTCTTCTTTATCTTGTCTTTTTTTCTCTTCTCTTTCTCCTCTTTTTCTTCTTCTTGACCTTCTCTCTCTTCTTTGTCTCGTCTTTTTTCTCTTCTCTTTCTCCTCTTTTTCTTCTTCTTGGCCTTCTCTCTCTTCTTTATCTCGTCTTTTTTTCTCTTGTCTTTCTCCTCTTTTTCTTCTTCTTGACCTTCTCTCTCTTCTTTATCTCGTCTTTCTTCTCTTCTCCTTCTCCTCTCTTTCTTCTTCTTGACCTTCTCTCTCTTCTTTATCTCGTCTTTTTTCTCTTGTCTTTCTCCTCTTTTTCTTCTTCTTGACCTTCTCTCTCTTCTTTATCTCGTCTTTTTTCTCTTCTCTTTCTCCTCTTTTTCTTCTTCTTGACCTTCTCTCTCTTCTTTATCTCGTCTTTTTTCTCTTCTCTTTCTCCTCTTTTTCTTCTTCTTGACCTTCTCTCTCTTCTTTATCTCGTCTTTTTTCTCTTCTCTTTCTCCTCTTTTCTTCTTCTTGGCCTTCTCTCTCTTCTTTATCTCGTCTTTCTTTCTCTTCTCTTTCTCCTCTTTTTCTTCTTCTTGGCCTTCTCTCTCTTCTTTATCTCGTCTTTCTTCTCTTCTCTTTCTCCTCTTTTCCTTTTCCAACTTGGTTTTCTCACTTCTTTTTCCTCCTCTTCTTGATCTGCTCTCTTCTTCCTTTTCTTCTTCATCCTCCTCTTCTTCTTTTTTCATCTTCGTCCTCTTCTTTTTGATCCTCATACTGTTCTTCCTATTCCTCTTTTTCTTTCTCCTATTGTTCTTCCTTTTGTTCTTCATCCTCCTCTTCTTCTTTTCATCTTCGTCCTCTTCTTTTTGATCCTCATACTGTTCTTCCTATTCTTCTTTTTCTTTCTCCTATTGTTCTTCCTTTTGTTCTTCATCCTCCTCTTCTTCTTTTCATCTTCGTCCTCTTCTTCTTTTTGATCCTCATACTGTTCTTCCTATTCTTCTTTTTCTTTCTCCTATTGTTCTTCCTTTTGTTCTTCATCCTCCTCTTCTTCTTTTCATCTTCGTCCTCTTCTTCTTTTTGATCCTCATATTTTTCTTCCTATTCTTCTTTTTCTTTCTCCTATTGTTCTTCCTTTTCTTCTTCATCCTCCTCTTCTTTTTTTCATCTTCGTCCTCTTCTTTTTGATCCTCATATTATTTGTTTTTTCCCGTAAACTTTCCCGAAAGTCATTTACAACAACCTAGAGACAATACAAATAAAATATTTACTTTAACAAATTACGTAAAAAGTAGGTTACACGTCTATGTAGATGGTACTGTTTAAAGATGAAACTATTTCTAAATGTGTTTGCTCGTGTGTGTGTGTGTGTGTGTGTGTGTGTGTGTGTGTGTGTGTGTGTGTGTGTGTGTGTGTGTGTGTGTGTGTGTGTGTGTGTGTGTGTGTGTGTGTGTGTGTGTGTGTGTGTGTGTGTGTGTGTGTGTGTGTGTCTATGTATGTCTGTGCCTGTGCTTATTTCTACATTCGTGTGCGCGTGCGTACATAGTTATATAACATCACTAGATAAATTATAAGAGAGTGCAAATCTTCAACATAAACCTAAGATAAATATCACTTGGGAAATCTAGAAGCAAGCTAACAAAACCAGCCGAGTTATGAACTTGTAACTTATCTTCGACCCTCTTCGGAAATTCTTCTCGAAATTTTGAGCGAAGAAAGATTTGTCTCTAATTTCACCACTGTTATTTTCACTATCACTGTTATTATTATTATCACCATCTCCACAGCTATCACCACCACCATCACCATCACCACCATCATCACTATCACCATCACCACCATCACCATCACCAGCATCACCATCACCACCATCACCACCAGCATCATCACCATCAGCATCACCGCCACCAGCATCATCACTTCTACCATTATCACCACAATCACCACTACCTCTCGACCACAAATATCATGATTGTCACTATTACCACCATAATCACCATATCTATTAAACATTTTACTCCTCACCATCATCACCATAATAATACTATTATCCATTATCTTGACTACTATCAACATTACGATATCAACAAATATCCGCACAATTACTGTAATCACCACTGATATGGTGGGACTCCTACTCCACCTCCCCCATCACCTGTCACCATCATATCACATCACTATAACCACCACCATCACCGCCTCTTTGAACCAACACCATCACCAACACCCTACAACACACCCTCCCTTCTCTACTATACAATTATCACCATCTATATACCTCTCACATTTTATTTTATTACATTATTTATATATTATTTATCATTAGACCTTTACGATTTACTATTCTCTCCCCTGGATATACAAACATCTATAAGAGATACCTATCGTTACCTCAGACACCAAAAGATTACCCGACTCAAATTACCCCTAGAAAGATGCAATATATGGATACGAATATAAAGATCTGACAATATTAAACACCAATAAAATGTTTATGATAAAAAGTAAACGAAGAACTTCACCAACACGATTAGTTAAGTGATGATGCATTTGGTAGCGTGTAGGGTAAGTAGTTGTTGTTATGGTTGGCGTTAACATGCAATACTTTCAAATAGCATGAAACATTTATTTTGTT
>NC_134813.1:12478805-12486305 GCF_046742065.1 Oratosquilla oratoria
GAGAGAGGGGGAAGGAGAGGAAGAGAGAAAGGATGGGAGGGAGGGGAAAAGGGGGCTAGGGAGGAGGGGAGGGAGAGGGGGAGAGATTGGTGGAGTAGTGGAGGGGGAGGAGGAGGAGGGGAGGAAGGGAGAGGGTGAGGGGGAAATATGAGTAAGGGGAGATGAATTCTTGAAGGAGGGAGAGAAGGGAGGGGGGGAGGAATGAGGAAGAAAGGAAGAGGAGAGACTGGGGGAGTAGTGGATGAGGAGGGAGAGGGGGTGGGGGTGGGGAGGAGAGTAGGAGATGTGAATAAACAGCGATTACTCTTTGATAGAGGGAGAGGGGGAGGGAGGGAGAAGGATGGAGGGAAGGAGGGGAAAGAGAGAGGGAAGAGTGGAGGGGAGGAAGAAGGGAAGAGAGGAAGGAAGGAGGGGAGGGAGAAGGCAGTGAAGAGGATGGGAGGATGGGATGAGAGAAGGAGGGGAGGAGCGGAGGAAGGGAGGGAAAGGAGGGAGGGGAAGGAGGAAGGAGGGGAGGAAGGTATGGAGAAGGGGAGGAGGGGAGGAGAGGGGGTAAAGGAGGGGAGGGAGTGGAGAAGGAAGGGAGGGGAAGGAAGGAGGAGGGGAGGGAGGAGGAGAAGGGAGAGAGGGAAGGAGGGAGGAGGGGAAGGAGAGAGGAGGGGAGGGAGGAGGGGAGGGAGGAGGAGAAGGAAGAGAGGGAAGGAGGGACGAGGGGAGGGAGAGAGGAGGGGAGGGAGGAGGGGAGGGGAGGAGAAGAGGAGAGGAAGGGAGGGGAGGGGAATAGGGGAAGGGAGGAGGGGGAGGAGGAGGGGGGAGGAGGAGAGGAGGGAGGGAGGAAGGGGGGAGAAGGAGGGGATATTCCACTGTATTCCTTGTCTTCCAACTGATCTTAGAACTCCAGTTTCTCCAAAACTCAAAAAAAAAAAAAATCCTTGAAGTCTATATCATATCTAATTGAAGCCAAAAAAATCTCCCTTCAAACCCTCTACAGAAATATTCTCGACCTCCTCTCCCTCCAAAATTGATCTCTCTTCAAATCTTCCCCTCCCTCATAACTCCTCAAAAATCTCCCCATATTCTCTTCAAATTCCCTTTCCTCCAAAATGATTTCCTCTGTTCCTTCATTGCTTCCTCCAAACTTTCTTCCACCTAAACACTTCCCCTCCAAAGTTACTTCAAATCTTCCCAAAGCTGTTTTGAGTCGCGAAAATCCTTTGTCTAGCCCCCTCTTCCCTTCTTCCCTCTCTTTCTCCCCTCCTGTCTTTCTTCCTCCCCTCTTCCTTCTCCTCCCGATCCTTTTAGATCCGCCAATGCTTCCTTTGTTCTTTCCTTCCTTCCTCCCTTCCTCCCTCCCTCCCTTCCTCCCTTCCTCCCTTCCTCCCTTCCTCCCTTCCTCCCTTCCTCCCTTCCTCCCTTCCTCCCTTCCTCCCTTCCTCCCTTCCTCCCTTCCTCCCTTCCTCCCTTCCTCCCTTCCTCCCTTCCTCCCTTCCTCCCTTCCTCCCTTCCTCCCATCATCCCTTCCTCCCTTCCTCCCTTCCTCCCTTCCTCCTATTCTCCCTTCCTCCCTTCCTCCCCTTCCTCCCTTCCTCCTATTCTCCCTCCCTCCCTCCCTTCCTCCCTTCCTCCCTTCCTCCCTTCCTCCCTCCTTTTCTCCCTTCCTCCCTTCCTCCCATCCTCCCTTCCTCCCTTCCTCCCTTCCTCCCTATCTTCCTACCTCCCTCCTTCCCACACTTCCTCTCTCCCTTCCTCCTTTCCTTCCTCCCTCTCTCCCTCCCTCCCCCCTATCCTCCCTCCTTCGCCTCCTCACTCACCTCTCCCCTCCCTCCCTCCCTCTCTCCCTTCCCCCTCTTCCTCCTCCCTCTCTTCCTCTCTCACTCACTCATTCCCTTTCCCTCCCGCATCTTCTTAGTACATAACTTCCAACTCTCTCTCCCTCTCTCCCCCCTCTCCCTCACTCTCTCCCTCCTTCCCCTCCTCGTCGCGGCTATCTCCCTGATCTCCACCGTAGCAGCATAATGTCTCCTCTCTGGCGTGTCCGGCTTTATCTCCTCCTCTTCCTCTTCCTCTTCCTGCTCTTCCTCTTCCTCCTCTTCCCCTCCTATTCTTCTTATCTCTCTCCCGTTCCCATCCATTTTCTTTTCCCCAAAGTACCTCTAAACGTCACCTTTATTTTTTGCTCTAACTTCTAAATATTCTCTTTTAATTTTGAACTATTTCTACTATTTCTTCTTTCCTCGCTCCCTTCCTTCTCTCTCTCCTTCCCTTCTTTCTTCCATCTCTTCTTCTTCTTTTCTTTATTTCTACTTTTCTTCCTTGATACATCATTCCCTAAACCCCTCATCTCATCCACTACCTCCCTTCCTTGTTGTTGTTGTTGTTGTGTGTGTGTGTGTGTGTGTGTGTGTGTGTGTGTGTGTGTGTGTGTGTGTGTGTGTGTGTGTGTGTGTGTGTGTGTGTCTGTGTGTGTGTGTGTGTGGCTGTGTGGCTGTCTGTCTGTCTGTCTGTTTGAATGTATGTATGTATGTATGTATGTCGGCTTGTCTCTGTCTGTTTGTCTGTGTGTGTATTATGTGTGTGTATATTATGTGTGATAATACACTTATACCCTATATACACGTAAGGAAAGGTCAGTAGAATATAAGATAACATATAGAAATAGAGAAAATGTATATCAAACCAAACCAAAAGTTTAATCTTACGTAAAAAGATTGCTAATTGTGATAAGTCTGTCAAAAGTCGATGGTGTCGGTGGAGAAGTTCTATTGACCTCATCTGACCCCCATTGACCTGATCTGACCCCTAAGAGATCGGATTATTGCTACTAAACTCCACAGTACCGTGAAGATAACTTTCTTTTCGAGATTTCTGTCTCCGTATCTCTCGCTCTCTCTCTCTCTCTCTCTCTCTCTCTCTCTCTCTCTCTCTCTCTCTCTCTCTCTCTCTCTCTCTCTCTCTCTCTCTTCTCTCTCTCTCTCTCTCTCTCTTCTCTCTCTCTCTCTCTCTCTCTCTCTCTCTCTCTCTCTCTCTCTCTCTCTCTCTCTCTCTCTCTCTCTCTCTCTCTCTCTCTCTCTCTCTCCCTCTCTCTCTCTCTTTATCTATCTATCTATCTATCTATCTATCTATCTATCTATCTGTCTATCTATCTCTCTCTCTTCTCTCTTTTTCTCAATCTATCTATATATCTGTCTATTTATATGTCTATCTATACATCTATCTATCTATCTATCTGTCTATCTATCTGTCTATCTATCTATCTATCTATCTATCTATCTATCTATCTTCGTCATTCTCTTACTCTTGATTAACATGTTTTTCTCTATGAATTATCAAATACCGTCTTATATGTGTGTATGAGAGAGAGAGGCAGAGAGAGAGAAAGAGAGAGAGAGAGAGAGAGAGAGAGAGAGAGAGAGAGAGAGAGAGAGAGAGAGAGAGAGAGAGAGAGAGAGGGAGAGAGGGAGGGAGGGAGAAAGAGAGAGGGAAGGAGAGATTTTTTAAAATGATTTTCGCTTCAAAAATTGGAACCAAAAATTAAGTATTCATATTCCCGCCGTCTTTCTTCTTTTTTTTTCTTTTTTTTCCCATTTTTTGATCATTCATTATAAAAAACATTTATCACTCTTAGTATATGATGAAATAGGACATCAATCACGAAAGAGAAATTATTTTAAACTTGCACTGCAAACCCATAAATTTTATTGAAACATATTTATATATATATATATATATATATATATATATATATATGTATATATATATATATGCATATATATCTATGTGTGTATTTGTGTGTATATACATATATATATACATATATATATATATATATATATATATATATATATATATATATATATAAAGTATATATATATATATACATATTTATATATACATATATATATACATATATATATACATATATATATATATATACATACATACACACACACACACACACACACACACATATATATATATATACATATATATATTTATATATATATATATATATATATATATATGTATATATATAAGTATGAATAGGCAGTAAGTTTTCTCGTAGACATGTTCGATTGAAGACCAGAGCTAATTCAATATCCACTATCTTCTTAGTGATTTTCTCAATTTTCCGAATAGTTTGTTTGATTCTTGAGGGGAGGTCGTACCTGACGCCTAGCAACGACCTAAAACTCTAAATTCATTTTCTACTCTTTTTAAACTCCTGCTTTGTATATTTATTCTTACTTACCTGAAGATGGTTGCATGATTCAACCGAAAGCTTGTATTTAAAATTTTGCGTAATGTTTTTCGTCATATTAACACCATGGATCTCGGAAGCCTTGTGTTTGATCTCCCTTCAAGAATCAAACAAACTATTCGGAAAATTGAGAAAATCACTAAGAATATAGTGGATATTGAAGTAGCTCTGGTCTTCAACCGAACATGGCAGGAAGAGGAAAAGAAGGAGGGGGAGGGGAAGAAGGACAAAAGGAAGAGAAGGAAGAAGAAGAGGAGTAGGGGCAGGAGGAGGAAAAGGAAGAGGAGTAGGAGGAGGGGAAGAAGGAAAAAAGGAAGAGCAGGAAAAAGAAGAGGAGTAGGGGCAGGAGGAGGAGAAGGAAGAGGAGGAGGAGGGGAAGAAGGAAAAAAGGAAGAGCAGGAAGAAGAAGAGGAGTAGGGGCAGGAGGAGGAGAAGGAAGAGGAGGAGGAGGGGAAGAAGGACAAAAGTAAGAGCAAGAAGAAGAGGAGGAGTAGGGGCAGGAGGAGGAGAAGGAAGAGGAGGAGGAGTTGAAGAAGGACAAAAGGAAGAGCAGGAAGGAGAAGAGGAGTAGGGGCAGGAAGAGGAGGAGGAGGAGGGGAAGAAGAACAAAAGGAAGAGCAGGAAGAAGAAGAGGATTAGGAGCAGCAGGAGGACAAGGAAGAGGAGGAGGAGAAGGGGAAGAAGGACAAAAGGAAGAGCAGGAAGAAGAAGAGGAGTAGGGGTAGGAGGAGGAGAAGGAAGAGAAGAGGATGGGAAGAAGGACAAAAGGAAGAGCAGGAAGGAGAAGAGGAGTAGGGGCAGAAAGAGGAGAAGGAAGAGGAGGAGAAGTTGAAGAAGGACAAAGGGAAGAGCAGGAAGGAGAAGAGGAGGAGTAGGGGCAGGAGAAGGAGAAGGAAGAGGAGGAGGAGGGGAAGCATGAGCATAAGGAAGTGCAACAAAAAGAGAAGAAGGAGAAGTAGGAGGAAGAGGTGGAGGAGGAAGAGGTGGAGGAGGAAGAGGTGGAGGAGGAAGAGGTGGAGGAGGAAGATGTGGAGGAGGAAGAGGTGGAGGAGGAAGAGGTGGAGGAGGAAGAGGTGGAGGAGGAAGAGGTGGAGGAGGAAGAGGTGGAGGAGGAAGAGGTGGAGGAGGAAGAGGTGGAAGAGGTCCTACTGCTGCCGAATTATTTCTCGTCATTTGATTAAGAGCAAAGACTTCCTGCCAAAAAAAAATAATATCACAAAGAGAAAATGATAAAAGTGAAGAATTAATGACTGAGGGAGAAGGAAACATTTTACAGTAAAATAGTCGAGATGGGAGAAGAACGAGGGAGGAGGAAGAGGAGGAGGATAGACGAGGAAGATGGAGGAGGAAAATGGAGAGGAAGGAGAAGGAAGAAGAGAAGGAGGAGTAGGATAGATAAGGAAGATGGAGAGGGGGAGGAGGAAGGGGAGGAAGAAGGAAGAAGAAGAGGAGGAGGAGTAGGATAGATAAGGAAGATGGAGAGGGGGAGGAGGAGGGGGAGGAAGAAGGAAGAAGAGGAGGAGGAGTAGGATAGATAAGGAAGATGGAGAGGGAGGAGGAGGAGGTGGAGGAAGAAGGAAGAAGGAAGAAGAGGAGGAGGAGTAGGATAGATTAGGAAGATGGAGAGGGAGGAGGAGGAGGTGGAGGAAGAAGAAAGAAGGAAGAAGAAGAGGAGGAGGAGTAGGATAGATAAGGAAGATGGAGAGGGGGAGGAGGAGGTGGAGGAAGAAGGAAGAAGGAAGAAGGCGGAGATGAAGGAGAAGGATGGAAAATGGAAGGCGGAAAAGAAGGAAGAAGAAAGAGGAAAGTTGAGATAAACTGAGGAGGAAGACTGAGGAAGAAGGAAGAGGAGATGAAGGAGAAGGGAATATGAGGAAGATTAAGGAGGAAGGAGGAGACAGAGAAAATGGAGATCGAGGAAGAAGAAAAAGGAGGTAAAGACGAGGAAGAGGAAAATGAGGATAAGAAACAAATAAGGAAGAGGAGGAGAAAGAGAAGGAAGAAAGGGAGTGAAGGAGTATAGTTATGATAATATCTTCGAGAGAAGAAGAGGAAGAGGAGGAGGAAGAGGAGGAGGAGGAGGAAATAGTGGGAGTAAGAAGGGGGGTATGTAATATATACGTGTACTCATTAATGCATGTAAACAGACACATACACACATACACATATGCTCACATATACATATGTACACATACACACATGTACAAACCCACACAGAGCCACTCATATACACGCATGCACACACACACAAACACGCACAAACACACAAACATGCACACGCAAACATGCAAACACATGCACACAGTCATATATAGACACATACATATCTACACGTATACACATGCACCTCACACACATGCAAATATGCACACATATGCATACACACATACACTCATTGGCATACACACAAACACACACACGTGCAAATATGAACACAAATGCATACACACATACACTCACAGACACACATACACACACACACAAACATACATACATACATACCCACACACACACACACACACACACACACACATCCAAATATGCACATATATGCATACACACATACACTCACAGACACACATGCACACATATACATATATACATACATACATACATACATACATACATACATACATACATACATGCATACATACATACATACACACACACACACACACACACACACACACACACACACACACACACAAATGTTTTCTATATATTAATTAGCGGACAGCACGAGTGTGTACGAAGTGAGGGCGAGGGGTGAAAAATGGTTGTTTTGATACATTCCGCCCTCGTGATTTGTCATCAGCGTGCATGAAATCATTATGTTTTGCCATGCAGAGAAACACCTTTTAATAAAGTGGCGAAAAATAACTTTTTATTTTATTTTTTTATCTTTAATGACGGACGACTCGGGCGCATTCAGACGCACTGCCCCAATGCAATTTTTATCTATTTATCATTTTTTTTATTTGCTTGTTTATTCATCTATTTACCTATTTACTTTTATTCATTCATTTTTATTTATTTATTAATTCATCTATTTGTATATCAATTTATCTATTTACTGATATATTTATCATTTATCGATTGATCTATCTATTTGTTTGTTCATTCATCTATTTATCTATTTACTTTTATTCATTCATTTTTATTTACTTATTAATTCATCTATTTGTATATCAATTTATCTATTTACTGATATATTCATTATTTATTTATCTATTGATCTATCT
>NC_134813.1:12488805-12491305 GCF_046742065.1 Oratosquilla oratoria
GTTGAGAAAAAGAGTTCCTAATGTAATAATCATCACCACTGTCCATGAAAGAGTCGACATAAGGAAGAGTGTGTTCCTCGGTTCATTATAATCATCTGACGGCACTCGTCATAAATGAATAAGAATTCTAAAAAATTAATTAATTCTAAACCTTAGACCGACAAGGTCACCATAGATTAACTAGTTTATGACGAAAACACCCAAAAAACAAAAACAAAAAAAAACAAAAAAAAACATTAGCGAAACAATAAATATAATAAAACAACAACGGTATGCAAGAAACAATGACTACACTATTGGAAAAATAACAAAAACAATAAACAACAAACAACAACAAACAACAAAGAACGTCAACCAAAAATAACAAAAAACAAAAGAAATAGTATCACACAAAGAACAACAACAAAACAGCAAAGCGACAAAAACAAACCACACAATAAATAACAACCAAGAACAACAAATAACAATAACTACAAACAACAAATTTCAAACAAAGAGTGCTATCCGACCATACTGGTCAACAGGGAAGCGTAGTTATGATCCAGTTTATCTGACTAATTTAGCATCGCTTGTCCAACTCATTTTTTCTAGAATTTTACCTGTTTATCTAATGTCATATCTCAACGAAATGATAATTATTTCTCTTTTTGATGTGTTTTCTTTAATTCAGTTGTAGCGCTAATGTTTATTGTATTCTTTATTAAATGCTGCTTAGGCTGCTTCGTCCATCCAGAGTTACCTGTTCAGCACTTTTTTTAATTTCACATTTGTGTAATTCGTTCTCTTGAAGCAGAAGTAATTATTTAGCACTGTTCATTAGGAATTCTGTCTCTGATGCATTTGCTAATTGCTGTTGTCGATGCTCACGCTTAGTTGAGTTCTATCTCCGTTTCTGAACGCTTTTTTCATGCAACAGTGAATTTTTCACCAATTCTAAAGCTCTAATTACTAAAAATGCATCTTGTTGTCAGTTTTATTTTTTCGCTTGTATTGATTTATCTTTCTTTTGTTTCTTTATTATTATTATTTAATATTATTACGTTTCATGCTTAAAATCTTGTCCTGTCTTATTTTATCGTATTCTGTTCTATTCTATTTCAACTTATTTCATCTTGACTCTTTCTTTATTTTAATTTACTTAATCTTACTTTATTACTCATCTGATTTTTTTAATTCTATTTTGCTTTATTCCATTTCAATTAATTTCAATTTATTGAATCTATCGTTTTCTATAGGTTTATACTTGATCTTATTTCATTTCATTCTATTTTATTTTATTATCTTTTATAGCTACTGTTCTTTTTTTTTATCTATTAGCCAAATGTTTTTCTCATTAATTCTAATGGTCTATTATTTACATCAGACCCTGCGCATTTAACGAGCATTTCTCATGTCTGTTTATAATCACTGTTGACTCAGAACTAGTCAATCTGTTTCTTGTTTACTGTTTTTATTTGCGCTGTATGCTAAGCAGCATATGTTTAGCTCTCACCAGTTTAGTGCTTTTTGTGTACACAGCTTTGTTTAGATCAGCACTATCCAATATTCCCTTTGAGAGGATGCACCTGCTCACTCTCTCTTTCTCTCTCTCCCTCCCCCTCTCTCTCTCATACTTTCTCTTTCTCTCCATCTCTCTCTCTCTCTCTCTCTCTCTCTCTCTCTCTCTCTCTCTCTCTCTCTCTCTCTCTCTCTCTCTCTCTCTCTCTCTCTCTCTCTCTCTCTCTCTCTCTCTCTCTCTCTCTCTCTCTCTCTCTCTCTCTCTTCCTCTCTCACTCCTTTTCTCTCTTTCTCTTTTTCCTCTTTCTCATTTTCTCTTTTCCCTGAATCTCCCTCTCTCTTCTCTCTCTCTCTCTCTCTCTCTATATATACATATATATATGTATATATATACGTATATGTAATATATATGTATATGTATGTATATATATGTATATGTATGCATGTATATATATACATACATACATACATATACCAAGGCTTTTTCCCCCTTCCAAGGGAGGTAGCCAAAAAGGGAAAGGCATAAAAACACTCCCACCCATTTCATCCCTAAATACACTCCACACCCCTCCCACCCTTCCTCTCATCTGAGCACCTCCTGGATGACGGGTCATCCCTGCACCCTGCCCACCGCCCTGGGTCAGAAGCAGTGTCGCAGGACACAGCACATCCACAGCAAGGCCGCTTCATTTAATCGGCGACCCCCCCTCTCCGTCCCCCCTTGCATATAAGGAGAGGACGGGGAGAAATCCCTTCGGGCTGCGTCAAAACTCACTCACACACACTACCCCACCCCCCCGCCCATTTCTCCCCATGCAGTCACAACATCATCCATATACAACCATTCTCCACTCACCTCTGTCTTCCGTCCTCTCCCTTCCTTCCTCAACAGACATTCCCCTCTTCCCCAAAGCCCCCTTCACCCCATCCATCCACCTCATCCTAGGACGTCCCCTCATGTTCACTCCCTCCACATCTGCCTTCCATACCTCTTTTACTAGTC
>NC_134813.1:12506305-12513805 GCF_046742065.1 Oratosquilla oratoria
ATTTTTCTTCATTAAGTTCCAGTTCAATCAATATGTGGTCACTTTTACCTATTGGTGTTTTATATTCAATCTTGTCCACTATTCTAGGTTCAGATGTAATTATTAAGTCTAGCCTCGATGGTTCTTCTTCATTTCTATACCTAGTGTTCTCTTGTATCCATTGTGTCATTGAATGGTCAGTAATCATCTCAAGTAGAGCATTTCCCCATGAGTCATCACCACTCTTTACTGTCATTTCTTCCCAGCAGATTTCTTTGCAATTAAAGTCGCCCATCATAACTATTCTTCCTCCGTCTTCCATTATTTTAGTTAATGCTATCTTTGTGTCCTCTAACATACTTTTATGTTCACTCTCCTCCCATGAGGCTGTTTTCGGAGGCACATAATTGATCACAAATTTTCTGCTCTTCTTATCTCGGTCTTCCACTTCTATCATAATCATCTCTACTGTATTCTTTCCATATATGACACCTTTCACGTTTATATCCTTCTTAGTCAGGAACATAACTCCACCCCCTTGTTTTTTCTCTCTGTTTCTAATCCAATAATTGTATGCATCATGTCCTACACTGTTGGGTGGTAGTGGGCCTTTTAATTTTGTTTCTACAATTCCCATTATGTCCGGTTCTTTTTCTTTCAAATAATCATTCAGTTCATTCAATCCTGTTATCAATCCATCTATATTTGTGTAAGACACTCTTAGTTTTCTGCCACTTCCATTGTGTTCTCTGTTTCCCTTATGTTTTTCTTTAGTATGTCGAACTGCTTTATTTTCATGTTCACTACTCTCCAATAGAATCTCTCTTTCTCTGACTCCGTTCTTTCCTCGTTTTTTGCCTTAGCTTCAATTCTTTTCTGCTTTTCTGCCTCTCTTTCCTCCTTATTCATTTCTCTTTTTATCCATACCTTTTTATATTGATCATTTGTTGCTAGTTTCCCTGTTTTGGATAGAATTTTCTCTGCCGTTGTTTGTGACCTGAATTTAATCTTAATTGGTCTGGTCTTATCTGTACTATATTTTCCGAGTCTGAATTTTTCCTCAATTTCCTTTATAATTTCTGGTTCATCTTCCTGGACTAATTTTAATAACCTGCTTACTCTTTCATTTTCCTCCTTGATTCTTGCGGTTCTATCTGGGTTATGTTTCTCTTCCATTCCTAATATAATTATACATTTCTTTTTGTCAGCTAATTCTCTTACTATATTCTCCTTCTGTCTCATCACTTTAATAACTGAGTCTTCATTATGTTCTTTCAATTGCTGTTTGACTATGTCAGTGAATGAAACCTTATTCCCTTCTTGGGTTGTTCTCCAATTTTTAGCTTCTTTAGCTATTTTCTCTCTGTTTTCATTACTATTCTTCTTCAATTTCTCATTCTCCTCCTTTACATTTCCTAACTGTCTTTTTAGGTCCTCTATTTCTTCAGTTAAGTTTCTGTTAGCCTTCTCTAGTTGTTCCAACCTTTCAATTCTCTGGAAAATGGAGTCAACATTACCTAACTTACGTTCCAAGTCCTCGATCACCTTATCAACTCTCTCCTCTAGTCTTATCAGTCGGGGGGGGGGGTTGTGTCCCCCCCACCCTCTTTAAATCCCTGGAACATATTCTCGTCACTTTCTACTGTATTGCTCCTCTCTATACTTCTAATCTTTACATTTTTATTAGACATTTCATCCTCACTCAGTCTTTTGTTTACCTTTCGCTTGTCTGGCTGGGCCAAGTCTACTCCCTCCTCATTTCCTTCCATTTCCCTCAGTAATCCCTCCCCTTTTCCTCTTTCCCTACTTTCCCACTACTCCACGAGCAAATTCCCCCCCACCCTGTAAAAACACTAGGCACTTCTCTTTGCGTTGGGATCCACAGACTTCAGTTTTCTTCAGAACGTCATCCAAGCCGTCCATTCGCTGAAGTGTGTGTGTGTGTGTGTGTGTGTGTGTGTGTGTGTGTGTGTGTGAGGGTGTGTGTGTGTGTGTGTGTGTGTGTGTGTGTGTGTGTGTGTGTGTGTGTGTGTACAACACTGAATGGGTCCCAGTGATTAGAGATACATTTTAACAAACACAATACACTTTAATTCTAAGCCATCAAAGGCCAGCATGCTTGAAATTGAAATTTGGTACTACCCAGGACTCGTACCGGGTATCCTCATGACAAGTGCGACAGTGACTTTCCAACTAGGCCATCAAGAGAGATTGATGGCCTAGTTGGAAAGTCACTGTCGCACTTGTCATGAGGATACCCGGTTCGAGTCCTGGGTAGTACCACATTTCAATATCAACCATGCTGGCTTTTGATTGCTTAGAATTAAAGTGCATTGTGGTTCTTAAAATGTATATATATGTATATATATATATATATATATATATATATATATATATATGAATATGTATATATATATATACATATACATTAAATATATGCATATGTATATATATATATACATATACATTAAATATATGTATATGTATATATATATATATATATATATGTATATATATTTGTCTACCTGTCTACCTGTCTGCCTGACTTTTATTTGCCTGTATGTCTGTCTGCCTGTCTATTTGTTTGTATGTCAATTAATTCATCTATTTATTCAATAATTCATCTTTTTTTCTTAGATGAATGGACGAAAACTAAATAAGATCTTCAAGAGTGGTGAGGTGCATATGTGACTCTCTGGACCCCTGAGACCAACGAACCCACTGGTGAGTGCCAAAAACCTCTTCGTTACGATGACAGACTCTATTGGTTTTGTTCTGGTTGGCGTCCGAGGATTTTAATCAGTTGAAGGGAACTGAAGCAATGACGACGAAATTCTTTGGCTCATTTTGGAGTATTTTGCTCTGCAGAACCTCCCACCCTAAAAATAAAATATATTTTATTTTGACTTTCTTCCAATGTGTTTTGTTTTGTTTTTATCTTATTTTCCTTTTTCTTTTTTATCTTATTTTATCTTGTTTTTTTTTTATTTTGTTATGATTTATTTTCTTTTATCTTGTTTCGTTTTGTTTTGTTTTTTCATTGAATTTTATTTATTTTTTTGTCATTTCTTTGTGTGGTTAGTTTTTTATTTTTTCTTCTTAAGCTGTCGAAGTTAAGCTCTGTCTAACCCATTACATAAGAACATAAGAATGAAGGAGACTGCAAGAGACCGTAAGGCCTACATTAGGCAGTTCTATTGGCATTACCACCTGTCATTCCCACCCATAAAAACGTCTAACCTTTTCTCAGGTAGTAGAGACACTTTGGCTACTTTATTCTGTCTAAAGTCAAACAATTTAATTCGTCTAAAGAAAAACGCTAGAAGGTAACTAGGTTAAAGCCCTTCACTTCGTCTGGTCACCCCCCCCTCCGCCCTCCCCCGACACTCGAAGTCGGAGTGGGTGGAGTGGGTGGAGGAGGAGGAGGAGGAGGAAGAGGAGGAAGAGGAATTGATTCAAACACTTGAAGAATTCTAATGAGACTACCAACCGCTTCAGTTCGATGGCAGATTTTATTGATTTTGTTCTGCCTAAGGATGATGACATTATGTATCTAATAGTGTGGTCCCCACCCTGAGCAGGGTCGAATTCGGTCGAGACCCCTTCCTGGTCAAATCTTGCTAAACTCGGGGGGATAAAGTTGTCTGCATCTAGACAGGCGAAAATGTGTAAAGTTGGCTTTTATGTTGAAGGAAATGTGTGTGTGTGTGTGTGTGTGTGTGTGTGTGTGTGTGTGTGTGTGTGTGTGTGTGTGTGTGTGTGTGTGTGTGTGTGTGTGTGTGTGTGTGTGTGTGTGTGTGTGTGTGGTGTGTGTGTGTGTGTGTGTGTGTGTGTTGTGTTTGTGTGTGTGTGTGTGTGTGTGTGTGTGTGTGTGTGTGTGTGTGTGTGTATGTGTGTGTGTGTGTTTGTGTGTTTGTGTGTGTGTGTGTGTGTGTGTGTGTGTGTGTGTGTGTGTGTGTGTGTGTGTGTGTGTGTGTGTGTGTGTGTGTGTGTGTGTGTGAGTGTGTGTGAGAGTGTGTGCGTAATTCACCATGGTCTTGGATCACATGTTGGACTCGTGATCGACAGCTACTACATCTCCCGGATGAGAACTCAGAGCTCATGTATGACCGATCTATGGGTAATGCTGTGACCTGACATACACGCACACACACACACACACACACACACACACACACACACACACACACACACACACACACACACACACACACACACACACACACACACACACACACACACACACACACACACACACACACACACACACACACACACACACACACACACACACACACACACACACACAAAACTCCCCATCCACGAGAGTTGTAGTAACGGCTCGCAGCGCAGCGATACTGAAATTATTTCAGCCCTGGATGGGATTCGAACTCGAACCGCTGGGTTAGCAGTTGCGAACAGTACCACTGCGCCGCTGAGCCGTGTTGTGTGTGTGTGTGTGTGTGTGTGTGTGTGTGTGTGTGTGTGTGTGTGTGTGTGTGTGTGTGTGTGTGTGTGTGTGTGTGTGTGTGTGTTTGTGTGTTTGTGTGTGTGTGTGTGTGTGTGTGTGTGTGTGTGTGTGTGTGTGTGTGTGTGTGTGTGTGTGTGTGTGTGTGTGTGTGTGTGTGTGTGTGTGTGTGTGTGTGTGTGTGTGTGTACGTGTGCGCTTTTAGCAAAATCCCCACATTATGTCTGTCTATCTATCTAAATCCGTCAGAGCATGTGAGCAAGGTCCGGATGCTCTTTGAATACAAAATGGCCTACGGACATTCACTCTGCGAGCATGCCCCGTTTCGCAAATTTACTCCGGAGCCAGAGCCAGTAATTGCGGAATATTCGGTATCTCTTTCATTGGGATTAATACTAACAATATTCCGTTCCCCCAACCTTCCCCCCTCCTCTCTCCCCTCTCCCTCCTCTCCCCAAAATAAAAAAATAACTAACGAGGTACTAGACACGTCCATTAACGTATAATATATTGCAGGGGAATAGTCGTATTTGCGGTTCGTCATTTAGTGGTCCGCAAATTGTGGACGGTGTGTTCGGCGTAGCATAATCTCTGTTTTCCCTCCACACAAAAATTAACTGGAAAGGTACTAGACGCGTCCATTAAGGTAGAATATATTGCAATAGAATCTTTGTGTGTGCGGTTTGTCATTTAGTGATCCGCAAATTGCGGATGAGGTGTTAGGCAGGGTACAATCCTCCCCAAAGCCCCCGCGATGCCTATCTGAATTCAAATGAGCTAAATTCGTATTTCTTGCTGAACATTTAGCGCGAACGTTGTCTTATGATTAATTAGTCAATTGATTTTGTTGATTAATTAATGTGTTGATTAGTTAATTGATATATGAGCTAAATTCGTATTTCTTGCTGAACATTGAGGGCGAAATTTGTCTTATGATTAATCAATCAATTGATTATATTAATTAATTAATGTAATAATTAATTAATTATATATGAGCTAAATTCGTATTTTTTGCTGATGCGAAATTTGTCTTATGAATGATCAATCAATTGATTATATTGATTAATTAATGAATTGATTAATCAATTGATATATACTCTACACAGTTGATGCATCTGTCAGAGTAGATCACCAGAAAATTTCTTGTCTTTTTATTTTTGGTTTTCATTTAATATTATAAATGCAAAATTTGTCACAAAGTATTTGCAATACTTTATATACATTGCTTGTCTTACCCCAAGTAACAGTCAGTGATGACCTTGTAATCATACAAGGTGTTTCAATGTAAAAGACAAGTTGTATACAGAAGAATTAACAAAAATGTTAACTATACAAGGTGTTTATGGTAAAAGACAAATTATATGGACAAATAAACAAAATTCTTTGAAAAAGATTTTATATTTGAGTTTAAGATTTCTTTTTCTGACTTTACGTACAAAAAGTTATATAGACAAATAAACAAAATTGTTTGGAATAGATTTTCTATTTGTGTTGAAGATTTCTTTTTGTGACTTTAGGTACAAAAAAATATATATTCACAAATAAAAAAAATTCTTTGGGATATATTTTATATTTGAGTTGAAGATTTCTTTTTGTGACTTTAGGTACAAAAAAATTATAAACACAAATAACCAAAATTCTTTGGAATAGATTTCATATTTGAGTTAAAGATTTCTTTTTGTGACTTTAGCTACAAAAGAATTATATACACAAATAAACAAAATTCTTTGGAATAGATTTTATATTTGAATTGAAGATTTCTTTTTGTGACTTCAGGTACAACATCTCTATCCGCCGTATCAAAATCTGTTTCTTTCAGTTTTTTTTTTTTTTTTTTTTTTTTTTATACTCTTCGTCTTAACGAAGACACACGATGTGCACGCGAACACAGGAGAGGAAAGCCTCGTAAGACCCAAACCCCGTTTTTTTTTTTTTTGTTTTTTTTTTGTCTTGTCTCACTTTTCTTCGTTTTTTCCTTTATTTCCTAAAGGCGTTGTGAAATATACTCATGACCAAGTGAGCAAGTTCGTTAAGTTATGTGAGTTTTCTTATTTGTGTTCTGTGTGACTCCCAGGACAAGACCTGAAGGGTCAAAGGTTACACACGCACACACACACACACACACACACACACACACACACACACACACACACACACACACACACACACACACACACACACACACACACACACACAAACACTCTCGATGGCGCGATTGGTAGAGTTCCCGGCTGCCACTACGGAGGTCCGGGTTCGAATCTCGCCTAGGGCTGAAATAATTTCAGTATCGCTGCGCTGCGAGTCGTTACTCCAACTCTCGTGGGTGAGGAGTTGAGTGTGTGTGTGCGTGTAAGGTCACAGCGTTACCCATAGATCGGTCATATATGAGCTCTGAGCTCTCTTCCGGGAGGAAAATAGCTGTCCATCACGAATCCAACACGTGATCCAAGACCATGGTGAATCACACACACGCACACACACACACACACACACACACACACACACACACACACACACACACACACACACACACACACACACACACACACACACACACACACACTGTTACCCATTCATGTGTATTAGTAAAGACAAATTATAATTTACAATAAGTTTTACCAACGTAATTTTGTGTTGAGAGTAAACATCTTTTATATATCTATGTTAATTGTATAGAATTTGTCATCTTGGATCCTATATATGCCTTTTGAATGTCTAATGTGATTTCTTGTTGTAAAAAGGAGTATTGATTATGTCGAGTTATTACAGAAGTAAGTTAAAGGCTTACGAACCAGACATGTTGTGTTGGAACCTTCTAGAAGTTGTTATTCTAGAAATGATGTCTGAATTCGTCTTAGAAATTAAGACGTATATGTGATATATAGAATATATAGCAGCTCGCCATGATCATATAAACTTGAAACCTTGTTTTTTTCTGGATTTTGTTTGTATGTTTAAACCTGACTTTCAGTTTAAATAGATGAGAGACATATCGAGCGACATAATTTCATAACATTGTTTACTTTGTACAGGTTTATAATCTTTATTACAGA
>NC_134813.1:12521305-12523805 GCF_046742065.1 Oratosquilla oratoria
GGAAAAAGTAAACTACGCATTTGTGAACACACGCTCCTAGTGTTTTTATTGCATATATATATATACATATATATGTATACATATATATATACATATATATATGTATATATATGTATATATGTATATATATATATACATATACACATATATGCATATACAAGATAGGAGGGAGGGAGGAGGATGGAGGGGAGTGGAATATATGGGAAATGAAATGGGTGGGGGTGATTTCTATGCCTTTTTTTTTTTTTTGTTACCCCCCGTGTAAGGGGGAAAAAGCCTTTGGTATATGTATGTATATATATAAATATATATATATATATATATATATATATATATATATATATATATATATATATATATGTATATATGCTTGTTTGTGTATTTGTGTGTTCGAATGTTTGTTTAGTGTGTGTGTGTACGTTTATGTGTTTGAATGTCTGTGTACGTGTATGTGTGTATGTTTGTACGTTTGTGTATTTGTGTGTATGAATGTTTGCGTATGGACATGTATGCATGTCTTTGCCTTTATCTTTGAGTGTGTGCGTGTACACACATGTCCCTAATGGCTTTTCATTCTTCTGTGTTTAGACACAGCATCAATTCATTATTTCTAATTCACGCTCCAGCAAAAATTAGAATATTTGTAGCAAACGCGCCACATTCCACGCATTGATGGCCTGAGCAAGCTCAAAAACATGTTATGACTCAATATTTTTCATAAATAATGTATTTCCAAAAAGGTCGATCTGACTGATAGTCCCGTGAATAGATGGTTTTTTTTTTCGCCCTACCTTCCCTCTTCCCTCTTTAAAAATTTTCCCACAAGGGGGGGTGGGGGTTGAAGTGATATCAACGGCGTTTGGAGGGGGAGGGGGAAAGGGGGAAAGGGGGGAGGGTGAGGGGGAAGGGGGAAAGTGGGAGTATTAGACAAAACGGATGACATGCAACGTTTGTGAAATAAATGCAACGTTAGAGAAACGTTGGCATGATAAGTGAGACGTAAGATCCGCCAGTCATGTTGCAGCTCCTGTCTCTCATCAGATCCAACGTTTCAAAAGTTATTTGTGACCAGGTGGGGAGAGGGACAGGGAGGGAAAGAGGGGAAGGGAGAGGTAAAGAGACTGGGAGAGGGGGAGGGATAGGTAAAGGGAGTGGGAGAGGGAGAAGGAGAGGGAGAGGAAGAGGGAGAGGAAAAGAGGAAGGGAGAAGGAGAGGGAGAGGGAGAGAGAGAGGGAGAGGGAGAGGGAGAGGAAGGGGGAGAGGGGGAGGGAGGGGGAGAGGGAGGGGGAGAGGGAGAGGGAGAGGGAGAGGGAGAGGGACAAGTAGAGGGGAAGGATGAGGTAGAGGGAGGGGGAGAGGGAGAAGGAAAGAGAAGACATAAATCGTTGGTGTCTGACGACAAAAGTCGTTATGTCTGAAGGCAGAAGTCGTTGATGTCTGAATACAGAAGTCGTTCGTGTTTGAATACAGAGTTCGTTTGTGTCTGAAGACAGTAGTCGTTGATGTCTGAAGACAGAAGTTGTTGGTTTCTGGAGGCAGAAGTCGTTTGGGTCTGTGGAGAGAAGTCTTTGGTGTCTGAAGACAAAAGTCTTTGGGGTCTGAAGATAAAAGTCGTTGGTGTCTTAAGATAAAAGTCGTTAAGGTCTGAAGACAGAAGTCGCTCGTGTCTGAAGACAGTAGTCATTGATGTCTGAAGACCTTTAAAAATTCCCTTTGACTGGGCCAGGAGTTTTTCTCAATTGAACAAAATCATCAGCCGACAGCCGTACTCATTGTACAAAATTATTTTAGATTTTATATATCTAATCAATGCTTTCAGTATATATATAATTAAAACAAATTTCATTGAGAACAGGCGATCAAGATGAAATTTAGTATTCAAAACTTGGATTGATTGGACACCCACGAGTTTAAAAAAATCTCCTGACGACATGTATATATTTATGTGAAGAAATCACCATAATGTATTATTTCATAAAAATTTATTAATACACCAAAGAGTCCCAGAGAACAAGCTATATGAAACGAAGCACGACTTATGGCCAAAGCCGGCGTCGATTCCCCTTTTACACACAAACCCCATCTGCACCCCTCCACCCCGGTATCCAAAGCGAGTAACGATCCCCAGTTACCAATGGGAACCGAAACACAGCCATCAGAGTCACGAGACAAGATCAAGACCCAACGGGAGAAAGATTTTTTGGCTAAAACAGATGGTAAGCCTGAAATTTGAGAATTTTACTCAAACATTTGGCTGCCCTGCTCAAGCCGGGGTGACGGGAAAACAGTGGAGCAAGGTTAGTGTGTAATGTTCACGTCCATTTTGAGTAAAACGTAAAGCATGAAAGCCCACTTGTATCTCAAATCAGAAATGGAATTCTCAATGCAATGTTCGAAAGGTCATTTGTACACTGAACCCATTTTTTTTTTCCAAGGGCGCAAAACAAAGATAATACATTAAGGAAAAACAGTTCAATGCATAGTGGTGCTGGTTGTTGTT
>NC_134813.1:12543805-12546305 GCF_046742065.1 Oratosquilla oratoria
TCAGTATTTCTCACTTCCGTTTTCTTTTATTACTTTATCATTTCCGTTTTCTTTCGTTGTTTTCTCCTTTCCGTTTTCTTTCATAATTTTCTCTTTTCCATTTTATTTCAATATTTTCTCATTGCTGAAGCATAATTTTTTTTCATCTTCCTCCTTTACTTCCTCCTTTTCTCTTTCCTCTTCCTTCCCCTCCTCCTCCTCCTCCTCTTCCTTCACCCCCTCCATAACACCACATATCGCTCCTCCTTTTCCTCCAGTCCCTCTCCATTGTCGCGTTCCCTCCATTTAATGGAGTAACCACAAATACTTCTCCACCCTCCTCCTGTTCTTCCTCCTCCTCTTCCTCCTTCTTCTCTCCCTCCTCCTCTTCCTCCATCTTCTCTTCCTCCTCCTCTTCCTCCTCCTATTCCTGTAGGTGTACATGAGAGACTGGATGACCGTCAGGGACCAGATGTCCGTGATGGGGCAAATGTCCAAGAGGCACTAGATATCAATAAAGGACCAAATGTCAATATAAAGCAAGGTGTCAATAAAGAACAAAATTATAATGTAAGACATTTATAAGAATGCAAGCTAGCTACGTTACTCCCATATTCAAAAAAGGTGACAAAAAGAAATCAAATAACTACAGTGAGGGACCAGATGTCCGTGATGGGGCAAATGTCCATGAGGCACTAGATATCAATAAAGGACCAAATGTCAATATAAAGCAAGGTGTCAATAAAAAACAAAATTATAATGTAAGACATTTATAAGAATGCAAGCTAGCTACGTTACTCCCATATTCAAAAAAGGTGACAAAAAGAAATCAAATAACTACAGGCCTATAAGCTTGACTTCAGTCGTGGGAAAAATTATTGAAACTATCATCAGAGATGCTATCGAACATCATTTAGAAAGTATCTGTTTGATAAATGATAGCCAGCATGGATTCAGACGGAAACCTTCTTGCGTGACCAACTTACTCGATTTCTACAACACAGTCATCTCGAATTATGACAAAATAAGAAATATAGATTTAATATATGTAGACTTTGCAAAAAGCTTTTGATACCGTTCCCAACGAAAGATTAATTACTAAATTAGCTTCACACGAAATAAGTAGTAGCCCATTAAGTTGGACTAGTAATTGGTTGAAAGATCGAAAATAGAGTTGTTCTAAATGGAAAAGCTTCTAGATGGAAAATTTTTACGAGAGAAGCTCCTTAGGGTTCCGTTCTTGGGCCACTTCTATTCATAGTATATATGAATGATATACACCACGGACTGAAATCTATTGTATCTAAATTTGCTGATGATACAAAACTGTGTAGAATTGCAACTAATCACTTAAACCAATTAGATATTCAAAAAGATTTAGATAAACTACAGCAATGGTCTCAAAAGTGACTAATGGAATTAAACACAAGTAAATGCAAGGTTATGCACATAGGTAAAAATAACAGTAAGTACGATTACAAATTAGTTAGAAACTCGTTAACAAACAGGATAATGAAAAGGATCTCGGCGTAATTATCAGTAACGATCTCAAATCATCTAAGGAGTGTATTTCAGCCTCTGAGAAAGCGCGATCTTTTGACTTCGAAAGTCCATCACTCAATAACAAGCAATCGTTAGTTCGTCCACATTTGGAATATGATGTTTCCATATGATCACCGAATCTCATTAAAGACATTGACAGATTGGAAAATGTACAACGGCGAGCCATAAAACTGATTCCAAATATCAAAAATAAAGCATACGAAAATCGACTAAAACATATGAATATGTTTTTCCTAAAAAAAAAAATAAAAAAAAACGTAGACTCAGTGGTGACTTGATACAGGTCTTTAAGATTCTAAAGGGAATTACAACATAAAAAAATGACAAAATTTTCACACTGAATGAGAATCAGACAAGAAACAATAGTCTCAAACTGTCAGGAAATAGATTTAATTTGGAAGTGGGTAGAAACAACTTTGCCAACCGTGTAGTTAATGAATGGAATAAACTCCTTGCAGAGGCAGTGCAATGTAGTTCAGTTGAAAGCTTTAAGAATCATTTAGATAAACACCTAAGCAAGATGCTGTAATGACTATAATTTATTCTATATTATTTGTTTATTTATTTTGCTATCATTTGTCTGTTTGTTTATTATTATTTGCTTGATTCTCTTTTATTATTAGTTATATGTCAATTTATTATTATTTACTATTTACCTGTTTGTTTATTATTTAACTATACCTATGCATTTATGTATTTCATTTATTATTTACATTATTATAGTTTTTATTTATTAATTTATTTATTTATCATTATTATGATTTTTTCGCATCCAACCTAGATATGGACCAAAAGGTCTCCTGTCGGCATGTCCGCCTTTTTAATCCTTTGTAATATATATATATATATATATATATATATATATATATATATATATATATATATATATATATATATATATATATATATATATATATATATATATATATATGCGTAAGTAACCACTAGGAAAAGTAAA
>NC_134813.1:12551305-12563805 GCF_046742065.1 Oratosquilla oratoria
ACCCAAAAACGGAACCCTAAGGAAATTAGCTTGTAACATTTTTTCTATCTAGAATTTTTTCCATTTAAAACAACTCTCTGTTTTTTATCATTCAAACAATTACTAGTCCAACTTCATGAGGTACCACTTATTACGTGTGAAGCTAATTTAGTAAGTAGTCTTTCGTGGGGGACGGTATATATATATATATATATATATATATATATATATATATATATATTATATATATATATTTATATATATATATATATATATACACGAGGGTAGTTCGAAAAGTAATGCCTCCTATTTCATCATTATCACCAAGAAATCTGTAGGAATTATTTATGGCATTGATATAATAACTGAACCTTTACGCACATAGAGTGATTTTTTTATATTTCTGTTTATGATATTAATGGTGTGACATTCTAACAAAGTAATCCCTGTCTTGGATGTGCGTCATAGGCAGAGATTCGTCATCAAATTCCTCATCGCAGAAGAAGTGGAACCATTCGACATTCACCGGCACTTGGTGAACGTTTACGGAGCCGAGGCAGTTAACGTCAGCACTGTTAGGAGATGGGTTCGTCGATTCCGGAGTGGCGACAGAGATGTAACAAACCGCTCGCCGGACGGCCATGCACAGGCCTTTGCTAATCGCTGGCGAAAGTGGGGGTGGGGGATGGGGGTAAGGGGTAGGTTATGTGGAGGAATGAATTCTGGAGCAAAAATGTCAGCTCGTTTTAATGATGCCATTCCCATCTTCGTAGCTCTTCAACTTTTTTGAGTTAAGAGTGAAAAAATGTGAGGCATTACTTTTGGAATTACCCTCGTGTGTGTGTATATATATATATATATATATATATATATATATATATATATATATATATATATGTATATATATTATATAGATAGATATAAGTATATGTATACATACATACATACATACATACATACATACATACATATATATATGTATATATATATATGTATATGTATATGTATATATATGAATATATATATATGTATATATATATATATATATATATATATATGTATATGTATATGTATAGTGTATATATATGAATATATATATATATATATATATATATATCTATATGTTTATATATATGTATATGTATATGTATATGTATATGTATATGTATATATATGAATATATATATACATATATATATATATATGTGTGAAGTGAAGGGGAGAAGAAAGTGGTGAGAGAAGGAGGAAATGGAGAAGCCGGATGTGTAGGGGAAAGGAGAATGGACAGAGATAAGGAGGAGGAAGATTAGGAGAAATTGAGGGAGAAGGAGGAGGAAGGAAGAGTAAATAGGAGTGGACATTGAGGAAGAAAAAATATAAGGAGGAGGTGAAGAAGGAAGAGTGAGAGTAGGAGGGATAGGAGAAAGATAAAGGAGGGATAGGGTCAGAAGGAGGAGTAGGAGAGAGAGGTAGAGGGAGACGAGGAGGAGGAGGAGGAGGAGGAGGAGGAGGAGGAGAAAGGGAGAGAAAGAGGAATAGGAGAAAGATAAAGGAGGAGTATGGTCAGAAGGAGAAGGAGTAGGAGAGAGAGGTAGAGGGAGACGAGGAGGAGGAGGAGGAGGAGGAGGAGGAGGAGGAGAAAGGGAGAGAAAGAGGAACATGTATGTAAATGTATGGTGATGTGAAATCCAAGAAGCGTCTTCCTTGGGCACTTCCTCTGAAAGCCTTGCCAATACCAACTGCTTCCACTATCACTCAGGAGGTACTGCTTCCACCCCCTCCACCCCCTCCACCCCCTCCACACTCTCCACCCCCTCCACACTCTCCACCCCCTCCACCCCCTCCACCCTCTCCACCTCCCTCTCTCACCTCCACCACGTCACTCCACCACGTCACGTCTTCTTCGTGTAGTGCTCAGAAGGGGAAGGAAGAGGAAGAGGTAAGTGGAAGAGGAAGAGGAGGGATAGAGGGTGAAGGAGGGAAACAGTGACAGGAGGAGAAAGAGAGTAGAGAAAGGGAAAGAAAGTGAGGGAAGAAGAGGAAGGAGAGGAAGAAAAGAGATGAAGGAGAGAGGAAGCAAAGAAAAGAGTGAAAGGAAGAGAGAGGAAAGAAAGGAGAGAAAGTTGAGAAATAGAGAGGGGAAAAGAGGAGAGAGAGAAGGAACAATGGAAAGAGAGAGAAGGGGAAACAAGGGGAAACAAGGGAAAGATACATACATACATATACCAAAGGCTTGTTCCCCCTATACGGGGGGTAGCCAAAAAGAAAAAGGGAAGGGAAAGATAGGAAGAGAATGTATAGGAGACAAAGAGTGAGGAAACAGAAATAGGAGAGTAAGAGTGAAAGGAAGAAGAGAAAGAAGGAAAAAGAGGAACAGAGTGAGAGAGAGGAATAAGGGGGAGAGAGAGAGAGAGAGAGAGAGAGAGAGAGAGAGAGAGAGAGAGAGAGAGAGAGAGAGAGAGAGAGAGAGAGAGAGGGAGAGAGAGAGTAAAGGAGAATATATTAAGAAGTACAGAAACTGTGCTATCTGGAAAAAAGTTATTCATTTTTACTTGGTCTTTTGACTTCATATTTTATTTCATCTTATCCATATTTGTATAATCCACGTCTGGACCGAGTAATGCCTGCTGGTTCTACTTTACATAATATATTCCGGTTAGCGGAAGTCGATTATCTTTAACAGAAGCCTCAAGCTTAGTGTGTCTGAAATATTAAAAAATATATTTCCGATATACATGTATATATATGTATATATATATATATATACATATATATATATTTATTATATATATGTATATATATGTATATATATGTATATATATGTATATATACAGTATATATATATATATATACAGTATATATATATATATATATATATATATATATATATACATATATATATATATATGTATTGAACATTTTTAGAAGCTCCGCCATGGGATACGAACCCTGACCCGTGCGTCGAACGGTTTCAGGGTTCGTATCCCATGGTGGAGCTTCTAAAAAGGTTCAATCTGTCTTAAAACATACACATATATATGTATGTATATATATATATATATATATATATATATATATATATATGTACATACATATGTATATATATATATATACATATATATATATGTGTGTGTGTGTGTGTGTGTGTGTGTGTGTGTGTGTGTGTGTGTGTGTGTGTGTGTGTGTGTGTGTGTGTGTGTGTGTGTGTGTGTGTGTGTGTGTGTGTGTGTGTGTGTGTGTGTGTGTGTATGTGTGTGTATGTACAGCCTTTGTAAGAAGTTTGGCGTCCCTCTCCCCACCTCCCCACCCCCCATTAATAACGGAATAGAATCGATTCTTTCGTGGTTGGGGGGAAGTTGGGGGAAGTTGGGGGAAGTGAGGGGAAGGAGGGGAGACTGAACTCGTGGCCGTGATTGTACACTACTTCTTCCACAACTCAGACATCTCCCCCCTTCTCCCCTTCCTCCCCCTCACCCCTTCCTCCCTTCCTCCCCTCAAACCCTTCCCCCCCCCCATTCTCGGAACTCAAAGCCCTTCATCCTCCAAATGGTCGCAGCCGAGACTGGGGAGGAACATTACATCCCCTCTCCCCCTCTCCCCTCCCCACTCCCCCCTTCCTTCTCTCCCCCCCCCCTCCTCTCCCCCTCTAAAACAAATTTAGTCTTGCCCGTCTTCGGATGTCTTCAAAAGCCCTCAGGGCTCCCAGGGTCTGGTGGGCTTCCAGATTTGTCGAGGTTTTAGGGTTTTCTGGTCCTTCGGGTCTTTTAGGGAATTTAGGGCTTTTAGAGCGTTCAGGGACTTCAGGCCCTTCCGGACCTTAAGGTTTTCAGAGGTTTTAGACCCTTTGGGGCCTTCAGAGACTTCACGGACTTCACGGACCTCATCACCTTTAGGGCATTCGGGTATTTCAGTGAATTTAGGACCTTCAGGGTTTTTTTTTTTTTTTTTTAGTTTTCAGTACTTTTTAGAACTTTTGGACAGCGCAGAAAGTTCAGGACCTTCAAGATCTTCAAAGCCCTCAGGGCCTTCCAAAGCTTTCAGAACTTTCCAGAACTTTGAAGACCTTTCAAAACCTCCAGGGCCTTCTAAAGCTTTAAGGGCTTTCCAGAACCTTGAAGACCTTTCAAAACCTACAGGGCCTTCAGGACCTTCCAAAACCTTTAGTCCCTTCAAGAGTCTTCTTGGGTTTTCTATGGCCTTCTATGGCCTTCCAAGGACTTCCAGATCCTTTATGGATTTCTATGAATTTTTAGAAACTTCAGGGCCTTTCAGGACCTTTCATGGCCTTCCAGGACTTTCAGTGATTTTTATGGACCTCTAGAACTTTCAGGGTCATCCAGGACTTCCCAGGGTCTTCAGGGATTTCTGTGAATTAGAAAACATTCATGGCCTTCAGCTTCTTCAAGGACTTCTGAGCTTTTCGGATGGACCTGGAATTGACTGTATGCAAATTGGATAGACTGCCTTCTTGGAGTCAACTAGAAGAAGACCTAGTGGCTGGTGACCTTCTTCTACTGACAAAGGAAGCCTCTGGCGTCGAGGATTGGGAAGAGGAGAAGTCCCGGAGACGGTCCAAGGTCGTCTTTGTGTCCTGAGGTGGTGAGGAACATACGCCAGGAGGCGCTGAGTAGCTGCGGCCGAAGCCGTCACCTTTGCTCTATTGTGCGCTTTAGTAGGACTATTGGGACAGGTATTATACAGTCACTGCTGGAAATCGGAGAAGATTGCGGGATTCGAGCCCACAATCAAGAGGATGCGAGACCACCACGCTTCCAATTACATAAGAACATAAGAATAAAGGAGACTGCAAGAGACCATAAGGCCTACACTAGGCAGCTCCGTATCCATCACCATCTGTCATCCCCATCCATAAAGTTGTTTAACTGTTTCTTAAAACAACTGATAGTTTCAGCACTCACTACATGGTTACTAAGTCTATTCCATTCGTTGACCACCCTATTAGTAAACCAATTCTTCTCTATTTCCTTCTTAAATATAATTTTTCCAGTTTAAATCTATTACTGCAAATTCTGCCCTTTCGCTACCGGCGAAAATGATTAATGATAAGTTTGGATTTTCTATGCCTATGGATGTTGAGGATAGCGCTTATAAACAGATTTTGTTTAAAAATTTCGAGGATTTTTTTCTTTTTGTGATATACCATTGTGATCATGGTTCCGCTCTTCGTTGTTAGTAAGACTGACAGCTTTGGCTAAGGTGATGGAGCTGCTGTCAGGATGTACTGTCAGGGAAGCTTCTTCCCTTAACCATGAAATTTATTTTCTTTCAAGATGTTTCGTTCCTTCTGAGATCCGAGTAGATTAAAGATTCTGCTCTTTTGTACCTCTCCGCAGTTAACACTGACAGGTTTGTACACACACACACACACACAAACACACACATATATATATATATATGTATATATATATACATATATATATATATGTGTGTGTGTGTGTGTGTGTGTGTGTGTGTGTGTGTGTGTGTGTGTGTGTGTGTGTGTGTGTGTGTGTGTGTGTGTGTGTGTGTGTGTGTGTGTGTGTGTGTGTGTGTGTGTGTGTGTGTGTGTGTGTGTGTGTGCATGTACAGTATACATACATATGCATATATACACATACACATCCACATCCACATATATACATATACATATACATATACATATACATATACACATACACATACATATCTTACAATATGGCTTAACATCGCAAACTCCTGCTATCAGGGGGCTAGAACGGTGCCCTCTATAGAGGACTTTGTCGCGTGGATTTTAATGAATCATGCCCTAGGTCCAACTCGCCTGCGGTAGGGTTCGAACTGTCTTCACCTTGACCTCCGCCACAAGTAGCGACGCTCGGGTTTCTCTTCCTCTTTTTTTTTTTTTTTTTTTTTTTTTTTCCTCATATGAGAACATACTTGTGTAGTGAAAGCTCCCCTCCCCCCCAAAAAAAAAACAATAAGAAGAAGAAGGAGAAGAAGAAGAAGAAGAAGAAGAAGAAGAAGAAGAAGAAGAAGAAGAAGAAGAAGAAGAAGAAGAAGAAGAAGAAGAAGAAGAAGAAAGAGAAGAAGAAGAAGAAGAAGAAGAAGAAGAAGAAGAAGAAGAAGAAGAAGAAGAAGAAGAAGAAGAAGAAGAAGAAGAAGAAGAAGAAGAAGAAGAAGAAGAAGAAGAAGAAGAAGAAGAAGAAGAAGATAAAACAAAATAAATTTAGAAAATAAACCCAATGTTACATTCGGGTCTGACCATAAATAAACCGACCACCCCCACCCACCCCCCTAAAAAAAAAGCTGCCGCCCTGACAGCTGCGTCTTTCGGCAGCTGTCATGAGCAGCTGCCTGAGCATCTTCACCTCAGCTGTCCGGACTCCCGGGAGGACAAGTTGACAAAGACTGAGCGACCGGGAGTGTCAGAGAAGATGCGGAAGCTCAAAGCGTTTATCTTTTCCTCGTTCACAAGTATAAACATAAAAACACCTACACATGTATATATATATATATATGTGTGTGTGTGTGTGTGTGTGTGTGTGTGTGTGTGTGTGTGTGTGTGTGTGTGTGTGTGTGTGTGTGTGTGTGTGTGTGTGTGTGTGTGTGTGTGTGTGTGTGTGTGTGTGTGTGTGTGTGTGTGTGTGTGTGTGTGTGCGTGTGTGTGCGTTTGCATTTACATTTCCATTTTCATTTACATTTACATTTACTTATGTGTGTGAGGGTGTGCATGTGTGTGTATTATCTCAATGTCAATGTTACAAACTTTAAGTCTGAGGCCATACAACATAGTTAAGCACTTATTTGATTTAGTTTAGGCTTCCGCCAGGCTATTTCATTCAGGTATCACTCGAGCCTCAACCTAAAGGAAGTATGACTCCATCTATCCACCATTTGAGTCATAGAGTTCCCTCATAATGTAATAAAGTCAACTGACATCACAGAATTAAAAATACGAGGTGGAGCACAATAATGATAGCATAGCTTACAATTCTCTTTAATTTTGCTATGTTTATGTTACTTTTTTTTTTTTTTTTTTTTTTTTTTTTTTTTTTTTTTTTTTTTTTTTTTTTTTTTTTTTTTTTTTTTTTTTTTTTTTTTTTTTTTGCTAATTGCATATAGATGTGTCTTTACATATGTGTTGGAGTTTTTACATCAAGTCTCACTGTTTTTTATATTTCCGAAATACGATTTCAAAATTTTACCAGAAATTACACAATGAAGACGGAAAAATCGTCTGAAAAAAACAAAATGAAAATTTCATTTCTTCTCACTATTTCGAAAAATTATTTTTCTTTGTTAATTAAACGCCTTTACGTCACACATTGCACTGTGACGTCAGGCCTCATATGATGACGTCACCCTTGAAGAGTGACGTCATTGGATACGATGTTTTTTTTTTTTTGCATCCGACCTAGATATGGATCAAAAGGTCTCCTGTCGGCATGCTCCGCCTTTGTGATCCTTTGTAATAGATCGATCGCGGAGTGGAATCGACCCCAGTCCTCTGGAAGGCTGTTCGTCGATGCTTTGGTAGCTGAAAGACAAAGGCTCTTTAATCAAACGCCTTTACGTTTTACATTGCACTGTGACGTCAGGCCTCATAGGATGACGTCACCCTTGAAGAGTGACGTCATTGGATACGAATAGAACGATCGCGGAGGGGAATCGACCCCAGTCCTCTGGAAGGCTGTTCGTCGATACTTTGGTAGCTGGAAGGCAATGGCTCTTCCAGAATGTAATTCCAGAGGGTATCGACTTGCTCCTTACTTGGACGAGTGGATTCTTAGGTTCTTGGGGACGTGAGGCGGTGGAAGAGTTATGTCTTCCAGAAAGTTTTTTTTTTTTTTTTTGTAATATCTTTACTACTTCATTTCTTCAAGACCATTTTTTTAGGTTCTTGGGGGATATGGGAAAGTGAAAGAGTTATGTCTAGTAGAAGTCGTAGAAATTTTGAAGCGTTGGGCGTTGGTTTTTCTTAGTGATATATTGAGAATTTTATTTCTTCAATAGATATTTTTTTCTCGGGTTTTTGAGGACATAAGGAAGTGGAAGAGTTACGTCTTGCAGAAGTCTCGGAAAAGAAAGTAAAAACAAAAAATGACAAAATTTGGTCGTTCTTTTTTTGTTTTATTTTGTTTATTTGTTTGATTGTTTATTCTATCTTTTATTTTTTATTTGTTTACTTGTTCTTCGTTTTTTGTGGTTCTTTTTTATCTTTTATTTGTTTCTTTGTTTACTTGTTATTCGTGTTTTTTGTGGTTCTTATTTATTTTTGTTTGTTTATTTTTTTTTTTTTATTATTTGTTTGTTTACTTGTTATTCGTTTTTTGTCGTTGTTTTTTATTTTGTTTATTTGTTTATTTTATCTTTTGTTTGATTATTTGTTTACTTGATATTCGTGTTTATTGTGGTTGTTCTTATTTATTTTTGTTTATTTTTTTATTTTTTTATTTTATCTTTTTATTATTTGTTTGTTTACTTGTTATTCGTTTTTTTGTCGTTGTTTTTTATTTTGTTTATTTGTTCATTTTATCTTATATTTGTTTATTGTTTACTTGTTATTCGTGTTTATTGTGGTTGTTCTTTTTTTTTTATCTTTTTATTATTTATTTGTTTACTTGTTATTCGTTTGTTGTGGTTGTTCTTTTTTATTTTTGTTTATTTGTTTATTTTTTACTTGTTATTCGTTTTTTTTTTCTGGTTTCCGTGAATGTTACCCGCTTGGACCTCATCTTCGAAGGTGATCCAGAACTGTTTATACACGAACACAGGAGATAGTGTCCACGTTATGCCACTTAAGCAGTGACGATACCTGAAGGAAACTGATCTATCACACACAAGTGATCACCTCAGGTCACCTCAGGTCCAACTCAGGTGAACAGCGGTCGGGGGCCACTACTCAGAGTAGGTGCCCTTCCTAACCTCTGCGCCGCGGCCAGGATTCGAACATGCGCCGAATTCACCACGCGGTTACCAGGCGAGCGTTATACCATCCGTGCCACGGCTGACCCCCAGGTTGTTCTTGATGTATTAAGAACTCTGTTTCTTAAAGATTTTTTTTTTCTTTTTTTTTTACCTTTTTCTTGGTGCTGGTTATTTCTTTTTATATAATGCGAATTTCATTTTAAGATTTTTTTTCTTGAATGTTAGTTCCTTGTTATATAATATTGGGATTTTCAAAGAAACAAAAATAGAATTCGCAAAGAACGTGAGGAAAAGAATAAAGGCTACACTTGGAAAAATGAAAATATAATCTTCTTTCTTTATTTGAATTTCTTGGCAATATATCAAGATTCTTTCTCCTTTCTGGGGAAACATAAAAAGATCCCTAGGGACGGAGGTTATAAATAAGTGGTACAGTTGGTTCTTTTTATATTCATTACGAAGAGAACAAAAAACGAAAGAAAGGAAAAGTCAAATTGTTAAAATTCCTGTACAGAGACTATTATTTTTTTTATCAATTTCTCGAAATAATATTTGTATAGTTATTTACTATTTTATTACATTTTATCTGATTATCTGTTTATTCTCTCATTTATCAATATTCATTGCTTGTTTAAGAATTTATCTCACATCATTTTACCTTATTTGTATGTACTGATTTCATCTCATTTCATTCTTTTTCATTTTATTTTGTTTATTTATCAATTCATGTATATAATCATACGTTGATTCCTTTGATTTTTGCCAAATGAATAAAAGATAAGAGACTCATATGATGGATCATGTCACGCCAGGCACCGCGATCTTCAGATTGTTCTGACCAACGCTGGTGGTCAACGTGACCATACAACACATATTGGAAGACTGCATTATACACAATCACGCACGCAAACAACACAACATACACTCTATAAAGGATTTGTGGGAAAACCCAGTTTCGGCTGTGGCATTCCTTGGGGAGACGGGACTGCTCGGACAGACAGTCTAAGGAACGACAACAACAACAACAACAACAACAACAACAACAACAACAACAACAACAACAACAACAACAACAACAACAACAACAACAACAACGTGACCAATCAACATACACTCTATAAAGGATTTGTGGGAAAACCCAGTTTCGGCTGTGGCATTCCTTGGGGAGACGGGACTGCTCGGACAGACAGTCTAAGGAACGACAACAACAACAACAACAACAACAACAACAACAACAACAACAACAACAACAACAACAACAACAACAACAACAACAACAACAACAACAACAACTTCTAAGTATTTAGATCATAGGCTTAGGTTCACTGCTAACCCAGTGGGCGGAGCTACGATTCCTGTCCCCTGATTGGGTGTCTAGATCATATGCATCTCAGAATGATCCACATGTTATGTATTTAATGTCAGAATTTTTCCTTGTAATCAAGTTGTACTGAAGATGCCTAAGAGGTAGGCGAAAGCTCTACTAGTAAATCAAGAAGCAAGAATTGTCCTTACATCTTTTCCCAATGAGGTTTGGCCAGATAATTAAACAACTCAACCATATTCAACGTTCAAGTGTTAGAAAAGTTGAACACGTCAGTAAAAAGCTCGTGAATGCAGCAACTACTGCAAAGTTTAATCATATATATATATATATATATATATATATATGTATATATATGTATATATATATACACATATATATATATATATATATATATATATATACATTTATATATATATATATACACATATATGTATATATATATAAATGTATATATATATATATAAAAATATGTATATATATATATATATATATACTGTATATATATATATATATAGAATTAGGGTCAATTCTAGCAGAAGTTATGGAATCAAAGTTGAGAGGGTTTTGCTCGAGCTTTGGGAGATTCAATTGACGAAAAGTTTTGTGGAGCGAGTTGCTCGAAGTACCGCAGACGACCCAACTGGCAACAACAACAACAACTCTGGTGTTGGATGACTCCAAATCCTCAGGATTGCAAGTGATATTGATTGTCAAGATTCTCTTTATCCCCGACTTTTTCTCTTTCTTTCTCTCTCTTTTTCGTTCTGTCTCGTTTTTTCTTGTTCTCTACTCTTTTCTTCTCTTCTATTGTTCTCTTCTCTTTTCCTCTCTTTTCTTCTCTTTTCTTTATTATCCTTTATCTTATTATATTCTGTTCTTTTTTCTTCTCTACTTCAGTCTTTCCATCTACTCGTCTGCCCCTCTCTCTCTCTCTGTCTCTCTCTCTCTCTCTCTCTCTCTCTCTCTCTCTCTCTCTCTCTCTCTCTCTCTCTCTCTCTCTCTCTCTCTCTCTCTCTCTCTCTCTCTCTCTCTCTCTCTCTCTCTCTCTCTCTCTCTCTCTCTCTCTCTCTCTCTCTCTCTCTCTCTCTCTCTCTCTCTCTCTCTCTCTCTCTCTCTCTCTCTCTCTCTTTTTTTTTCTCTCTCTTTTTCTCTTTCTCTTTTCAAATCGCCTCCCATTATACATCGTTCAATCCAACTCCACGAGGTTGTCTTTCCTTTTATCACTGCAGGGCTTGTTAATATATTTCAGAGTTATTTTATTTCTTTTCGTTGTTTATTTCACTTATTTTAGAACTTAAAATTATATTCATTTTATGTTATATTTCATCCCTTATCAGTCATTTTTCCCAAACTTACCTTTGGAACATGTAAGCAGAGTGAAGAGTTTAACTAGATTATAGAGGTTTATCTTTAATCTTAACTTGCATATTATTGATTTACGTCTAACTATAATGGCGTCTATACGGGAAATGGATCACTAAACAGCAAAAGAAAGAAAATAAAGATGAAGAACAACAAAAATAAAATGAAAAATGAAGATAGAAAAAATTAAATTAAAAATAAAAGTTACAAAAGTTATAAAAGATTTGCAAGACAGAAATGGTATGAAAGTAAATGGATGAATAGATAGATAAATAGGTATAATGAAAAATATGTAAATAGTTAGATAGAAAAATAGATAAAAATAAATATATAAACAAATAAACAAGCAAACAAACAAGCAAGTGTAAATACGTAAATAAATTAATAAATAAAAAACTAAATCAACAAACAAACAAACAACCGTAAACACGCTTATATATGACTAAACAAATAAATAAATAAAAACACAAACAAACGAAAAAATAAAAGATAAAAACGAATGAATACGAAAAAGATATAGAATAAAGTTGCGAATGGAGTTCCTGGCCAAGATGGACCATTGAGAGGAAACAGAGTTCAACTCCTCTACGAGGGATACAAGGTAAACTACTGAAATAGATGGAGGACTTCTACGAGGATACAAGGTAAACTTCTGAAATGGATGGAGGACTTTTTGCATGGAAGAAAAAGGAGAGTAGTGCTCAGAGGTAAGAGTTCTGCTTAGGAAGAGTTGATTAGTGGAGTTCCGCAAGGATCAGTATTGGCTCTAATAATGTTTGTTATTTATGTAAATGACATGAATGAGGGTGTGGAATGTTACATGAGCTTCTTTGCAGATGATGTAAACCTGTTAAAGAAAGTGAATACTGAAACGGACTGTGATTCACTGGAGTGAGATCTAAACAGGGTTTGGGAATGGAGTCAG
>NC_134813.1:12568805-12571305 GCF_046742065.1 Oratosquilla oratoria
TTCCGGGGAATTTACAACGAAGGTGTACAGGAAACCTACGAACTCTGAGAAATGTTTGAACTATAAAAGTGAGTGCCCGACAAGTTATAAAACCAGTGTGATTAGAGCGTATGTCCGTAGGGCTATCAAAGTTTGTTCTTCCTGGCAGGCTCTGCATACAGAATTGCAGCACATCCGCCAGATTCTAGTTAATAATGGTTTCCCTAATAGTGATTTTGATGCAATTTGTAATAAAATGATGTGTGACCACCTTTCCCCACAAACATCCCCTAAGCCCCAATTCATTGATATATACTACCATAACATCTTCAACAAGGGTTACAAAAAAGATGAGAAAATAATTAAAGATATCATCACTAAAAACTGCCACCCGGTTTCTAAAGATAAGGAAATCCGCGTGGTTGTTTACTATTCCAACCCTAAAACAAGCTCATTGGTAATAACTAATAACTTAAATAGTAATACTGAGACCATGTCTAAAACTAATTGTGTATATGAATTTACTTGTACAACCGGGAACTGTGTAGCCCGTAAAACAGCATATATTGGTTTTACTAGATGTAGTCTCAGTAGGAGAATAACTATGCATTTGCAAAATGGGGCTATAAAACATCATTTAATGAAATACCATAACCTAACAGCCACCCGTGAATACCTAGTTTCAAACACTAAGATTATAGCAAGCAATAGGGATGTACATAAACTTAAGCTTCTAGAAGCTATGTTTATCAGGGAATGTAGTCCTATTATTAATATCCAAAACAACATGACTTCTGTCATCGCATTGTTTAGCAGTGCAGCCAAGCTACTACCGAGCGCGACCTCTCTCCGAAACCCCCCCTCCACCTCCTCCCACCCACTCCTTCCATCCTCCCCCCAACCGACCCCGCAACCCCCTAACCCCCCAACCCCCCCAACCCTCTTCTTCACGTATTAACGAGATACCACCCCCGCCCTCTAATCCGCCCTCCACCACCACCCAAGCCGGCTAGGGGCGTATATATATGTCACCGAACGAAGGCTTTCTTCGTCATTTCATTGGACCTTTTAACTTTTGTAAGTAGCGGTCCCCATCAGCCCATGTATAGTGTTAGAATGTGTGATTTTGCGCATTTTTTGATATTTATTTCTATATTTGTATAATTGTTTAGATTTACATGTTGTTTTCTTTTTTCTGTACGTCAATATTATCTATGTTACAGAATTTCCTGAAGATGTCTCTTTGTTAGACGAAACGTTGAAATAAATGAATCATTTTGGCAACTTGGTCTATGCCCACCCTCCAAATGGCAGAATTTTGGTTAGAAAACTGGAGAATACCCACAAGAAGATCAACAACCTCACTAATGCTGTCGATTTTAACAATGCATGCATACAAGAGAATCTGCTCCCCAGATATTCAAATATATATATATATATATATATATATATATATATATATATATATGTATATATACATATATATATATATATATATATATATATATAAGGGGGCTTTGGGGAAGAGGGGAATGTCTGTTGAAGAAGGACGGGAGAGGAGAGAAGAGAGGGGTGAATGGAGAATGGTTGTATATGGATGTTGTTGTGATGCATGAGGTGGAATGGGTGGGGAATGGGAGGTGGGGGAGTATGTGTGAACAAAATTAGACGCAGCCCGAAGGGATTTCTCCCCGTCTTCTCCTTTTCTGCATGAGGGGACGGAGATGGGGGTCACCGATTTAATGAAGCAGCCTTGCTGTGGATGTACTGTGTCTTGCGACACTGCTTCTGACCCAGGGCGGTGGACAGGGTGCAGGGATGACTCGTCATCCAGGAGGTGCTAAGATAAGAGGGAGGGTGGAGGGGAGTGGAGTGTATTCAGGGATGGAGTGGGTGGGAATGATTTTGTGCCTTTTTCTTTTTGGCCACCTCCCTTGTAAGGGGAAGAAAGCCTTGGTATATGTATGTATGTATATAAATATATATATATATATATATATATACATATATATATAAATATATATAAATATATATATATATATATTTTTTTTTTTTTTTTTTTTTTTTTTTTCAACCACAAATCACTTTTAATTCCATGCCATCGCAGTCGAGACTGAAGAATCGCTCGATGGAGACATCCGTATGAAATTGAAACGTGGACGAGCTGAGGATTCGAACCCAGCTAACCCGTAACAAAGTTACAGTGACTTAAACCAATACGCTATCAAGAGAGGTCTCTTGATAGCGTATTGGTTTAAGTCACTGTAACTTTGTTACGGGTAGCTGGGTTCGAATCCTGGGCTCCTCCACGTTTCAATTTCCAACGGATGTCTCCATCGAGCGATTCTTCAGTCTCGACTGCGATGGCATGGAATTAAAAGTGATTTGTGTTTGAAAAAATGTATTAATTGATCACTGAAAACCATTCAGTGTATATGTATACATATATATATATATATATATATATATATATATATATATATATATATATGTATATATATATACATATATATATATATGT
>NC_134813.1:12578805-12581305 GCF_046742065.1 Oratosquilla oratoria
AAATTTAAATAAAACTGGACGATGAAGAAAAAGGGGAAATATTTTTCAGCGTTTTATTTAGTTCAATGTAAATTATAGAATGTTCGTTTAGATGTGTACTCCAGTATTAGTAAACGAACTCAGTCAGTCTGTGTCAGTCAGTCAGTCAGTCAATGTGTCAGTCAGTCAGTCAGTCAATGTGTCAGTCAGTCAGTCAGCCAGTAGGTTATTCAATATGTCAATCAGTCAATCAGTGAGTCAATCAGTCAGTCAAAACGAATAGGTATCTTAGAAAAAATATCCCCTCTGATGGTACCATTGCTAATATATAAACCTGCTACCCTACTAACGAAGTAGGCTTGTTTGTGTGCAAAGGTTATTGTAATTGGGTGATTTGGGTTCCTTTGTGTTAGGCTAATCTACAGGGCCATTAACATTGCCAAACGGTTTGTCAACCCGGGTTTGTCAAACAAGTTTTTCAAGTGATGTTTGACCGTGTGAACGGGATATTTGGTTGTCAAACACGTTTGTCAAACGTTTTTGACAAACAAATACCCCGTTCACAAGGTCAAACGTCACTTGAAATAAGTATTTGACAAACCGGGGTTTGACAAGCCGTTTGACAGTGTAAATGGCCCTTTACAAGGTTTGCATCAGGTTCCTCTTTTGGCACAGGTGCGGTAATGAGCAGAACTTTACTCAGAGTTTCTGATCAAACAAAATTCAAAATTCTCGTCCGATTTTTTTTTTTTTTTTTTTCAAGAAAATGACCTGCAGGGTGGTCGAAAAAGGAAATAATTACACTGTATAACAATGAAAAAAAAAGGGAATTGAGACTATCCTTTTCTAGGAGTATTTTTTTACGTAGATCACGAAAATAACATCCGTTTCTTTCTGCAATTCTCCAGTTTTTCGTAAATTACCATCTTACATTAAAGACACTGATGGATATTTTTTGTTGCTTACTATAAATGCTTCCCATTTTCATTTTTTTATTTAATATTTTTGTTGCTGTTACCATTTACATAATTTTTCACATATGTGTTTTTTCTTTACAGGAGACAGAGCTAAAATGCCTAGAGAATGCAAAGATTCGCCAGACAGCTTTTGTTATACATGTGGATCAGTTACATTGAAGCAATACAAAAGACAGTTGACTCAACATTTAAAGAAACTTTATGAGCTGTACTTTGGATGTAAATTGGGTGACCAGCACAAACCACTTTGCACCTCACATATGTTGTGTCAGATGACAAATTCCCTATCAGTTACATTAAGGCAATACAAGAAAAGTTTACTCAACATGTAAAGAAACTTTATGAGCTGTACTTTGGATGTAAATTGAGTGACCAGGCATACCGCTTTGCATCTCACATATGTTGTGTCAGGTGTTCAAGTTCCCTTTCTGCTTGGGTGAAAGGCAAAGAGCCTGGCCTCATGTTTGGCTTACCAACGAACAGTCTGTAGGAAGCCAAAGGACCATTCAACAGATTGCTACTTCTGCTAAACAGATATTAAAGATGGGTATCTAATGCGTATTCTTTACTGTTTTTTAATATATTTTCAAGAGATGTATCAATAAAAAAGATCGAAGTACATAATATGCTGTACTTCCACTATTTTTGCACGTGATCACAACCAATAATACCCATTTTTAGTCTGATATTATTTTATTTCCTTGGAGGTCGCAACAGAAAAGGCAAGAAATTCATCATGTATTCAGATATTCAGTCTGCTATTCATCCACTTCGACATTCAAGCGATATTCCTGTGCCACAGTCGCCCTCTGAACTACGAACCGATGACACGAGCAACTCAGACGATTCAGAATCTCAAGACACAACGTATGTGACACAGCTTAACCCATTAAACTCCGATGACAAGATGTCTTGTCATTGGGTCAAATAAAACAAAAAATCATAAAACACCAAAATGTTTGATCAAACACCAGAAAAAATATGACGTCAGTCGATTGACCGCACGAGGACTGACGTCATGTTTTTCTGGTGTTTGATCAAACATTTTGGTGTTTTATGATTTTTGTTTTGTTTGACCAGATGACAAGAATCTTGTCATCGTAGTTTAATGGGTTAAATCTGACAAGAAACCGCACCTCATCACCCAATCAGAATTTAATAATCTAATCCGTGATCTAACAATTACTAAGCAACAGAGTGAACTCCTGGTCTGCAACAATGGAACCTGTTGGATGAAGATGCTCAAGACGTTTAACAAAAGAAGTAAATAGTAAAATGTGATTATGTAATGCTAACAAACACGCCGATTCATTATATATTTATTAATTAATTACAATGGACACAATCGGACTTTGGGAGCGAAATACATTTATGGTATCGTGGAAATCGGCATTAACTGCATAATTATTAAATCGGCAATTTACAAGAAAATGTGACGTGATATGAATTTTTTTTATCAAATTCGAATTCAGCGTCATTGAAGATGCTCGATACGTTTAACAAAAGAAGAAATAAATACTAAAATGTGATTATGTGATGCTACC
>NC_134813.1:12591305-12601305 GCF_046742065.1 Oratosquilla oratoria
AAGGGAGAATGTTGAGTAGAACGTGACTTATATATATATAATGTGGATCCTTTCAATCTGGTATTCCTCCGCTAAAAAGTAGTGCCCCATCCTCTTCGTGAGGAACGTACAAGTATTGTTCTTTCTGTGTCTAGTTGTCAAAGTGACAACACCTTCGGGAGTGTGACCAGGAAGCATAATTGGTAAGCATTAGCAGAGTGAATTATTTGCATCATTTGACTTATGATATATTTGGTAATATATCCACAAGTTACTGTGGACATTATGTTAATTCGTGACATCCGTGATATAACAGAAGCTGAACGGATCACGGAGGTATAGAGTGATAAATACTGAAGGGGCGGAAGAAGAAAGAAAATAATGGTATGAAGCATACATTTTGTCATGCATTAATTACTGAATTATAGAGGTTTGTCATAGTTTCATATAGTGCTATTTTGATAGCTTGATTATGAATGTAAATTACAATGTTGAATTGATTTACAGAAACCACACCAATAAAGAAGACAAGCGTGGTGCGTAACATTATTACTTCCTCCTTTACCTACGTACCTCACGACAGCCACTACAACAGATGGCGTTGACAGTTTCATTATTTTCCGGAAACAGTTTATGCTGTTTCTGAAATTCATGTTGAGGTACAGGGAGGAGGAATACCGCCATCAAGATTAAGAAGTTGACTGCATGCGGCCGGCATGGTCACCAGAGCCACAGTGATCCATAAGAAGTATCAACGTATGAACCATGAGGGTAGTATGAAAGTGTAATTTGAATTAATATATATAGAATTTGTGTAGAGAATGTTGAGGATGAATCAAGAAAGTGTAGTAATAGGAGATTATGTAATCATTTTCAAAGTGAAGTTGAGATTCCTTGGTGTATTTGATATTGATATGTAAATTGGTGGTGAATACTATAATGTTTAAGTGCTTTGATCACGAGAAGAACACAAGGTAGTCTTTGAACATAGTTTTCTAGTTTATTCTACTACATATTATCTATAATAAGGTGTACAGATTGTTGGGATCCAGTGTAGACATCATGTTAGTTAAAATTGTTACACAGTGATGACTAACAGGTAATTATGAGTGAACTTGGAATTTAAATGAGGTATAGTTTCTAGTTGCATTTATTTGTATTTAGTGTGAGTGAGCCTTGAATATTCTATATTGAACAAAATGGATAAAGCTACAGTGTATCAACTAAAATCATATCTAAAGGCAAAGAATCAAACTTGTTCTGGCAATAAGGCAGAACTTATGAATAGGATACAGGAGTTTATTACAGTTGAGGAATTAGAAACAGACGAAGTCATTCTGGAGTTATTAGCTTTCAATAGAACACATGTAGAAGAAGGAACAGATGGTACAGTGAAACCAATAGATAGTGTGTCTCAAGTAGGGGATAGTGACATAGATAATCAATTAGGTAAGGCGATAGCTAAGAGGGCGAGCTTAGATATCAAATTACAGAAGTTGAAAAGGAAACAAGAGTTGGAAATGGAAATGCATAGATTAAAATTAGAACAGGATAGGCTTGAGTTGGAAACAGAATTAGAATCGGCTATAGCAGAATTTGATAGTTTGAGAAAATTTGACAATAACGTATATAGTAATGTAGAGAATGATCCTCGTGACTGCAGAAGTACACATCAGAATAATAGTGATAGTCAACAAACAAATAGAGACATGGTTACGACTTTAATGACAAAGAACATGATGCCTGTCCATGTGATTCATAAATTCAATGGTCAGTTAGATAAATATTTTGAATTTATTAGAGATTTCGATATGTTGATTGATAGCAAGCATGTGTCAGATAGTGAAAAGTTACAATATTTAAAACAATATACTGAAGGTAAACCACACAACATAGTTAGAATGTGTTTGAATTTAGATACAAACAAGGGTTATCAAAGAGCTAGAAGTGAATTAAACAAAAGATACGGTAATAAAGAAAGGATAGCTTTAATGCACATAGATAAGGTTCTAGCTTGGCCTGAAATTAGAGAAGAGAATGTTGAGGCATTAGACGACTTTATCGTTGAATTGAATTCATGTATAAGTGCTATATCGGGCATTAATTATGAAATTTCAGAATTACAAAATCTTAGGACGTTGCGTCAGTTGGTTGAGAAATTACCTAGACACTTACAGGATAGATGGAGGAGACTAGTCGACGAGGTAGCTGAGAGTGGGAAGCTAGTGGACATTAAAGACTTAGTCAGATTTCTAGAGAAAGAAGTAAGAATATTGAGTAACCCAACATTTGGGAGAAGTAGTAAGGGAGGATTTAGAGATAAGAAAGTAGAAGCGAACACATGGAGTTCAAATAGAAAGACGAATTATAAGAAAGGTATAGAACCTTATGATGGAAGAGTCCATGTCAATGTGACACAGAAAGCAAGAGTTTCTTGTTGGTTATGTCAGGAAGAACATGTCATTGATGTATGTCCAGAATTAAGATGGTTAAGTTATGAAGAGAAGTTGAATAGAGCTTACAATTTAGAACTTTGCTTTAAGTGTTTAAGGACAGGACATAAAGCGTTTCAATGTAGAGTAATTCGTACTTGTGAACAATGCGGTGGTTCACATCTTACAATCATGCATAGGATGAATAAGAATTTCAAGGTTGAAGGAAGTAAAGAAGTAACGGCAAATCCAGCGGTCACTAATGAGGTTGATGATTCTAGAATTCAAGTATTATCCAGTCAATTGAAAGATTCAGTAGGAGACACTACTGCTATCCCAGTTCAAGTAGAGTTAAATGGTAAAGTTGTTACTACCAGATGTTACCTTGACAATGGTAGCTCAGTCACATTTTGCACTAAGAATTTGTTGCAGAAGCTTGGAATGACAGACATGAATTATCAGTCAACTACACTACAAGTAAGTACAATTGTAGGTACAAGAGGAATGTCTTGTCTAAATGTTGAAGGGATGTCAGTAGCCGATATAGAAGGAAATAACCAAATTAGATTACCACCTGTATTTGCAGTGAATAAACTTCCTCTCAATCACAGTCATAATATCAGAAAGAATGATGTAGAAAGGTGGAAACATTTGATGAAGTTAGAATTTGATCACAGCCAAGGAGAGATAGAAATCATGATAGGTATTAATGTCCCAGAGGCGTCTGAACCTTGGGAAGTTGTACATGCAGAGAAACCAGGAGATCCGTATGCTGTGAGAACACGTTTAGGGTGGATATTGTGTGGAAGAATAATAGACAATAATCATGAAATTCCTGTGAATAAGATAAAGGTTGATGGTAATTATTTAGAAAGGAAATTGATTGAATCTTATAATAGAGAGTTTGTAGATTCATCACTGAATTCGGTAGAACCTAGTATAGAGGATAGAAGATGGTTACAATTTGTCGAGTCTGGGTGTAGGCAAATGAATAATGGAAAGTATGAGATTCCTTTACCAATGACAGAGAAACCTAGGATAGTTCCTAACAGTGAACCTATGGCAGTCAAAAGACTTCAACAATTGAAGCGTAAGTTTAAGGATCATGAGTATTATTATCAGTATAAGCAATTTATGACTAATTTACTAGAGAAAGGGTACGCTGAAGAAGTACCTAAGTATGAAGTGAGTAATCAACAAGCTTGGTATGTTCCACATTTTGGAGTGCAACATCCTACAAAAAGGGATAGGGTGCGTGTAGTGTTTGATTGTGCAGCACGTGTAAATGACTTATCGTTAAATGATTTGTTGAGACAAGGACCTGACATCAACAATCTTTTGTTAGGTGTCCTTTTGAGATTTAGATTAGGACTATATGCATGTACTGCGGATATAGAAACTATGTATTATCAAGTTAAAGTGCCTAAAGATGATAGAGATTACTTGCGTTTCTTATGGTGGAAGGATGGACACATAGGAAGTGAGATAGTTAAACTGAGGATGACTTCTCATCCATTTGGTGCTAGTTGCTCCCCTAGTATTGCAAATTATGCTTTAAAACGAGTTGTGCAAGATCACGGGAGTCAGTTTCATAAATCAGTAAGTGAAATAGTTCTTAATAACTTCTATGTTGATGATATGTTGGTGTCATCCGATGACATTAATGAGTTGATTGACAATTGTAATAATGTGATAGATCTTTGTAGTAAAGGTGGATTTAATTTGACAAAGTTCAATAGTAATTCCCGTGAAGTTTTGAAGAATATACTCAAAGATAAGTGTAGTGATGATATTGAGAAGTTCATTGAGGATGAAGAAGTGGTACAAAAGACATTAGGATTGAATTGGTATCTTGGCAAGGATGAGATGAGCATATCAATCAACATTGATGAAATACCTAGAACAAAAAGAGAATTGCTAGCAGTAATTGGTAAAATTTACGACCCACTGGGCATGGTAGCACCAGTGGTTCTTGAAGGAAGGGTATTATTACAAGAATTATTCAGAAACGGCATTGGATGGGATTGTATTTTGAGTGAAATAGATCAAGGATTGATAAATGTTTGGATGTCAAGAGTAAATAAGCTCAAGTTGTATAGTATTGATCGTTGTACTAAGAAAGGTATAACGTCAAAGGTAGAGGCAATTGAGTGTCACATATTTTGTGACTCTAGTGAAATAGCATATGGTTCAGTGGTATATTTAAGATACAAACATATTGATGGTACAATCCAGTGTAGCTTCATGTTGGGAAAAGCTAAAGTAGCACCTTTAAAATCAATTACAATTCCAAGACTTGAATTGGTGGCAGCCACGCTAGCCATTAAATTGAAGTGTGTGATAGTGAGAGAACTACCTTTAAAGTTAACTCAGATTTATATTTGGACAGATTCAACTACAGTATTAAAATATTTGCATAATGATCACTTAAGATTTAAAACCTTTGTAGCTAATCGAGTGTCTCAGATTCGAGAGAACTCTGAGGATGTATGTTGGATGTACGTCTCCAGCAGGGATAATCCTGCTGACGATGTCACTAGAATGAGACAGACCAGTAGATGGTCTGAAGGACCTGCTTTCTTGTCCCAAAATGAAGAGATCTGGCCGGTTCAACAGCAGATAAATAAGGAAGAATTTTCGAATCTTGAAATTAAGAGGGTTATGAAAGTTGAAGTTAAACCAATACAAGGTCACACAGTTGATGTAATGTCACGACTAGTTTGTCACTATTCTTCATGGTTCAAGTTGCTAAGAGCATGTAGTTATCTTATATTATTTGTCAGACATTTGCAAAGAAAAGGCGTGTCAATTATCGAACTCAATGTTCAATTAATGGAAGTTGCTGAAGAAAGAGTAATCAAATTTGTACAAAACTGCTATTTTGCTAAGGAGATTGTTTGTTTATCCAAAAATGATCCTATTAATCTTTCCAGTTCTATAAGGAAACTTAAACCTATGTTACTGAATGGTATACTCAGGGTAGGAGGCAGATTAATTAACCTAGAATTGCCCTTGGACCAGAAACATCCAGTTATTCTTCCCCATGAACATCATGTGACCAGTTTAATCATTCAACATTATCATATGAAAGTAGGACACATGGGAAGGCAAGCAGTATTAAATCAATTGAGACAGAAATACTGGGTTATTAAGGGTAATTCAGCTGTAAGAAAAGTATTATCTAAATGTGTTAGTTGTAGACGCTTCAAGAGTTCAACGATCACTCAGGAGATGGCAGCCTTGCCAGTAGATAGAGCAAATGTAAATCAGAAACCATTTTTTGTAACTGGAGTAGATTGCTTTGGGCCATTTTTTGTGAAGAGAGCACGATCTCGAGTCAAGAGATATGGAATATTATTTACTTGTCTATCCATTAGAGCCATACATCTAGAGATTTTACAAGATTTAACGGCAGAAAGCATGATAAATGCATTTACCAGGTTTATGTCCAGAAGGGGTACAGTTAGTAAATTGATTAGTGACCACGGCACAAATTTTATTGGAGCAAATAAGGTATTGAAGGACAATCTTATCATGCGTCATATTGGTAATGAATTGACAAAGAGAGGTGTGGACTGGGTATTCACTCCTCCTGGAGGTTCTCATTTTGGTGGTGTTTTTGAAAGAATGATAGGATTAGTCAGACGAGTGTTAGAAGTTGTGATAGGTTCACAAACCTTGTCTGATGATAGTTTGAGTACATTTTTTTGTGAAGTTGAGAGTATAATCAACAGTCGACCTCTGACTGTGGTATCAAATGATGTGAACGATTTGTGTCCCATCACTCCTAATTCTTTACTTAATTTGGATAATTATGTAGTGACACTCAATGGTGGAGAAATGATCTGTGAGAGCAGAAGGAAGTGGAAACAGATACAGCATTTAGCCAAAGAGTTTTGGCGCAGATGGCAAAAGGAGTATTTGCCTTGTTTGCAAGAACGTCAGAAATGGTTGAAAGTTAATAGAAATCTCAAAGAAGGAGATATTGTCTTAATGGTAGAAAATAACACACCACGCAGTCATTGGTTATTGGCAAGAGTTGTGAAAGTGATAAAAAGCACAGATGGACTGATTAGACAAGTAGAAATAATACGTGGTAAGAAACTTTATAAGCGACCTATTTCTAAACTAATACTATTATTAGAAGGTGACTCAGTGTAAAAATGACCTCCCGTCATTGATGTTGTGATCTTGGATGATCACAAAGGGGAGGGTGTGAGTGCCGATTGCACTATGTATAAGAATATTTGATGTATGATGTTCTACAGATAAAGTATAATATGTATCGAGGTTAATTACTATTCATGAGTGGTGCTAGATCTGTGTTAAGCACCAATTGTATGATATTCAAGTGTACTGACAATGGTATGTACTAAAATTAATTACGAATCATGGTTTACGATATTTGATGTATGTATAGTACAGAGTACTATGTCTGGGTGGATATGAGAAAATATCTGACATGTAAAGGAGGCTAGAGTCTAATGGCAATCATAATCACGTGTGTACGCATGCAGTTACTATATGTACAATATATGTAAATTGTCTTTGTCGAAGTTGATGTATTGTAGTGAATAATTAACTGTTATAAAATGAAATAGAATTAAAGAAGTCATATGAAAGGGAGAATGTTGAGTAGAACGTGACTTATATATATATAATGTGGATCCTTTCAATCTGGTATTCCTCCGCTAAAAAGTAGTGCCCCATCCTCTTCGTGAGGAACGTACAAGTATTGTTCTTTCTGTGTCTAGTTGTCAAAGTGACAACACCTTCGGGAGTGTGACCAGGAAGCATAATAGGTAAGCATTAGCAGAGTGAATTATTTGCATCATTTGACTTATGATATATTTGGTAATATATCCACAAGTTACTGTGGACATTATGTTAATTCGTGACATCCGTGATATAACAGAAGCTGAAACGGATCACGGAGGTATAGAGTGATAAATACTGAAGGGGCGGAAGAAGAAAGAAAATAATGGTATGAAGCATACATTTTGTCATGCATTAATTACTGAATTATAGAGGTTTGTCATAGTTTCATATAGTGCTATTTTGATAGCTTGATTATGAATGTAAATTACAATGTTGAATTGATTTACAGAAACCACACCAATAAAGAAGACAAGCGTGGTGCGTAACATTATTACTTCCTCCTTTACCTACGTACCTCACGACAGCCACTACAACAGATGGCGTTGACAGATACTCATCCCAGATTTTAATAAAAAAAAATTACAACACAAAAAATATATATACAGAGACAAATATGAACATGTACTTACAAATACACGTACATACACAGACATGTACAGACACATATATATTGTATATACAAATATAATCCAAACTGCAACCAATAAAATAAAGAAACGTGCTCTTTAAAAGTACTCTTTAAGAATGTTCTTTAATATCACGTGTTTAAACATGAGCACTTACAAAATACTTACTACAGATAATCACTACATTCATATACATATACGCATAAAAGGTTCACATAAACATACATGTATATATATATATATATATATATATATATATATATATATATACATAAACGTACACAAAACATACACTTGCATACAAACAAACACAAAGATAAACTCTTACATATGCACATATATCACGTATACGTACTAACACGTTTGTATATAATTTATGAATCAAGGATACACACATAAACGTATACACACAAACACATATACACATAAAAACACATAAGTATACACATACATCAGCACATGTGTGCGTGTGTGTCACCATGCACATAAACACGCACGTACACATATGTACACAATTACGCACGCACTTACAAACACACGCAAATTATGAATGCCTCACAATGTTACATGCATTCGTGCGTTTGTGCGTGCGTGCGTGTGTGTGTGTGTGTGTGTGTGTGTGTGTGTGTGTGTGTGTGTGTGTGTGTGTGTGTGTGTGTGTGTGTGTGTGTGTGTGTGTGTGTGTGTGTGTGTGTGTGTGTGTGTGTGTGTGTGTGTGCGCGCGTGTGGGTGTGGGTGTGTGTATAAATATATGAGTAATGAACTCTATATACATCACAGTTTACATAAACTATCTAATATGTGTATAATTTACAACATAGCCTCAGTCAACGAAGCATTTGCTCAAGAGAAGATATAGAATAAATATTTATTGGCTTGTTTATGTACTTATCTATTCATTTTATTTATTCTTACTTATCTATTCATTCGTTTATTTTATTCGTTTATTCATTTATTTATTTATTTCATTTATTTGTTTATCTACTCATTCATTCATTTCCATATTTATTCACTTATTTTTCCGTTTTATTCTATTTTACTTATTTATCTATTTCTTTGTTTGTTTTTTTAATTACCTCAGTTTTTAAAGCATTTGTGGAAGAGGAAAATGTACAGAACGCTACGAAGTTGTTCAGAAGGGTGGCCAGCATAAAGGAATGTCCTTTTTCCGGTTGTGTGATCCAGTAGGCTCCAGTGGTGATGTTTACGAGCTCACAAAGAAGAACCAAGGTCAGGGAGCCCTTCAAGTAAAGGACGAACTGGTCCCGATTTTTATGGATCTGGAGAAAGCGGATGAGCGTGTATGACATGTAAATTGCCTTAACTCGCTTCATAGAAAGTTGTGTTAAATGAATTTTGTTCTACTTGATCTCGGAAGGTTTTATTTGGCTGGGAGATAAGTTTTTGTGGTCTATCTGGGGTTGAGGTCTATTGAAACCTCATTCATACTTGTGCGTTTGACCTCAGCTCAATGAAATAGAGTTTATACAATGTACCATCGCCTGTAGAGGGTGAATTTAAAACCAAATCAAAATTAAGCTATTTTGTACAAAAAAAACATTAATCGTTAGGAAATTACTACAACTGTGTGTTATCATAGTTGGTGGAATGGTATTGTGAACAGAAAAACTAGTCTGAACATGGCTTAAAGAAGTTAGACCAACTTATGGCAACATCTCCAGCAGGAAAGGTTGCCTTAAGCTAAATAAAATTGTCTACTGTTAGCCAGAATAAAATATATAAAGTGAGTCATTGTTTAGTATGTTGATCTTACAGTAGGTCTTACCTTTAGTAGAAGAGTTTCTGTGTTTTGTAGCCGATTTAGTTTCTCATTAATGGATCGAAATTTCTCTTCTTTCATTTTCTCGTCAAAGGCTTCGATAAAATGGTCGCCAACAACTTTTAATTTGTAAGCGAGGATCTTCAGATAAAATTTGCAAATAATCATATGTGGTAGACTAGACATGAGCACGAAGGCAATTGGCAATACTCTCGCTAACCCTAAAAGTATAGGTAAATTGTATCTGCGAAGATGTCCTACAATGCCATAAACGCACGTTCCTAAGCTAAAGCCAATGCCAAGAAAAATTGGATCCCGGTAGAGACGACATGACGTCACCATCACTTCGCTTCGTTGAAATATCTTGTTTTCTTGAAAAATTTCTTGAAGTTCAAGAATTGAACGATTAAGTTGTTTTACATTTATGAAACACAGGCAGTAGGCTATTTGTGATACGGTAAACCCAAGGGAATCAGAAAAATGTATGGCCAAAGCTCCAACCGTATTCTCTCCGTCTTTGTTCC
>NC_134813.1:12606305-12611305 GCF_046742065.1 Oratosquilla oratoria
AAGACCCTGAACTTATTGGGATGCAATTTCTCAGTAACCAAAATGGGACCAGTAAACTTACAATCAAGTTTAGATTGGCGGTCAGGCATGTTCTTACAAACATGATCACCAATACTAATGTTAACAGGCGTAGCCCGAATATGCTGGTGTTTCAACATTTTAGCCTTAGAGACATCAAGTTTTTCTCTTACAGATCCATAAATATTATGCAATGTGTGATATTGGAGTTAACTATAGTCATCAAAATTGTAGAGGGGACGAATAATACTGTCAAGCACATCATAATGGAGCCATTTTTCCACTTCACAGATGACGTAATGAGGCGTCTTGCCCGTAGAAACATTAATGGTGCTGTTAATACAAACACTGACATACGGAGATACATGACCACTATTAGCAACGTATCTGAGAATATCCAAAACCTTCCTACTTGTCCTCTCTACAAGACTATTGGATGCAGGATGGTAAGCACCCGCGCATATTTGCGTGATGCCGTAACGTTTACAAATGTTTGCTAAAACCTCATTTCTAAATTCAGTCCCATTGTCATTGAGGAGCACCGAAGGAGTAGTGTAGTGTATTATGAAGGTAAAATGGCTCAATGTGACGTCACAAATAAAGCCACTAAATGGCATAAGCAACAAATATGGCTACCACTAACATAAGAAACACGCCTGGCCAGAGAAATGAATTATAGATCAAGCATTTCACTATAACCATAAAATACAATATGACATTGCGTGCATAAACTATAAAACATGTACAAGCCTGAGCACAAATGGCAAAAGTCAATGAAAAGGGAACGAAAGTCACTGGCTAATACGGAGACGTGTAAACATAATTTTGTTCAATAATCCTTCTCCATTCGGGCTCCAGATTAAAGCTGACACACTCAGGAACAATAGGCAATCCTTTGATGAACGCAGATGACGATGATATAAATAAAAGTTCAAACAGCAGATGCTAAGCTGGAGACCACGAGGTACTACCAAAAACATCACCTGGCTCCACATAGAATACTGTTCCTGAGTACCATTTCACAAAAATATAAAAAGTCACTGGTACGAATTGTTCCAATGGCCCTAGTAATGATTACCTGGCTGGAAAAGGGGAGAGAAAAACACGCGCTCGCGAGAAAAGTATTGGCCGGCCAAAGTTCATAACGTTTCACAACACTCAAAGTTCAAAAGTAGCATTTGTTTATAACACTTTAAATGTCAAAAACTATTTGTTTTATACAAAAGCAAATGTTTTAAAGCGCTGCCACCATTTTATGTAATAGGGGTGGCCAATGAAACATTAAGTATGAATAAATTAGTAATTGTATAGCACTACAAAGACAATACGTGCACTCACGTTGGAGACGAGACCAAGACTATCCGCTTGGGGACGCCAAGCTAGCGCGTGGAAAACATACACAATTCGCCTTGGTTTTCCTTACAAAAATGCACACGAAAATGTAACTAGATGATTCAATGACAATTACAAAATGAACATATAACGTGTGACAATTATATAAGAGGAGGAACATGAATCCCCCGATTTAATAATACAAACGCACAATATAGAAGAGCAAATGTACGATGCTATAAGTACACCATTATATATATATATATATATATTTACAAAGGCGGAGCATACCGACAGGAAACCTTTTGGTCCATATCTAGGTCGGATGCGAAAAAAATCAAAATAATAATAAATTAATAAATAAAAACGATAATAATGTACTAATAATAATAACTATAATAATGTACTACTAATAATAACTATAATAATGTATAATAATGGGGTGAGGTAGTGTGTGTGAGCAAAAATTTTTGACGCAGCCCGAAGGGATCTCTCCCCATCCTCTCCTTTATATGGGGGGACGGAGAGGGGGGGTCGCCGATTTAATGAAGCGGCCTTGCTGTGGATGTGCTGTGTCCTGCGACGCTGCTTCTGACCCAGGGCAGTGGACAGGGTGCAGGGATGACCCGTCATCTAGGAGGTGCTAAGATGGGAGGGAGGGTGGAGGGGTGTGGAGTGTTTTCGGGGATGAAATGGGTGGGAATGTTTTTGTGCCTTGTACTTTTTGGCTACCCCCCTGGTAAGGGGGAAAAAGCCTTGGTATATGTATGTATGTATGTATGTATGTATAATAATGTACAGTAAATAACAAATAAAATACATAAATGCATAGGTATAGTTAGATAATAAACAAACAGATAAATAGTAAATAATAATAAATTGACATATAACTAATAATTAATTAATGAGAATCAAACAGACAAATGATAACAAAACAAAAACAAATAATATAAAATAAATTATAATCATTACAGCATCTTGCTTAGATGTTTATCTAAATGATTCTCAAAGCTTCGAACTGAACTACATTGCACTGTCTCTGCAGGAAGTTTATTCCATTCATTAACTACACGGTTGGCAAAGTTGTTTCTACCCACTTCCAAATTGAATCTATTTCCGGACAGTTTGAGACCATTGTTTCTTGTCGGATTCTCATTCAGTGTGAAAATTTTGTCACTTTTGATGTTGTCAATTCCCTTTAGAATTTTAAAGACCTGTATCAAGTCACCTCTGAGTCTACGCTTCTTTAGGGAAAACAGATTCATATGTTTTATATGTATGTATGCACATATGTATGTATGTATGTATGTGTGTATGCATGTATGTATGTACGTATGTATGTATGTATGTATGTATGTATGTATGTATGTATGTATGTATGTATGTATGTATGTATGTATATATGTATGTATATATGTATGTATGTATGTATGTATGTATGTATGTATGTATGTATGTATGTATATATGTATGTATGTATGTATGTATGTATGTATGTATGTATGTATGTATGTATGTATGTATGTATGTATATATGTATATATGTATGTATGTATGTATGTATGTATGTATGTATGTATGTATGTATGTATGTATGTATGTATGTATGTATGTATGTATGTATGTATGTATGTATGTATGTATGTATGTATGTATTATGCATGCATGTATGTATGTATTATGTATGTATGCATGTATGTACGTTTAGTGGAACATAACACGCAATGGAGAAAAGGGGTCACTTGAACTAAATAAAATGTAGCGTTTTGAAATCAATTTAAAGGAAATGAGATTGCTATATATTATCAAAACCAAAAAAGAACAACGAATACGGAGCTGCCAAGTTTCATTTTGTTCTTATCCTGTTAGGAGGTGAGGGAGGAGGGAGAAGGGAGGCGAGAGGAGGGAGGGGGAGGAGGGAGGGGGAGGAGGGAGTAGAGAGTAGAGAGCAAGAGGAAAGGGAAGTTGTGGTAGATTTGGGCCTCTCCCGTGAGACCATCGTGTAGAAATGACAAAAAAGAAAAAGTGGCGTTTATTGGAAGATGGATAGGGGATTCCGATACGATAAGTCAGACTAGCACTCAGGAATGCGGTGTACAAATTGTGTTTGTGTATGAGAGTGTTAAGGCGAAGACTAGGGTAGGTACGTTCAATTGACAACCACAGAATTATGCATTTGCTGGCGGTGGAAATGAAATTGAATAAGCGAATTGAATGAGAGTCTTTTTTCGTGAAGTAGAGGGGAAAAAGTGCTGAAGATGGAGACAAATTGGGTGTTGTTGTGTTGTTGTTCTTTGCCGTTTTGCATTCAAGTGCTCGAAAAAAAATAAGGCTTAGTTACTAAATGTTTTTGACGAAATATAAAAGTAAAAGTATTGCAAAATTTTGTTATTTGAACTTTAGTATTTTCATCATTCAGCTTCTTGATAGATAACAAAGAGATAATCTGAAACTTGGACTAGAAAAATTAAAATACTATCACAAAACTCACCTTCAAAATCAGTTAAGCTTTACATATCAATTGTAAATCAGTCCTGTTTAATTCTAAGATAATATTGAGCAAATTTTGTTTATAATTGTGGAGTAGATTTTATTATAAGTGATATCTTATATATTGTGTAAAATATATACAATATGTAGAGATGAATCTCGATCTTTATCAAACGACATGACGTCACCCATTCATCCAATCTGATCTCAGCATGATTGATTACATTCTGTTTTGGTCTATGACCAATACGTCTGCCATGCACTACAAATCTCTTATTATCTCTCTCTTTTATATATATATTTATTTATTTATCTATTAATTTATTTATTTATTTATTTATTTATTTATTTATTTATTTATTTATTTATCTATTTATTTATTTATTTATTTATTTTTCAACAGGTGTGTTAGTTTTGCAGAGAGAACAAAAAATCGTTGCTGATTAAGTAGATCAATAGAATCATTCATTTATTAATTTATTTACTTAGTTATTAATTTATACTTTTTATTTAATGATAATTCATCTACTGGTATTTATCTATCATTAGTATATTGTTGTTCTCCATTTTTTTTTTTTTTTTTTTTTTTACTGATTATTTACGAATACGCCAACTATTTTCCTTCGGTTTTAGGGTACTGGAAGCTCTTTGAAAAAAGAATCATGAAGGTTTGCAAATGTATTGGGAAATCGAACCCTTTCACCTTCCGTGATCGACTTACCAATTTTATAACTTTTTGCCGCCAGATGATGTTTTTTAATTAAATGACGAGACAAAAACCCCTTCAGGATTTATAAATGTCTCGGTTAAACCAAACCAACGACTCGATTTCTCCTCCGTATAATCTTCTCCATCTCCTCCCCCTTCTCCTCCTCGTCCTCCTCGTCGTCCTCCTCCTCCTTTTCTTTTCCTTCCTCCAACTCTTCGTCCTCCTCCACGTCCTCGTCCTCTCCCTCCTCCTTCTCTTTCTCCTCCTCCTCTTTCTCCTCCTCCTACCTTTTGACCTCCTCGTCCTCCTTCTCCTTCCTTTCCTCCTCTTTCTCCTCCTCCTCCTCTTTTTTCTCACCCTCCACGCCCACTCTCCCCCCTCCTACTCTCCTACTTTTCTTCGTCTTCCTTTTCCTCTTCCTCTTCCTCTTCCTCCTTTTCGTTCTCCTCCT
>NC_134813.1:12616305-12618805 GCF_046742065.1 Oratosquilla oratoria
AAACTAAGCTAAAATTAAATAAGATCAAATAAACTAAACTAAAATGGAACAAAATAAAGTAAACAATATTAAAACAATCTAATCTAATCTAAATTAAACTAAACTAAACTAATCTACCTTAGCCTAACCAGCCTTGACATGGTCGAATGACATCGCAGGAAGCCTCCTGGTATATTTGATAAATAACATAAAGTCAGATTTCCATGAATAATGATTAAATGAAGACTTAACATTGATGGAATTTTCAGAAAATATTCTTGAGTAGAACACACACAAAAATACCCGTAATTGAGCTAGTGGCCTCTAGTTACCCACATCAGTATCTTGTACCAAGGATGTGATTAAGTTGATAAATAAACGACTCGTCGTCAGGGAAGACAGGGAATACGACATAAGTAAGGAGGTTACGGTTTTTGAGTTTTTGAGGGGGGTCGCCGAATTAATGAAGCGGCCTTGCTGTGGATGTTCTGTGTCTTGTGACACTGCTTCTGACCCAGGGCAGTGGACAGGATGCAGGAATGACCCGTCATCCAGGAGGTGCCAAGATAAGAGGGAAGAAGGAGGGTGGAGAGGAGTGGAATATGTAGAGAATGGAATGGGTGGGAGTGGTTTCTATATCTTTTTCTTTTTGGCTACCCTCCGTGTAGGGGGAAAAAGCCTTTGGTATATGTATGTATGTATGATTTTCTGATTTTCTGTTTGTTTGATTTTTTTTTGGGGGGTTGAGGTTTTTGTTTTTGAGTTTTTGCGTTTATTTTTTGTGTTTTTTTTCAGACTTTGATATGTTGAGATTTTTAGGTTTTAAGGTTTGGAGGATTGGGATTTTTTTAGTTTTTGATATTTTGAGAATTTGAGTTTTTGAGTGATTGGGTTTTTTAATTTTTGATATTTTGATTATTTAATGTTATGAGTTTTTTATTATATATATATATAATTTTTTTTTTTTTTTTTTTTTTTTTTTTTTTTTTTTTTTTAGCTTTTGAGTTTTTGAACTTTTCAGCTTTTGTGGTCATGGGGTTTTGAAGTTTTGAGTCTTTAAATCTTTGTATTTATTATTCTTTAGTTATATTTCATTTTTGTAGCGCCAGCTTAAAAGGGGAGAAAAAAATTCTATTTTGAAAAATGACCACCAAGGATCCTCCTTGTGTTCAGTCACGCATCATAACCTCCGGAGGCGGAAGGATATTACACGAAGAAGACGATGGCACATTCTGAAGGAGGAACCCAAGCAGGTCCTGAAACAAATATGCATTGCCGAGATTTTTTTTTTTTTTTTTTTTTTTTTTTTTTTGCGAGGGAGGCTGTCCCCAGAGCCTTATGCGTGCTTCAGTCAAAATCACCACAAGTAGATTATGTTTTCTGGGGTTATCCGAGAAACACGTAAGACCAGAGGAACCCCCCCCCCCTCCACTCCGGCTTCCTTCGTCGTCGTTGATCTCCGCAAGTTTGACATATTTTCTACTAAATGCGCTTATAAGAGCAGCTGCCTCATTGGGTTTCTATTAAGATTTTGGATGAGGCTAAGTGTATTTTGTATACACACACGCGCACGCATTCTCGCACACATACGCACACGTACACACACACACACACATACACACACACACACACACGATTGATAGAGTACTGGACTGCCAGTGCGGAGGTGCGGCAGTACCTGGTTCAAATCCTGCCCAGGGCCGAAATCATTTCGGTATCGCTGCGCTTCGGGTCGTTACTCCGACTCTCGTGGGCGGGGCGTTGGGTGTGTGTGTGTGTGTGTGTGTATGTGTGTAAGGTCATAGCATTACCCATAGATCGGTCATACGAGCTCTGAGCTCTCTTCCGGGAGGGGAACAGCTGTCGATCACGAGTCCAACACGTGATCTAAAGACCAAGGTGAATACACACACACACACACACACACACACGCACACACACACGCATTATTGGGGGGATCCCGTGATATATAAATAAAATCGCCTGACGATAACTAGCATGAAACTCGTAAAACAATTTTAAAACAGGACTCATCTTAATAGACTTGAAGAATTTTAACTCTTTCATAACGGGTTAAGAGGTACAGATGGGCAAAATCAATAGACATCAGAGAAAATAAAAATAAAAAATGACCAAATCACACCAATGGTGGGAAGCAAATCGAAAAACTCGAAATGAATTTCAGTCGAAAGTAAAAATATTTTTCAGTCACGTTGGGTCCGACTTTATGTTTCAGGTCTCTGCAGGTGTAGTCGTTGGTGTTGGTGGTACTAGGAAGTAATAAAAGAACGAACATTGACCGAAGCCTTCTGGGATGATGTACAGTTGTGTTTGTGGACGAAGATTTTTTGAAAATGAAAAAAGTATATATAAGATTGCTGAAATCTTTATTTTATTTTATTTCTTTTTCACTTATAGCTGTGTTTGTGGACGAAGATTTTTTGAAAATGAAAAAAGTATATATAAGATTTTTTCATTTTTTTTTCCTTTTCACTTTGTATATTTTTTCATTTCCCTTTCA
>NC_134813.1:12623805-12628805 GCF_046742065.1 Oratosquilla oratoria
CTTATCTCTTCCCCCTTTCCCTCCCCCTCCCCTTACCTCTTAACATACCCCATCCCCTCTCCCCCTCCCCTCGTCCCCTCTCCCCCTCCCCTCGTCCCCTCTCCCCCTCCCCTCTATCCCCTCCGCTTCCCTTCCCCCTTCCTCTTCGACGTCCTCTTGTCCCATATCCTTACCCTCCCCTCCTCTTCCTTCTTTTTCCAATGCTCACTCCCACACCAACTCCCACTCCCACTCCCACTTCCAATCCCATTTCCAATCCCATTCCCACTCCCACTTCCAATCCCATTTCCTCTTTCATTCCCACTTCCAATCACATTCCCATTCCCACTTCCACTCCCATTCTCATTCCCATTCACATCGCCACTCGTATTCCCACTCCCACATCCACCCTCATTCCCACTCTCATTTCCATTCCCATTTTCACTCCCACTTCCAATCCCACCCCCACAACAAGTCGCACTCCCACTCCCATTCTCACTGCCACTCCGACTTCCATTCACACTTCCACTCCCACTCCCACTCCCATTCTCACTCCCACTCCGACTTCCATTCACATTCACACTCCCACTCCCATTCTCACTCCCACTCCGTCTTCCATTCACATTCCCACTCCCACTCCCACTCCCATTCTCACTCCCATTCTCACTCCCACTCATGATCACACGCGCGCATGTAAATTCTGTTTTGTGACTGATTCCAGCCCCACTCCATCTTAACCCTCCGGCCAAGGTCACCGACTCACGTTTATAAACTTTATTCTGGCTGTCTTCAGGTGATTTTGTTCAGTGGGGGGGGGGCAGAACCTCCGTGATGAGAGGGTCGTCTTTTCACTAACAGAAAGCTAATTGTAGTCTTTATTCTCGTCGATGCCAGGTGATTTTATTCGACTCAGAGTAGGAACCGACCATCTCTCATGAAGTCAAAAGTTAATATATATATATATATTTTAATATGTATATATATATATTATATATATATACATATATATATATAGTATGTATATATATATACTTTTGTCCTTAGGATGTGTGCCCCGTGGGGCTACAGGGAGAAGGATGCCTAGTCCCTCTCCCCGTCCCTTTCTTCTCGCCTCTTACGATCCAAGTGGGAAACTTGGTGGCAGTATTCTTTTCCCCCACCACAGGGAATTCCCCCAATCAGAAAGAGAATACTCAGAGAAATGGTACAGGACAGCAACAAGGGGTTGGGGGACAGCATAACGGAGGGACAGTCGTAGTATAAAAGTGTCATCATTTCTCTATGAACAGAATTTCTTCTATCATAGACAAAATGATGTGTGGCTCTGGTCCGTAGGGGCGCCCCATATAGACCCTAAAGTATCGACTGCATGCTACTTTGCCACAATAACAAGCAGCCAATACCGCAGCCCGAAGGGATTTCTCCCCGTCCTCTCCTTATATGCAAAGGGGGACGGAGAGGGGGGGTCGCCGATTAAATGAAGCGGCCTTGCTGTGGATGTACTGTGTCTTGCGACACTGCTTCTGACCCAGGGCGGTGGGCAGGGTTCAGGGATGACCCGTCATCCAGGAGGTGCTCAGATGAGAGGAAGGGTGGGAGGGGTGTGGAGTGTATTTAGGGATGAAATGGGTGGGAGTGTTTTTATGCCTTTCCCTTTGTGGCTACCTCCCTATGTATATATATATATACATATATATATAAATATATATATATATATATATATATATATACATATATATATATATATATATGTATATATACATATATATGCCGCAAGCCAATCTTATTCAGTTGCAGGAAACTCCCAAGAATCAAAAGGTTTTGATAACCATTTGCTCATCAAAAACAATATTAATAACAGCAATAACAAAAGTAAGAACAATAACAAAATCAATAACAACACCAATAGCAGCAACAGTAATAATGCCAACAACAACAGCAACAACAGGAATAACCTTATCAAAAGAAATACCAAAAACAACATCACCACCACCACCGACAACAACATTAATAACAACATCAATAACAACAATGAAGACGAAGACTCCAATGGCAACTACCGTAGACCACAGTTGCAAATATAACTGCAATAACAAACAGAACTACAACTATAGCAATAACTACAACGACAATAGTAGTTACATTTGTACCTGCAACAATTATCACTATAACAAGTTGTTACATTTACAACCATAACGATATCTGTGACCACAACGACAATCGTAGACACAATCAGAACAGCGATCATAACAACAGTCATAACCTCAATTACAATCTCACTTGCAGCCACAGCCTCAACCACTCTCAGAACCGCAACCAAAACCGCAACCGTATCACCATAATCGCAATCCCAACCACAATCACAACAAAACTCACGACCGCAATCTCACGGCTCCTTGATGCCTCGGTTCCGCAATCCCAACGCTCCTTCCCAGTTTTAGTCGAGGAGGAGGAGGAGGAGGAGGAAGAGGAGGAGGAGGAGGAGGAGGAGGAGGAGGAGGAGGAGGAGGAGAGCCCAGGGGAGGAGCAGGATGCCTCTGGTGGAGGGGAATCTCCTCAAGAATTCGCAGACACTGACAGAATTGGCAACGGCCGCGTGTCTGCGATTGTTCGCAACTTTGCGCACATCTCCTCTTTCTTTTGTTGCGCCAAAGAGAAATACCCCAAGAACGTCTTCAAAGGATCCCCCCTGACTGCTTCCTGGTTCCTCAACTTCCTCCTCCTCCTCCTCCTCCTCCTCCTCCTCCTCCTCCTCCTCCTCCTCTTTCTCTTCCTGCTCCTTCTCCTCCTCGTCCTCCTCCTCCTATTTCTCTTCCTGCTCCTTCTCCTCCTCGTCCTTCTCGTCCTCCTCGTCCTCCTCTACCACCTCTTTTCCTCCTTCTCCTCCTTCTCCTCTTCCTTCTCCTCCTCCCCTTCTTCTCCTCGTCCAACCTCCACCTCCTCCTCTCCTCCTTCTCCTCCTCCCCCTCCTCCTCCTCTTCCTATCTCTCTTCTCCTGCTCCTCCTCCTCCACCTACTATTTCTCTTACTCTTCCTCCTCCTCCTTTTCTTCCTCCTCCTCCTACTCCTCTTCCTCCTCCTCTTCCTCGGTCTCCTCCTCCTTCTCTTCCTGTCCCTTGTTTTCTCTTATTTTATTCTTTCCTCCCCTGTGTCTTCTTCGTCCTCTTTGTTCTCTTTGTCCTCTTCGTCTTCTTTCCTTTTTTCTTCATCTTCGTCATCTTTTTCCTCCTCGTCTTCTTTTTCCTCTTATATTACCTCCTTCTTGTCCTCACATTAACTTTCTTCTTTTTTCCTCTTCATCTTCTTTTTCTTCTTCATTCTTCGTGTCTTCGCCTTCGCCTTCTTCATTGTCATATTCTTTATCTTCGCCTTTTTCGTTTTCATCTTTTTTTGGTCTTTTTGATCTTTTTGATCTTTTACTTCTTTGTCTTTGTCTTCGTAGTTGTGACTAGGATTGGCTCCTTTTCTTATTCTTGCTGTTGTATTCCCTCTTTCTCTATTTCACCCATATCCTCTTCCTCTTGATTTTGTTTTCTTCTCCCTTTTTTATTTTCATATATATATATATATATATATATATATATATATGTATGCATATATATACATATGTATGTATATGAATATATATATATATATATATATATGGAGATATATTTATGTATATATATATATATATATATATATACATATTCTGAAATCAACTGCGCTGGATGCTTCGATGATCTTAAGGTAGGAATTCTTGATCTTTTGAAAGATCATGTTACTTGTACAGAGGGACTGGATGAAATTATTCATTTCTCTTTTATGAGCAGCATAGCTCACTTTTAGTGCTGTTGTATGGCGACTTGATTAATTACCTTCTAGTAACAGAGGAAACTGTTGACTAACTATTGTTAGTCAACATTTTACTCTGTTACTAGAAGATAATTAATCAAGTCGGCATACAACAGCACTAAAAGTGAGCTATGCTGCTCATAAAAGAGAAATGAATAATTTCATCCAGTCCCTCTGTACAAGTAACATGATCTTTCAAAAGGTCAAGAATTTCTACCTTAAAATCATCAAAACATCCAATGCAGTTGATTTTAATCAGAATTGTCTGAGAGAAAGCCTGTGCCCAAGAAATATATAAATATATATATATATATATATATATATATATATATATATGTATTTATGTTTGTTTGTATGTATGTATGAATATATGTATGTATGTATGTATGTATGTATGTATGTATGTATGTATGTATGTATGTATGTATGTATGTATGTATGTATGTATGTATGTATGTATGTATGTATGTATGTATGTATGTATGTATGTATGTATGTATGTATGTATGTATGTATGTATGTATGTATGTATGTATGTATGTATGTATGCATGTATATATGTATGTTTGTATGTATGTATGTATGTATATGTGCGTTTGTGTATGTGTGTTTGTTTTATGTATGTATGGATGTATGTATATATATATGTGTGTGTGTTTGTGTGTATGTATGCATGTATGTATATGTAACGAAACAGTCTGATAGCTTGTCGAACCTAGGAAGAGGATATATGTATGTATATATATATGTATGTATGTATGTATGTGTATATATATTCATGTATGTATGTATGTATACAAATGCATGTATGCTTTTACGTATGTCCGTGATCACATACACCCACAAGCTCACATGGATATATTTCCCCGACATTTCAGAAACGAAAAAAATATATGTATAAAGGCCTTTATCACATGCATGACACGAACAGCCAGGTACACGCATGCATACACAAACATGCATTCCTTTATTTACATAACATAATTGGATTGTGCCATTTCCGCGTGGTTAGTCTGACAAGCCACGATCCCTCAGAGTGGGAGTCAGGACTGGGAGTATGGGAGTCCTACTGGGGGAGTGCTGGGTGGAGAAATATCTACAAAAATCCTTCCCGTATCCGAATTCATTGGGTTACAAGGGGGTCGGACTTCGGTGAAGGAGGGGCTTCCGGTGTGGGGGTCGGTTGT
>NC_134813.1:12641305-12643805 GCF_046742065.1 Oratosquilla oratoria
GATGGGGTAAAAGGGGTATTGGGAAAGAAGGGAATGTCTCTTGAGGAAGAACGGGAGAGGACAGAAAATAGGAGTGAATAGAAAAATAGTTGTGTATGTCGATGCTGTGATGCATGAGGGGGTGTGGGTGGGGGATGGGGGGTGAGAGAGTATGTATGAGAAATAAAGTGACGCAGCCCGAAGGGATTTTTTCCCGTCTTCTCTTCTTCTGCATGAAGGGACGGAGTGTGTGTGTGTGGAGGGAGGATTCACCGATTAAATGAAGCGGCCTTTCTGTGGATGTACTGTGTGTTGCTACATTACCTCTAACCCATGGCAGTGGGCAAGATGCAGGGATGGTCATCCCGTCATCCAGGAGGTGCCGGGATAAGAGGGAGGGAAGAAGGTAGAGGGGAGGGGCGTATGTAGGGGATGGAATGGGTGGGAGTGGTTGTTATTTGGCTACCTCCCTTGTAAGGGGGAAAAGGCCTTGGATATATCTATACATATATATGTATGTATGTATGTATATATATATATATATATATATATATATATATATATATATATATATATATATATATATATATATATATATATGTCACACAGGAACCCACAGTCGGAGAAAGAATAAACTTCGAATAAAGAAAAATCCTATATTTCGGCTATCAACTGTAGCCCTCTTCAGGAAAGTACATAAGATAGAGAACAGAGGGGACTTATAAACTACAGTAAGAAGAGATGTGGACAGTTGACCTCACTCAGGCGCGGGGCAAACTGGGGTGGCGGAGGAGGGAGGAGGTGAGGAGAGGGGAGGATGTAGCGTCCGCACCAACTTGGCTACTGCTGCGCGTGAGATTATGTCAGGTGTCCACTGCCCTTTAGAAATATTAATATCAGGGCATTCCTCAATTAATGCTGATTCGACTATTTTCCTCCTGAAACCGCAGTGGGACTTGAACACTAATCTGGCCTTACCCCAGTCGAAAGAATGATTCTTATTTTTGACATGAAGAAATACAGCCGAATTTTCTTGCCCATACCTAATTGACCTTTTATGTTCTGCCAATCTAGTGTTCAGGTCTCTCCCGGTTTGACCCAAGTAAACCAAATCACAATCTTTGCAGGGCAAACAATAAACACCAGGTGACTCAACTTCCTTCGGTTTTTGTTGAACGTTCACAATTTGCTTACGCACGGTGTTAGGATAGTGATAGGCAATAGTGAGACGTTCATGAGGAAACAATTTAGTAGAAGAACTGATGGTCCGGGAGAGACCTGAACACTAGATTGGCAGAACATAAAAGGTCAATTAGGTATGGGCAAGAAAATTCGGCTGTATTTCTTCATGTCAAAAATAAGAATCATTCTTTCGACTGGGGTAAGGCCAGATTAGTGTTCAAGTCCCACTGCGGTTTCAGGAGGAAAATAGTCGAATCAGCATTAATTGAGGAATGCCCTAATATTAATATTTCTAAAGGGCAGTGGACACCTGACATAATCTCACGCGCAGCAGTAGCCAAGTTGGTGCGGACGCTACATCCTCCCCTCTCCTCACCTCCTCCCTCCTCCGCCACCCCAGTTTGCCCCGCGCCTGAGTGAGGTCAACTGTCCACATCTCTTCTTACTGTAGTTTATAAGTCCCCTCTGTTCTCTATCTTATGTACTTTCCTGAAGAGGGCTACAGTTGATAGCCGAAATATAGGATTTTTCTTTATTCGAAGTTTATTCTTTCTCCGACTGTGGGTTCCTATGTGTAATTTACAAATGTGCTACTACATTTTTGTTTAGAAAATATATACATGTGTGTATGTATGTGTGTGTGTGTGTTTGTGTGTGTGTGTGTGTGTGTGTGTGTGTGTGTGTGTGTGTGTGTGTGTGTGTGTGTATGTGTATGTGTACTGTATATGTGTGTGTGTATGTGTATGTGTGTGGCTGTGTGTGTGTGTATACTGACCTACGTTGCTTCTAAGATTTTTCTCATCTCCTCGTTAAGTCCTTGATATGCAATCTTGACATTGTTCTAATTTGGGAAATGTCAAGTCTCATTAATGTGTTTCAAAAGTAAATTACCAATCTTGTTACATCCATCATTATTATAATTATCATTCTTGACCATTTTCGTTTTGAGATACAAGACCTGGTATTAAATAATGTCGGTTTGATTTATGGCTGTTGATCTTTTTGTTACAATTTTTCAATTATTTTGTCCTGTGCTTTGGATTTTTTTTTTTTTTTTTTTTTTTTTTTTTACATATTTTGCTATATTATGCCATGTTCTGATATACTATAAAAGTGAATAGGAACTACATATTTAGTAGTACCTAACAATATAGTAATACATATAGAAATATATGTGAATGAGAACTAGTAAATAATTGAACAGATGACCAAAAAAGAGGAGAGAATTGAAGAACATTTGATAGCCCACCATTGGATGGTATTTTACCCACCACTAAAAAAACCCGTGTGGTTTAAATCAGTACAGAAATGGTATAGAATGTATATCTTTTCAGGGCCA
>NC_134813.1:12648805-12651305 GCF_046742065.1 Oratosquilla oratoria
TAAGAACACAATACAACGCGTTCGTTCTCTAACTATCGGGGCCCAACGGTCACGTAACGACCATAGGATGGTCAGGGTCAAGTCTGGACTTGACAATGAGTAGAAGCCAAAGTAGAATCAAATCGTCTAATTTAACGAAATAAGATATATTAGGTATGCCAGTGATGAAGGATTTTTTTTTTACATTTTGCTAAGTAGAAAATAGATTAGGAGAACTTTATTAGTTCCCTGATTAATAGACAAGTTAGATTAGGGCGAATTAGTGTAAATTAGAAGAGATCTAACTTTTTTTTGTGAACTTATTGGATATGATTACTGTGTGTGTGTATGTATGTGTATGTGTGTGTGTGTGTGTGTGTGTGTGTGTGTGTGTGTGTGTGTGTGTGTGTGTGTGTGTGTGTGTGTGTGTGTGTGTGTGTGTGTGTGTGTGTGTGTGTGTGTGTGTGTGTGTGTGTGTGTGTGTGTGTGTGTGTGTGTGTGTGTGTGTGTGTGTGTGTGTATGTGTGTGTGTGTGTGTGTGAGTCCGCGTGAGTACAAGTAGTGTGCGTACAAAAATATAAAAAACGAATCTTTCTGACACAAACGATACTCGACAAGTACACAGACCGACCCCTGTATAGAAAGATACCTAATTTCTTTTTTTCCCGTTCTATTTCGCTCATCTTCATACCTTAATCACCCTTGTGAAAGAATCTAAGTTCGTTATCTTTGCGTCATTGAATACAAATCACTCTCGATACACTCAGCTCCTAAAGTTCATATATATAGCTTACATTTCTGATCAAGCATATGCCACATTAACACGAGATTATACCCATCACCTGTGTGTGTGTGTGTGTGTGTGTGTGTGTGTGTGTGTGTGTGTGTGTGTGTGTGTGTGTGTGTGTGTGTGTGTGTGTGTGTGTGTGTGTGTGTGTGCGCGTGTTCGCGCTCACATGTGTGGTTGTGTATACGTATGTGCTTGCGTGCATAAGATTTAGATAATTACCGAAGTGATATGGCATAGTACATTTAATTCTTTCTTTATTCTTTTATTTATTCACTAACATAAACAACCGTAGCTGACTGGGTTTCTGAAAGAGAGCGCCTTTCTAACAACTCAGTTTTAATAACTCAGTTTGTCAGTTCTTAATATAACTTGATTTTTTATGTAAGGAATCAATAAATAGTTGAATCTTGGGGTGATATCAGAAAAACCTTTGTGATGATGGCTGCTTGACCTGAAATTCTGGGAATATTTTTTTAAATTGTGTCTCATATCTAGTATTCAGATCTCATCGAAAATGGAAATTAAGTAATTTTTCACGGTGGGTTTTCAGCCCCTATACATCCTCTCAGTTATCATTCTTTTTTTTTTCTTTTTTTTATAATTTGTTAGAAATTCGGAGTACGAGACACCAATTAAGCAAGATTCTCAAAAACAGAAGAACGAACCATAAAGTTTTTCTTAATGACGTCCGTTATTGCTCTTTCCTCTGCTTTCGGGAATTTTGCTTAATTGATGTCTAATACCTATGGTTTAAATTTCTCGAAATAAAAAATGTATGTTTATATGGGGGGGGTCCGCGCCCCCTCTTACGCCCCCTCAAATTAAAACTAAACATACTGCATTACACCCTCCCTGACGCTTAGAATCCGTGGTCCAATTTTTGCGAAGATCGCTTCAGCAGTTTTTTAATCTATAGGTAACACAAACGAACACACAGACAGACATTGATTTTTGTACAACAGATTACCCTTTACCCTGCCTCATTATGGACCTGAGGGACAATCTGTAATCCCTTATTTACTTAGTCACTCCGGTGGTTCACTGCCTAGTGTAGGCCTTATGGTCGTCAGTTCCTTTCATTCTTATGTTCTTATGTTCTTATGAGCCGCGTGCGGACTCCTCTCTGCTGTTGCAAAGTCTCTCCATCGTTGAGGATCTTGTGCCAATTCCATCCACTCAACCTCTTTACTGTTCGCATCTCCTCTCTAATGGTGTCCATCCACGTGGCGTCAATCAGAACAAAAATCGTAAGAAAAGCAAATGAATGAATAAATAGATAAATAAACAAGTAAATGAATAAATAAATAAATGAAAAATAGATAAACATAAATAAATAGAAGAATAAATAAACAAATACATGATAAATTAATAAATAAATCAGTCAATAAATTAATATATTAATAAATATTAATAAAAGATAAATAATAGATGAACTTATAAGTAAATGAATAGATAGGTAAAAAGACAAATAAATGGTCCATATTGTACGCGCCTCGTGATTACAAAATATCCAGTGACTGTCACTAACCCTGGCTATCCAAGCACACAGGGCAAAAGTAACGACGGCCATAGTATCTCCTGAGCAATTCCTGGCTTATGATTTTCATTTGGTCTCAACAGTTAAAATTTTAGTCCTTCGGAATAGAAAATATCAATAATAATAGTAATAATAATAATAATAAAAGTAATGACAATGGTGATCATCATCATCATCGTCATCATCATCATCGT
>NC_134813.1:12653805-12656305 GCF_046742065.1 Oratosquilla oratoria
TTTCCACCCACTTCAATTTGTCGGAATGTCTCAACAATATATATATATATATACCTGTATATATATATATATATATATATATATATTATATATATATATATATATAATATATATATATATATTATATATATATATATTATATTTATATATATATACATATGTATACACATATATATACATATATATATACATATATATTACAAAGGATTACAAAGGATTACAAAGGCGGAGCATGCCGACAGGAGACCTTTTGATCCATATCTAGGTCGGATGCAAAAAAATAAATAAAAATAAATTAAAACTATAATAATGTAAAAATAACAAATAAAATACATAAAGAAATGCATAGGTATAGTTGAATAACAAACAAAAAGGTAAATAGTAAATGATTATAGATTGACATATAACTAATAATAAATGAAAATCAGACAGACAAATTATAACAAAACAAAAACAAATAATATAACATAAATTAGAATCATTACAGCATCTTACTTAGGTATTTATCTAAATGATTCTTAAAGCTTCGAACTGAACTACATTGCACTACCTGTGCAGGAAGTTTATTCCATTCATTAACTACACGGTTGGCAAAGTTGTTTCTACCTACTTCCAAATTGAATCTATTTCCGGACAGTTTGAGACCATTGTTTCTTGTCTGATTCTCATTCAATGTGAAAATTTGGTCACTTTTGATGTTGTCAATTCCCTTTAAAATCTTAAAGACCTGTATCAAGTCACCTCTGAGTCTACGCTTTTTTAGGGAAAACAGATTCATGTGCTTAAGTCGATTTTCGTATGATTTATTTTTGATATTTGGAATCAGTTTTGTGGCTCGCCGTTGTACTTTTTCCAGTCTGTCAATGTCTTTAATGAGATTCGGTGACCATACGGAAACAGCATATTCCAAATGTGGACGAACTAACGATTTATATAACTTGTTAATGAGTGATGGACTTTTGAAATCAAAAGATCGCGCAATCAATCCCAGAATCTTATTTGCTTTCTCAGAGGCTGAAATACACTGCTTGGATGATTTGAGGTCGTTACTGATAATTACGCCGAGATCTTTTTCACTATCCACTTTTGTTAACGAATTTCCAAATAACTTGTAATCGTACTTACTGTTATTTTTACCTATGTGCATTACCTTGCATTTACTTGTGTTAAATTTCATTAGCCACTTTTCAGACCATTGCTGTAATTGATCTAAATCTTCTTGAATATCTAATTGGTTTGAGTGATCATTTGCCACTCCGCACAGTTTTGTATCATCAGCAAATTTGGAAACAGTAGATTTTAGTCCATTGTCTATATCATTTATATATACTATGAATAGAAGTGGCCCAAGAACGGAACCCTGAGGAACTCCACTTGCAACATTTTTCCATCCAGAAGTTTTTGCATTTAAAACAACTCTCTGTTTTCGACCTTTCAACCAATTACTAGTCCAACCTAATAGGCTACCACTTATTCCATGCAAAGCTAATTTAGTAAGTAGTCTTTCGTGTGGGACGGTATCAAAAGCTTTTGCAAAGTCTAGATATATTAAATCTATATTGTTTCTTTTGTCATAATTCGAGATAACTGTGTTGTAGAATTCGAGTAAGTTAGTCACGCAAGAACGTTTCCGTCTGAAACCATGCTGGCTATCATTTATCAAACGGTTACTTTCTAAATGATATTCGATATCATCTCTGATGATAGTTTCCATTATTTTTCCTACGATCGAAGTCAAACTTATAGGCCTATAGTTATTTGGTTTCTTTTTGTCACCTTTTTTGAATATGGGAGTAACGTTAGCTAGCTTCCATTCTCTTGGGACATCTCCGGATATGATGGATTTCTTGAAAATAATTTCTAATGGAACAACAATCTCATTTTTCATTTCCTTTAAGATTCTTGGATGCCAACCGTCAGGCCCTGGTGTTTTATTAACTTTGAGTTTGTCTATACACCTTTTAATTTTTTCTTTTGTTATATTTACCGTAGTGAGTAAGTTTACCCCAGACTTTTCACAGGTTTCAGTTTGGAATTCACTTTGAGGTGTTTCATTTACGAATACCGAGCTAAAATAATTGTTTAAGATATTACACATTCCTTCATTTGAATATTCAAGTTGACCGTCAGCAGATAATAGTGGACCAATATGATTCCTAACAACCTTTTTATCTCTAATGTAACTATAGAATTCTTTGGGATTCTCTTTGGATTTATCAGCGATGTTCATTTCGTATTGTCGTTTTCTTTTTCTTATTGTCTTTTTTAAATCTCTCTGTATTGATACATAACTTTCATAGTCATTAGATGCACCCGAGCACTTATATTTCTTATAAGCCTGTCTCTTTTTAGCAATACTTTTTTCAGTTTCTTTGTCGAGCCACTTTGGGCGAGCCTGATTTGGGGAACGTCTGTCCTTAAAAGGAATGTAAGTTTGAATCATCTTAGTGAGCGTATTTTGAAATATTTCCCACATCTGATCTACAGGCCTTTCGTTTAA
>NC_134813.1:12681305-12688805 GCF_046742065.1 Oratosquilla oratoria
CATACATACATATAAATATACATATACATATACATATATATATATATATATATATATATATATGTGTGTATATATATATATATATATATATATATATATATATATATATATATATCTAAAATGTTCTTCCTATATTTCGGATTCCCCCCATTTCCCATATGCTTTCATATGTTTCATATTCTCTTAAGGCGATCTGCTTATGGAAAGAATTATCGTTGGTATTTAAAAAAAGATATTCTTTCCCTACCAAGGATTTATATAAGATTTATATAAGGAAATATTTTTTTAAGAATACAACCGTAAGATTCTTACGGTGGTCTTCTTAAAAAAAACTCCTTCCAAGAATTTATGTAAGATTTATATAAGGAAAGATTTGAATAAGGAAAGAATTTTTTTTAAGAATACCATCGTATGACCTCAGGGAACAGAAAGTGGAGGAACTGTTAAATGAGGTGAATCAAATCTTCTGGCGCCAACTGATTACACAGGCGAAACGATCCAAGATCATTGAAGAGCCTTAAGTCCTTTAAGATCCTTAAAGAGCTTCGTCTAAGTCCTTTAAGATCCTTAAAGAGCTTCGTCTAAGTCCTTTAAGATCCTTAAAGAGCTTCGTCTAAGTCCTTTAAGATCCTTAAAGAGCTTCGTCTAAGTCCTTTAAGATCCTTAAAGAGCTTCGTCTTAGTCCTTTAAGATCCTTAAAGAGCTTCGTCTAAGTCCTTTAAAATCCTTAAAGAGCTTCGTCTAAGTTCTATAAGATCCTTAAAGAGCTTCGTCTAAGTCCTTTAAGATCCTTAAAGAGCTTCGTCTAAGTCCTTTAAGATCCTTAAAGAGCTTCGTCTAAGTCCTTTAAGATCCTTAGAGAGCTTCGTCTAACTCCTTTAAGATCCTTAGAGAGCTTCGTCTAAGTCCTTTGAGGTCCTTAAAGAGTTTCGTCTAAGTACTTTAAGATCCTTAAAGAGCTTCGTCTAAGTACTTTAAGATCCTTAAAGAGCTTCGCCTAATTCCTTTAAGATCCTTAAAGAGCTTCGTCTAAATCCTTTAAGATCCTCAAAGAGCTTCGTCTAACTCCTTTAAGATCCTTAAAGAGCTTCGTCTAACTCCTTTAAGATCCTTAAAGAGCTTCGTCTAAGTCCTTTAAGATCCTTAAAGAGCTTCGTCTAAGTCCTTTAAGATCCTTAAAGAGCTTCGTCTAAGTCCTTTAAGATCCTCAAAGAGCTTCGTCTAACTCCTTTAAGATCCTTAAAGAGCTTCGTCTAACTCCTTTAAGATCCTTAAAGAGCTTCGTCTAAGTCTTATAAGATCCTTAAAGAGCTTCATCTAAGTCCTTTAAGATCTTTAAAGAGCCTCGTCTAAGTCCTTTAAGATCTTTAAAGAGCTTCGTCTAAGTCCTTTAAGATCCTTAGAGAGCTTCGTCTAACTCTTTAAGATCCTTAAAGAGCTTCGTCTAAGTCCTTTAAGATCCTTAAAGAGCTTCGTCTAAGTCCTTTAAGATCCTTAAAGAGCTTCGTCTAAGTCCTTTAAGATCCTTAAAGAGCTTCGTCTAAGTCCTTTAAGATCCTTAAAGAGCTTCGTCTAAGTCCTTTAAGATCCTTAAAGAGGTTCGTCTAATTCCTTTAAAATCCTTAAAGAGCTTCGTCTAAGTCCTTTAAAATACTTAAAGAGCTTCGTCTAAGTCCTTTAAGATCCTTAAAGAGCTTCGTCTAAGTCCTTTAAGATCCTTAAAGAGCTTCGTCTAAGTCCTTTAAGATCCTTAGAGAGCTTCGTCTAACTCCTTTAAGATCCTTAGAGAGCTTCGTCTAAGTCCTTTGAGGTCCTTAAAGAGTTTCGTCCAAGTACTTTAAGATCCTTAAAGAGCTTCGTCTAAGTACTTTAAGATCCTTAAAGAGCTTCGCCTAAGTCCTTTAAGATCCTTAAAGAGCTTCGTCTAAGTCCTTTAAGATCCTGCAAAGAGCTTCGTCTAACTCCTTTAAGATCCTTAAAGAGCTTCGTCTAACTCCTTTAAGATCCTTAAAGAGCTTCGTCTAAGTCCTTTAAGATCCTTAAAGAGCTTCGTCTAAGTCCTTTAAGATCCTTAAAGAGCTTCGTCTAAGTCCTTTAAGATCCTCAAAGAGCTTCGTCTAACTCCTTTAAGATCCTTAAAGAGCTTCGTCTAACTCCTTTAAGATTCTTAAAGAGCTTCGTCTAAGTCTTATAAGATCCTTAAAGAGCTTCATCTAAGTCCTTTAAGATCCTTAAAGAGCCTCGTCTAAGTCCTTTAAGATCTTTAAAGAGCTTCGTCTAAGTCCTTTAAGATCCTTAAAGAGCTTCGTTTAACTCTTTCAGATCCTTAAAGAGCTTCGTCTAAGTCCTTTAAGATCCTCAAAGAGCTTCGTCTAAGTCCTTTAAGATCCTTAAAGAGCTTCGTCTAAGTCCTTTAAGATCCTTAAAGAGCTTCGTCTAAGTCCTTTAAGATCCTTAAAGAGCTTCGTCTAAGTCCTTTAAGATCCTTAAAGAGCTTCGTCTAAGTCCTTTAAAATCCTTAAAGAGCTTCGTCTAAGTCTTATAAGATCCTTAAAGAGCTTCGTCTAAGTCCTTTAAGATCCTTAAAGAGCTTCGTCTAAGTCCTTTAAGATCCTTAAAGAGCTTCGTCTAAGTCCTTTAAGATCCTTAGAGAGCTTCGTCTAACTCCTTTAAGATCCTTAGAGAGCTTCGTCTAAGTCCTTTGAGGTCCTTAAAGAGTTTCGTCTAAGTACTTTAAGATCCTTAAAGAGCTTCGTCTAAGTCCTTTAAGATCCTTAAAGAGCTTCGCCTAAGTCCTTTAAGATCCTTAAAGAGCTTCGTCTAAGTCCTTTAAGATCCTCAAAGAGCTTCGTCTAACTCCTTTAAGATCCTTAAAGAGCTTCGTCTAACTCCTTTAAGATCCTTAAAGAGCTTCGTCTAAGTCCTTTAATATCCTTAAAGAGCTTCGTCTAAGTCCTTTAAGATCCTTAAAGAGCTTCGTCTAAGTCCTTTAAGATCCTCAAAGAGCTTCGTCTAACTCCTTTAAGATCCTTAAAGAGCTTCGTCTAACTCCTTTAAGATCCTTAAAGAGCTTCGTCTAAGTCTTATAAGATCCTTAAAGAGCTTCATCTAAGTCCTTTAAGATCCTTAAAGAGCCTCGTCTAAGTCCTTTAATATCTTTAAAGAGCTTCGTCTAAGTCCTTTAAGATCCTTAAAGAGCTTCGTCTAACTCTTTAAGATCCTTAAAGAGCTTCGTCTAAGTCCTTTAAGATCCTTAAAGAGCTTCGTCTAAGTCCTTTAAGATCCTTAAAGAGCTTCGTCTAAGTCCTTTAAGATCCTTAAAGAGCTTCGTCTAAGTCCTTTAAGATCCTTAAAGAGCTTCGTCTAAGTCCTTTAAGATCCTTAAAGAGCTTCGTCTAAGTCCTTTAAAATCCTTAAAGAGCTTCGTCTAAGTCCTATAAGATCCTTAAAGAGCTTCGTCTAAGTCCTTTAAGATCCTTAAAGAGCTTCGTCTAAGTCCTTTAAGATCCTTAAAGAGCTTCGTCTAATTCCTTTAAGATCCTTAGAGAGCTTCGTCTAACTCCTTTAAGATCCTTAAAGAGCTTCGTCTAAGTCCTTTGAGGTCCTTAGAGAGCTTCGTCTAAGTACTTTAAGATCCTTAAAGAGCTTCGTCTAACTCCTTTAAGATCCTTAAAGAGCTTCGCCTAAGTCCTTTAATATCCTTAAAGAGCTTCGTCTAAGTCCTTTAAGATCCTCAAAGAGCTTCGTCTAACTCCTTTAAGATCCTTAAAGAGCTTCGTCTAACTCCTTTAAGATCCTTAAAGAGCTTCGTCTAAGTCCTTTAAGATCCTTAAAGAGCTTCGTCTAAGTCCTTTAAGATCCTTAAAGAGCTTCGTCTAAGTCCTTTAAGATCCTCAAAGAGCTTCGTCTAACTCCTTTAAGATCCTTAAAGAGCTTCGTCTAACTCCTTTAAGATCCTTAGAGAGCTTCGTCTAAGTCTTATAAGATCCTTAAAGAGCTTCATCTAAGTCCTTTAAGATCCTTAAAGAGCCTCGTCTAAGTCCTTTAAGATCTTTAAAGAGCTTCGTCTAAGTCCTTTAAGATCCTTAAAGAGCTTCGTCTAAGTCCTTAAAGATCCTTAAAGAGCTTCGTCTAAGTCCTTTAAGATCCTTAGAGAGCTTCGTCTAAGTACTTTAAGATCCTTAAAGAGCTTCGTCTAAGTCTTTAAGATCCTTAAGGAGCTTCGTCTAAGTCCTTTAAGATCTTTAAAGAGGTTCGTCTAAGTCCTTTAAGGTCCTTAAAGAGCTTCGTCCCCTTATGTGACAAATGACAATTTCCTGCCTTTATTCTGTTCTATTCTTCTACTTATTCTATTTTAATTCATTTTGTTTTATTTCATCTTTTATCTTTATTTATTTATTTATCTTATCTGTTTCTTCTTCTTTTTTTAATAACACGGACTGGTCAAAAATCAGAACGTGCCCCTCCATTAAAAAAGTATCTAATTACTACCAATTAAATAATAGAAAACAGTGAAAATAATAGAAATTATTCAATTGCTGTCAACTAATTCACGTTAATGGTTTTCCTACCACAATGAGGTCATTTATTTCCCATGACCTGTGTTTACAATTACACGATGGGTCGTTAGTTATGAGTGGCTTCCTTTAATATGGCAAAATTATCTATCTTTTATTCTGCTTATTATCCTCCTCTAACACTTTCTCCTCCTCTTCCTCCTCCTCCTCCTCCTCCTCCTCCTCTTCCTCCTCCTCCTCCTCTTCCTCCTCCTCCTCCTCCTCCTCCTCCACCTTCTCCTTACTGAGTTGCTCATATGTATACGTGTCATTTAGAAGGGCCATGGCTATATCTATTTAACTGTCATGGTCAAGAATAACTACCCCCACGATGGAGGCATTCTCTTCACTCAAAATCCACTTAAAAACATGTCTGCCACTTTCAACAAGGAAGTTCGTAACATCACCAAAGACGAGGATGTTTTGAAACTCAAAGTGGTTAATCCCAAGTTGCCTTATTTCTATGGCCTTCCAAAATTGCATTAAACTGATATCCCCATCAGACCTATTATCTCCAACCGGGGTTCTTGTACCAGCAAGCTTTCCAAATGGTTAGCAAACCTTTCATCCCCGTTTGTTGGTACTTTTTCCGATTCCCATTTAAAACACTCAGAGGATTTCATCACAAAATTAAAACAAGTGAATTTTTCTAGTAGGAAAATGCTTATTTTGGATGTGATTTCTCTTTTTACACATGTTTGTATTATAAAGGATTACAAAGGCGGAGCATGCCGACAGAAGACCTTTTGGTCCATATGTAGGTCGGATGCGAAAAAAATTATAATAATAATAAATTAATAAATAAGAACTATAATAATGTAAATATTGATGACGTTTTATCCCTCCTGGGAACCAAGCTACAACCATTTCAGGACAAATTCCCACTCTCCATTACAAAAAATATTGCGATTATTCGCCTTTGTGTTACTTTAAATGTTTTTTCCTTTCAGAATATAGATATATAGATGGGTGTGGGTGCGTGTGTATGCGTTTGTGTTTGTATATATATATATATATATATATATATATATATATATATATATATATATATGTGTGTGTGTGTGTGTGTGTGTGTGTGTGTGTGTGTGTGTGTGTGTGTGTGTGTGTGTGTGTGTGTGTGTGAGTGTGTGTGTGTGTGTGTGTGTGTGTGAGTGTGTGTGTGTGTGTGTGTGTGTGTGTGTGTGTGTGTGTGTGTGTGTGTGTGTGTATTTGTGTGTGTGTGTGTGTGTCTACACACATATATGTATATATATATACAAGTATGTATATGTATGTATATAAGTATATTTATATATATTTATGTACTGTATGTATGCATATACATATGAATTTATTTGCTGCGTTCGCACGTGTGCATAGACACGCTTGCTATGATAAGGTCAAATGGCGGCGTTTTATCTTTTGGCCGTTTTTGAATCTAATTGATCCCAACGTCATTTCAGAAATTCGAATATCCAATCATTTTTGTCAATATTAGTCTGTTCTCATTAACGAGACGACATTAAAGAGAGAGAGAGAGAGAGAGAGAGAGAGAGAGAGAGAGAGAGAGAGAGAGAGAGAGAGAGCGTTTGGATTAGTTCTTTATTATAAAGGAATAAGTTTACGATTAAGTGACTGTTCATTTATGTATCAGTGTGACATTTCATTTTTTCTTTTTGTATTTATTTATTCAATTATCCGTTTATCTATAAAAATATATGTTTAATGTATGTCTTTACTCATCGAATTATCTAATTGGTTACGTGTATATATATATATAAATATATATATATATATATATGTATATATATATACATATGTACTGTATATATACATCAATGTATATGTTCTTTGTGTATACTCTAGGATCAACAACTCTTAAAATAATTTTTTCTATTCTGTGGACCCCAAACTATTCATCGTCAGTAATTTAGATTTCATGAATTTGGCAAACTATTGACACATATATTTATTTTACCGCTTCACTTTGGAATATCTGTTTTGCCAAATCATGCAACACACATTTTATATTGTTTTTTTTCCATGTTTTTTTTCTCATTCCCTTAATCTTTTCTTTTACCGTGATTTCTTTGATCCTATTTTTAATCTTCCTATTCGTATTTTTCTTATCCCTAGTAGCTTTCCTCGTCTTCTTATTCTTATTCTTATTCTCATTCTCATTCTTATTATTATTGTTATTATTATTGTTATTATTATTGTTATTATTATTGTTATTATTGTTATTATTATTATTATTATTATTATTATTATTATTATTATTATTATTATTATTATTATTATTATTATTATTATTATTATTATTATTATTATTATTATTATTATTATTATTATTATTATTATTATTATTATTATTATTATTATTATTATTATTATTATTATTATTATTATTATTATTATTATTTTTATTATTATTTTGATATTATTTTTATTATTATTAATTATTATTATTATTATTATTATTATTATTATCATTATTATTATTATTATTATTATTATTAGCGTTATTATTATCGTTATTATTATCGTTATTATTATCATTATTATTATTATTATTATTATTATTATTATCATTATTATTATTATATTTTTATTCTTATTCTTATTCTCATTTCTATTCGTATTTTTATTCCATTCTTATTTTCATTCTTCTTTATATTCGTAATTTTATTATTATTTGTATTCTCTCCGTCTTCTTTTCTGCATGAGGGGACGGAGAGGGGGGTCGCCGAATTAATGGAGCGGCATTGCTGTGAATGTGCTGTGTCTTGCGACACTGTTTCTGACCCAGAACAGTGGACAGGATGCAGGGATGACCCGCCATCCAGGAGGTGCCAAGATCTGAGGAATGGAAGAGGGTGGAGGGGAGTGGCGTGTGTAGGGGATGGAATAGGTGGGAGTGGTTTCTATGCCTTTTTCTTTTTGGCTACCTCCCGTGTAAGGGGGG
>NC_134813.1:12693805-12706305 GCF_046742065.1 Oratosquilla oratoria
CTTTCTTAATCAATCAATCAATCAATCAATCAGTCAACCCAATAAAAGACAACAAATCAATCACCCTTGATTGCACTGACCGTGTGCCAAGTGGCGTGCAAGTTCGACCTCACGCTGACTGCCACTTGCCCAGGCTACCAAATCACGCATCAGCATCTACTGCACCTTTCAGTATCTTTACGTGCACACTGTGGCGTGGTCGTTTTGGTTTCTGTCTCGTGAACCCAAAGGCCCTAGGGAGGAAGAGGACGTGAGGCGAAGGAAGGGAGGAGGGAGAGGGAGAGAGGAAGGGAGAGGAAGGAGCGAAGGAAGGAGGTAGGGAGGGAAGGAGGGAGGAGGTAGGGAGGAAGGGGAGAAAGTACAGGAACCAATCATCGAGTGCCAAACACGAACCAAGCCAAGACGTGCCAAGCCAATCAGACGAAGCCAAAACCACGTGACATAGGGTTCCTCTACAAGTCTTGTGCCCTTTCAACGACTTGGCTCTTCCTTCCCCCCCTTCCCCCCTCTCCCTCTCCCACTCCCCATACCCCCTCCTAACCCCCCAACCCCCCAAGGAAATTGTCAGGAAATTGAGATCAGCACTGATGGAGAGGTCCCAAGCGAAGTCGGCGCCGACGACATATCCCCCCCCCCGATTTCTCCCCCCCTTCCCCCCTTTTCCCCCCTTTCACCCCTCCCTCCTCCCCGCCAGACATCTTCATGCCTCACCACTCACGTCTCTCCTGTTCCGGGGTGTCTTGTGGGTAATCTTCGTGCTGTTGTGAGGTGAGGATCGTGGGCCCTTACCCCCTCGCCCGTTCGACAATGGGACGTATCTCGGTTTGTTTATGTCAGAAAAAAGTGAATTAAATTCATAAGGAATAGGTGATTTAATCTTAGAGAATATAATCACACATACACACACGTACACACACACACATACACACACACACACACACACACACACACACACACACACACACACACACACACACACACACACACACACGTGGAAAGAGAGAGAATAAAGAAGGGGAAAAGGGATGGAAGAGAAAGCGTAGAGAGGGAGGAGAGAGTGGAGGAAGTAATGGGAAGTGGAGAGATGGAGTGAGTGGGAGGGAGGGATGGAGGATAGGGAGGGAGGAAGGGGAAGAGAGGAGGACGAGGGAGAGAAGAAGGGAGGAAGAGGGAGGATGGAGGAGGCGTGTAACTATAGAGTGTAAATGAGCCCCGTATTATCCGAGAATGGGAATCGAACTCAAGACCCTGATGTTCCCGGCAGCCTAGGTTCATTAAACGTTCGGACGATTCTGAAACAAATATACTAAACCGAAGTCACTTACGGTCAAACAAACACAGCAATCAACGTGCTATTCAATCCGTATCTCATCTACGGAAAAAATAATAAATACATAAATAAATAAATAAACAAATAAAAATAAGAATAAACGCACAAATAAATAATTAAATAAATAGATAAATAAATGAATGAACAAATGAATAATCAAATGAAAATAGATAATATGTAGATATGATATATGAAAAATATACAAATATATATAGTATATATATATATATGTGTGTGTGTGTGTGTGTGTGTGTGTGTGTGTGTGTGTGTGTGTGTGTGTGTGTGTGTACAACACTGAATGGGTCCCAGTGATTAGAGATGCATTTTAACAACCACAATGCACTTTAATTCTAAGCCATCAACATCGGGAGACCCAATGGGGCCACATGCAGAAATTGAAATGTGGTACTGCCGAGGACTCGAACTCAGCAATCACATGACAAGTGCCGTAGTAACTAACCAACTACGCTATCAAGAGAGATATAAATTGAGCGCAAGTTTTCTTATATATTTGTATGCTCTAGTTACACTTACATGAAATTGTAAGCCATCAACATCGGGAGACCCAATAGGGCCACATGCATACAAACATATAAGGAAACTTGAGCTCAAAAATTTATATATATACATATATATATATATATGTATGTATGTATGTATGTATGTATGTATGTATGTATGTATGTATGTATAAAACATAAAATAAGGTAAAACAAAATTAAGTACTATAAAAAGATATTTGTGTCTAGGCTTCACAAACATGATGTACGAATACACAATATCACATATTTTATATATCATTCATTCTGACGACACATGATTTTATTCAGTTAAATGGGTGCCTGAAGAAAAATTGGCATTCTCGCTGTAAGGAGCGGTTTCCCTTTCCCTGGCGGCAACCTCACTCTCCCTGGCGGCAACCTCCCTTTCCCTGGCGGCAACCTCCCTTTCCCTGGCGACAACCTCCCTTTCCCTGGCGACAACCTCCCTTTCCCTGGCGGCAACCTCCCTTTCCCTGGCGGCAACCTCCCTTTCCCTGGCGGCAACCTCTCTTTCCCTGGCGGCAACCTCCCTTTCCCTGGCGGCAACCTCTCTTTCCCTGGCGGCAACCTCTCTTTCCCTGGCGGCAACCTCCCTTTCCCTGGCGGCAACCTCCCTTTCCCTAGCGGCAACCTCCCTTTCCCTGGCGGCAACCTCCCTTTCCCTGGCGGCAACCTCCCTTTCCCTGGCGGCAACCTCCCTTTCCCTGGCGGTAACCTCCCTTTCCCTGGCGGCAACCTCCCTTTCCCTGGCGACAACCTCCCTTTCCCTGGCGGCAACCTCCCTTTCCCTGGCGGTAACCTCCCTTTCCCTGGCGGCAACCTCCCTTTCCCTGGCGGCAAGTAAAGTAAACTTCTAAAGCCAGCCTTACACGATCAATATTATTGACACAATATATCGATTCAGATTTATTGTGCAATAATTGCCTCCCCTCAAATGGCTCCATATTATTGCACAATATCGTAAGTCGAGCGAAGGATTTCAGGGAGATATCATGGCAGACATTATGGCTCATCTTGCTTGCTAGACAGGTCAATGGTATAAGGACAGGAAACACAGTCAGAATATTGCGCAATATTACCCTCACACAACTCAATTTTGTCATTGTGCAATACGATACCAAACTCTTTTTCATGTCTTCACTATATTGCGTCACTCTTCAATACCATTCCCACACCGTCAATAATATTGTACAATACGGAATATTGCGCAATAACATTGATCGAGTAGGGTCCGCTTTGCAGAAAATGCAAAGATCTTACAATCCCATGTAATTGGTCAATTTTTAACTTATTTTCGTGTTTGATATGATAAGATCAACCTGTGACATTTGTAAGAAACATGAATAAAATGAAATAAATATCTAGGTTCTTGAATAGGTTGTAGTAGTATCGTATGGCTTTCTTACACCTCCAACTTTGTATTTGCTAGCCAGTCTATGAATGTTTGATTTGCTTCATAGATAGTCTGGTAACCCCCCGGCACTGCTGTGATTGGGCAGTGCAGTAGGAGATGGTCTGTATCTTGGGGCGAATTATGACAAGATGGGCACATTGGGGAGTCCTTTGTAGCCCCAGCGATGCAGGTTAACGCTGTTTTTGCCTTGTTGTGATATGAGCCTGTTGGCTTGTGTCCATTCTCTTCTGGTTAGGTTGGAAAATCCAGGTAGTATTTCGGTAGGGTCTGTTACTAAGTTTCCCCCAGTGGGTAGTTTCCTTGTCCATTCTTCTTGCCAGGCTTCTTTTAGGTTGAAATTTTCGTTTTTTTTGTTTTAAAGAAAGGTTTTCTTGATTTTAGCCTCGTTGTTAGTGGGGCCTCCTCCATTATTTGTTTGAGGGGTATATCTGCTGGAAGGTTGTCTATGCGTTGGTGTTGTTTTTGTATGGCATCCTCACGTCGTATATTTGGTGGTGCTATGCCACTCATCGTTGGCAGCCAAATGAGTGGTGTTGGTTTAATGGCCCCTGATATTATCCGCATGGTTGCGTGGAGTTTATTGTCAATTTTATTTGTGTGATGTTGTAATACAAAGAGTAAAACATGTTCTTTGTCTTCAAGAGTTACGCGTCACATTTCCCGCCCACTTTACCTTCGTTTTCTTCCTCACCCACCCAACCTCCGTTTTCTTTCTCTTTCAGTCTATCCTCTTGTAATGATTATCAAAATTATAGATAATATATAATTTGGAAAAAGAGTCTGAATGAGTTAGAATCATGATTGCAGCAATTAACATAACTATTACAATTACAATTGAAATTAAAATTACATCTGCTGTTACATATATGATTGAAATTATATTTATTGTCATGAATACATTTTTTATTTAGCTTTTCTATGGACCAATAGGTCTCCTGTAGATATCTTCCTATGTGTCCCTGGTTCCTCACCCCTCTACTGGTAAACCATTTTTATCTATTTTCTTTTTTAAATCTAAAATTGTCCAGTTTAATTCCAATACTGCGTGTCCTGGCCTGGTCTCTTCATACGTTGTCCAACTTTTGATAAGTCGTGCAAGTAGACTAGCGTTTCTTAATATTTTTACCTTTGCATAACATTTAAAATAAATTGCAGGTCCCCTGCAAAAAAAAAAAAACATATACCATATCTTTCTCATTTTATTTTCATTGTAAAAATAGGTTAGATAGGATGATGTCCATATTACATTATTACAATAACCAAGAATATGCGGTACGTGTTTAATTATATTACGTATATGAAATTAGATAAAAAATCAAAAGTGCATTAGCTTATCTCACTTGTTCTCGCGGAACCCTTTGGGACCTTTTGGGGAACCTTAGAGTTCCGGGGAACCTTGGTTGAAGAACGCTGATCTACAGTGTCTCAATAAAATGTACGCACACTTTGAAAGAGAGTAAGATCAGTAATTTTTTACATTAGTACAAGATTAAGGCTTTAAGTTAAAGAATGTGATGAAATTAAAGATAAAATTAGTCTTTCCCCTTAGTCCAGTGGTTCTTAACCTATGGTTCCTGGAACCTTATTGGGCTACGGCAGTTCACAAGTGTGGTCGCCAGCCGAAAGCTACAAGCAGTTAGTTAGTGGAGGCAAAACGATTGAATTTAGTGTTAAAGTCATCTCCAGGAGGTTAGATAACAGCAATTCATAAGTACGGGGTATACGTGAAAATAGGTTGAGAACCCCAGCCTTAGTCCATTCTAGTTCCTCCGTCCCATGCGTATATCCAGTATTACAGTTACTCGTGATGTCATGGAATGAGTACATTTTATTGAGAAACGCTGATCTATACATACGTTTGTTTCGATAAATTAAACCGTAGTATGAAATGAGACTTCTTTTTGTGTCTTACGGAATTGTAACTAAAAAAGATTTTTGTGAAATGAGGCAAGGCCTCATGTGGCATCATGGGCATTTTTTTTATTTTGAGAAACGAATTTGTTGAAGCTCTACCTTGGTTGGAGCCGCGAAGAAAGAAAATCTGAGTCGAGGTAATTGGTCTTGAAGGCTCGTTTCTCACGTATCGACTTTTCGCCGTGCGCCGTCCACGACACGACGTCGTGTTCTCAAATAACCATGGGTATCTAAGGACGTTTTCACACGTCACGACCACTAACACGTGTAAAAGCGTCCATAAACAAACGCTGAACTAAGCACATGTCGATTTCACGCCTTTCCCATTCCCAATCATCATCATCATCATCATCATCATCATCATCATCATCATCATCATCATCATCATCATCATCATCATCATCATCATCATCATCATCATCATCATCATCATCATCATCATCATCATCATCATCGTCATCCTACTCCTCCTCCTCCTCCTCCTCCTCCTCCTCCTCCTCCTCCTCCACCTCCTCCTCCTCCTCCTTTAATGCGTTACCTTTTCCTAATGGGGTAGCGCAGACGAGGCAAGTTTTCGTCGCCAATATCTGTTGGGGATCGAACTCGAGCTCTCGTCATTAAGCGAGACCGAATCCAGGCGCCTCTGCGTGCCCGAGAAATAATTTTCTTTTCGTTCCGGAGAAACTGTTATTCAATGGCTGGAATTTTATTTGGAATAATACGATGTCAAAATAAGCAATGACAATTACAATGATAACAATGATAACCATCGTCATTAATTCATCTACCAAATTATTTATTCATTTTTTACTTAATAATTTATTAATCAATTTATGATTTTTATTGATGCATGTATTTACTTATATATATTCACTTATCTATTTCATCTTATTTTTATTCATTTATCTATTTACTTGTGTATGTATATATAAATGATATAGACCACGGACTAAAATCTATTATCTCCAAATTTGCTGATAATATAAAATTGGGCGGAATGGCAAATGATCATTTAAATCAATTAGATATTCAAGAAGATTTAGATGAATTACAGTAATATTCTGAAAAGTGTCTAATGAAATTTAACACAAGTAAATGCAAGGTTATCTACATAGGTAAAAATAACAGTAAGTACGATTACAATTTATTTAGAAATTAGTTAACAAAATTGGATAGTGAGAAGGATCTCGGCGTATTTCTTAGTAACTATCTCAAATCATCTAAGCAGTGTATTTCAGCCTCTGAGAAAGCAAATAAGATTCTAGGACTGATTGCACGATCCTTTGATTTCAGAAGTTCATCTCTCGTCAACAAGCCATATAAGTCGTTAGTTCGTCCACATTTGGAATATGCTTTTTTCCGTGTGGTCACCGAATCTCATTAAAAACATCGACAGATTGGAAAAAATATAACGACGAGCCACAAAACTGATTCCAAATATCAAAAATAAATCATACGAAAATCAACTAAAACATATAAATCTGTTTTCCCTAAAAAAGCGTAGACTCAGAGATGACTTGATACAGGTCTTTAAGATTCTAAAGGGAATTGACAACATCAAAAGTGACAAAAAATTTACACTGAATGAGAATCCGACAAGAAATAATGGTCTCAAACTGTCAGGAAATAGATTTAATTTGGAAGTGGGTAGAAACAACTTCGCCAACCGTGTAGTTAATTCATGGAATAGACTTCCTGCAGAGGCAGTGCAATGTAGTTCAGTCAGAAGCTTTAAAATTCGTTTAGTTAAACATCTAAGCAAGTTGCTGTAATGACTACCATTTATTTTATATTATTTGTTTGTTTGCTTGTTATTATTTATGTTTGTTTATTATTTGCTTGATTTTCATTTATTATTATTTATCTGTCAATTTATTATTATTTACTATTTACCTGTTTGTTTATTATTTAACTGTACCTATGCATTTATATTATTATAATTTTATTTTATCTTATTTATTTTATTTTATTTTATTTTATTTTATTTTATTTTATTTTTATCAGTATTATACTTTGTTGGCATCTTAGCTATGGACCAAAAGGTCTCATGTAGGCATGCTCCGCCTTTGTAATCCTTTGTATATACATATTTTTCTTTTTTTAACCAGCTTTCTTATGAGCCAAAAGTCTCCATATCTATATTGATATTTCCTCTATGTCATCGTCTACCACTTCTGACCATTTTCCTTTATCATCCGCCTCTCCACATGACCTGAATGTATATTCACACCCGGAATGAGAACCTCAGTATCCTAAAGCACATTCCTTTGTCACGATTATATCTGATTGCAATCATTCTTTACCAGTTTTCTTTTCTTATTTTTCTTTTCGATTTTGCTTACTCCGTCTTTCCCTAACCCCCTCCCCTCTTCCTCCCTCTTCCCTCCTCTTTCTTTCTTCCTCTCTCCTCCCTCCCTCCCTCCCTCCTCCCTCCTGCCCGCTTGTGAGAATGACTGAGTTATCCCTGTTCCTGATTAGCTCGTTTGTCTAATTTGCTCTCCATTTTCTTCGTTGAATCTATTTTTTCTCTTTTCCTCTCTCGTAAGAATACAGATATTTCTATTTTCCGCTAATTTGCCATATATCTTCACGTTCTTCTATCTACCATCAAACTGTCTATATGTTGATATAACTTAATGGTTCCTATGAGCTATTTTCTTTTACCGTAAATATTTTGTTTTATTTCGTTGTCTGTGCTTCCGTTGCTCATCTGTATAAATCTGCTGAAACGTAAATCACATTTTATTATATTCAGATTTTCATTACATACACACACACACACACACACACACACACACACACACACATACACACACACACACACACACACACACACACACACACACACACATATATATATATATATATATATATATATATATATATATATATATGAGCAGTTATCTTAGTGTTCTTATTGTTAAAAACTACATTAATGTTAAAACAACGTCATAAATTTGGGATGCTTTGCAGGTTCTCTTGGTACGATAAAACTAATATGTTATTCTTATTAAAAGTTTGAATTGACCTGAAGTTGTAAAAGGCTATTTTGGCACAATTATATGCTGTATCAAGATCATGTGTAGCGTATAGCAGTTTAGTACCAATATCGTAAATACATCTTATTTTACCCATATCGAAAAGGTTTTGTGGGAAAGATGAGACAAAGAGTAGCTCACACACATAGTTGCAGGTCCCACTGCTAAGTGACCAGTCCCTGGTGGCAAACAGGGAAATTCCTCATAGATATATGGAGTACCGTCATAATGACGGCGTGGACCATTGGGCACCCTCAGATATATAGGACTCCACCGAATATAATGAATAAGGTGATAATAGAGAAATATCTCACCAGAAACTAGTTGGCAGGGATGTAAGATTACTACCAAAATTCCTTTATAGCAAAAGTGAATTGCACAACCAAAACAAAACCGGACATTACTGTTGGATCATTGTCTTCTAAAGGTCCAACCGTACTGTCTTGTATGCTTACGGGTAATATCCCACCGAATGTAAGTAAGCATTTTCCAAGTAGATCCAAGTCTTGGACATTAAACAGCATGAAGAAAATGAAGATCTATACTTGCAACGTAAGAAGTCTCTCAGAAGATCACAGGCTGGAGAGTTTAATGGAAGAACTAGACAACATCAAGTGGGACATCGTAGGGCTGAGCGAAGTCCGAAGAGCAGAAGAAAAAACTGATACAATTAAAAGATTGTTACCACTTGTTCTACTATAGAGGTAAGGACAAAGAAAGATCTAGTGGAGTAGGATTCTTGATAAACCGAGAGGTTGCTGGTAACGTAGTCAAGTTCAGTAGTTTATCAGACAGGGTAGCTTGGATTGTGATTAGGCTGTGTAAAAGGTACATTCTAAAAATAGTTCAGGTTTATGCACCAACTTCACAAAGTTCAGACGATGATTTCAGTAAGGTAATGGATCAAGAAAAAAGTAAGTACACGTTGGTAAAAGGCGACTTTAATACTAAAGTGGAGAAGATGGGAGATGAGCTGTGTATTGGGAAGTTTGGAATAGGTGAAAGAAATTATAGAGGTGAGATGTTAGTCATTTTTGCAGAGAACTACATCGTGAGGATAATGAACACTTCCAAAAGTGTGTAGGTCGTAAACGAACCTGGAAAAGTCCAAATGAAACAATATTGAATGAAGTAAACTTCATATTAGGATATGAGAGCGAGAGCGTTAACAAAGTTACGATCATAAATAAGGTCAACATAGGTAGTGATCATAGAATGGTAGGTTGCACAGCTAAATTCAATTTCAGAGCCTAGAAAAATAAACTCGTTTTAAAAAATGAGCCTTGTGAAGGTTAAGGATAATGAGAAGAAAATTCGGTTAGAAAGTAAAAATAGTTTCGAAACTCTGAGGACTAACAAAGACACCGTCGAAGGTATGAATTTGAATTTAGTTAATATTATTAGGGAATCGGCAGAGAAAGTAGGAAATATAAAAAGTATTAGAGAAAACAAATACTCCAAAACTAAGAATTACCTAATTAAAAGAAGGATCATGCAGATTAAAAGCAGGAGAGACGAAACAGAAATAGTAAAACTAAAGAGGCTTTTCAACAAAAGGCAGAGATCAGAGAAAAGAAAGAGAAACATGGATGAAATATATACACATATATATATATATATATATATATATATATATATATATATATATATATATATATATGTGTGTATATATATACTTATACATATATATATACATATATATATATATATATATATATATATATGTATGTATCTGTGTGTGTGTGTGTGTGTTTGAGTGTGTGTGTGTGTGTGTGTATATTATATATATATATATATATATATATAACACACAGGAACCCACAGTCGGAGAAAGAATAAACTTCGAAAAAAGAATAATCCTATATTTCGGCTATCAACTGTAGCCCTCTTCAGGAAAGTACATAAGAAAGAGAACAGAGGGGACTTATAAACTACAGTAAGAAGAGATGTGGACAGTTGACCTCACTCAGACGCGGGGCTAACTGGGGTGGCGGAGGAGGGAGGGGGTGAGGAAAGGGGAGGATGTAAAGTCCGCATGAGCTTATTTATTGCTGCGCGTGAGATAATGTCAGGTGTCCACTGCCCTTTAGAAATATTAATATTAGGGCATTCCTCAATTAATGCTGATTCGACTATTTTCCTCCTGAAACCACAGTGGGACTTGAACACTAATCTGGCCTTACCCCAGTCGAAAGAATGATTCTTATTTTTAACATGAAGAAATACAGCCGAATTTTCCTGCCCATACCTAATTGACCTTTTATGTTCTGCCAATCTAGTGTTCAAGTCTCTCCCGGTTTGACCCAAGTAAACCAAATCACAATCTTTGCAGGGCAAACAATACACACCAGGTGACTCAACTTCCTTCGGCTTTTGTTGAACGTTCACAATTTGCTTACGTACGGTGTTAGGATAGTGATAGGCAATAGTGAGACGTTCACGAGGAAACAATTTAGTAGAAGAACTGATGGTATTATTGAATGGAATTTTTAAAATGTCCTTAAAGGAGCGGTGAAAATTTGAGGGGACGGAAGTTTTAAAATGGTTGGCCCTAGCCTTACTGAGGGCTTGGTCCAGAAACCAAGGTGGATAAGCCAACTTCTCAAGTTGACATTTGATCACCTCAATCTCTTGGTCCAGAAATTGAGGACTGCAAATCCTGAAAGCCCTCAAGAAAAGGCCAGAGGCAACACTTTTCTTGACATTGTCAGGGTGATTGCTAAAAAAGTGGAGATAACTGCCTGAATGGGTGGGCTTACGGTATACTGTAAAGAATAAATTATCATCAGTTCTTCTTAACAAAATATCCAAGAAAGGGATTTGGTGTCCTTCTTCCCATTCAACTTTAAATTTAAGATTCGGGGTCAATTGGTTCAATTTATCATGGAACACTTCAAATGGGCCCCAACTGTCATCCCATGCCGAAAAGATATCGTCTACGTACCTGAGCCAAATCATTTCGGGCGGTTTGATGCTGGGCAAAAGGGTACACTCAAAATACTCCATGTACAAATTGGCCAAAACAGGAGACAAATTGGAACCCATACTGCAACCGAATTTTTGACGGAAGAATTGGTCTTGAAAGGAGAAAACATTTGAAGAAACACACAGGCGAACTAAAGCAAGAATTTTGTTGACAGGGAGGGGGAAAGAGTCTTGAAACGGTTGCAGTTTGGTTTCCAAAAAAGTGAGTACATCATCAACATTAATTTTCGTAAATAACGAGGTAACATCAAGGCTGAGGAGCCTTAAACCCTGAACTTTCATATTTTTGGTCTTAGAAATAAAATCACATGAATTTGTGATATGAGAATTAGAGAAATTACCTACGTACGGGGATAAAATATCCGCCAGCCATTTAGCAAGTTTACTAGTGCAGGAGCCACGGTTGGATATGATGGGCCTGAGGGGAATGTCTGTTTTGTGAATTTTAGGGAGACCATAAAAATATGGGAGCTTAGGGTTGGTAACTTTCAAATCAATAATGCGTTTATCAACTGTGATATTACGGACTTGTCTGTTAAACTCGGCGGCTGCGTTCTTAAGGGGATTTTTGGTGAGTTTTTCATAAGTGGCCGAATCATTAAGCAACTCATGGGCTTTCGTGACATAAACAGACTGATCTAAAATAACAATATTGCCACCTTTATCCGCTTTTGTGATTATGATGTTGTCAAGCTTCTTAAGAGCAGACAGGGCCTCCCTGTGTCTTTTTGGTAGGCCACTTTCATTTTTAAAACATTCTGAAATACCATTTAATAAAACCCCTTTAAGGCAGGCAAGATCTTTGTCATAGTGGTTATTAGCTAAATATTTGTCAAAACCAACCAAAAAGTCCAAAGCATGGTTTCTCTCAGGAGTGAGGGCGAAATTAAGTCCAAGCCCTAACACTTCTAGTTGGGTGTTGGACAATTCAATGTTGGTGAGGTTGATGACGTTGTCCGTGAGAGAAAATTAAAATTAATGTTGATGATGTACTCACTTTTTTGGAAACCAAACTGCAACCGTTTCAAGACTCTTTCCCCCTCCCTGTCAACAAAATTCTTGCTTTAGTTCGCCTGTGTGTTTCTTCAAATGTTTTCTCCTTTCAAGACCAATTCTTCCGTCAAAAATTCGGTTGCAGTATGGGTTCCAATTTGTCTCCTGTTTTGGCCAATTTGTACATGGAGTATTTTGAGTGTACCCTTTTGCCCAGCATCAAACCGCCCGAAATGATTTGGCTCAGGTACGTAGACGATATCTTTTCGGCATGGGATGACAGT
>NC_134813.1:12718805-12726305 GCF_046742065.1 Oratosquilla oratoria
TTTTAGTCCTTGTTTGAATGATATTTGTATTATGTGTGATAAGTTCGTTTTTTTTATTTCTGATAGGCACCTATGAAGGATTTCTTTCGTAGTCGACTTGTATCTTGAGAGCTTTCACAGAAACCATCTTGGTCTCAAAGATAAGGAGGAAAAAAAAACACTGACGATTTCCTTTGGAGATTAGGTAGCAGATTACCAAACCCCCTTGATAGAAAAACCTCAGTATAGATCGCCAGACTGATAGATATTCCAAAACTAATGAACGAATTGAAAGCGAAATTCTTGATGAAAGGAAGAAAAAATCTAGAGAAAAAAAAGAAAAGATAAATGATTTAACGTAGAATCCAATTGAAATTGAATTTCCTGAAATAGAAGCTAAAATAAAAGGTGAAGTGGGGCATATACAATGGATTTAATCAAAGTGCAGGAAGAGCCTCTTCAATCGAGGGAGAATTTGTAAGTATGAGAGACGTTGCTATAGTGCGTTCAGTTACGAAGGGAAACTAATCGAATATAGGTAGAATGACATTAGCGGGTTTTATAAAGAAATTAACAGAATCAATACACAAAAGTTACTTTAAATGGTGATGTAGTTCAAATACTAAATGGAAAAATAAACTACTCACAAATAGCCCTTCTATATATACTGATTTAATTCAAATAACAAAGTAAAAATAAACCAATCGTCCAAAATAATAAAAATGAAAATAAAAAACAAAAAATAAAAATAATAAAAAGATGTGTATATATATATATATATATATATATATATGTATGTATATATATATATATATACAAATATATATATATACATATATATATATATATATACATATACTTAATTAGAGGAAGCGTGGATACATTATTCATTAAATGGGCATTAGGCTTTTGAAAAAATATATATAGAGAATTAAAAAGACATCTAAAAATAAAAAACGAAAATGAGGAAATTAGTAGAAAGAAAACGGGAAAAAGAAAAGGAGAAAAATGGAAAGAAAAAATGACGAAAAAAATTCTTCAACCTGCTGGTCAGGTTAAAGTTAAAATATGTCACCAAATATATCACAAAAATATTTATATCATAAAATGTGAGACTTAATTTTTTGTAAAATGTGTAATTCAGTGTCTGCAGTGGCCAAGACTAAAACGTATCTATGTATTTTGTTTTTGGCAAACGATTTTATTCAGATAAATAAGGACTCCTAACCTAGTGTATTGACCTTTTGTTACATTTTATCTTTTAACATCTTATTCGAGTTGCCAACAGGCAATTTTATTCAGATAAACAAGGACTCCTAACCTAGTATATTGGCCTTATGTTATATTTTATCTTTTAACATCTTATTCGAGTTACCAACAGGCAATTTTATTCAAATAAACAAGAACTCCTAACCTAGTATATTGGCCTTTTGTTATGTTTTATCTTTTAACATCTTATTGGAGTTACCAACAGGCAATTTTATTCAAGTAAACAAGGACTCCTAACCTAGTATATTGGCCTTTTGTTATGTTTTATCTTTTAATATCGAGTTGCCAACGAGCGTTTTTTATTCAGTTTGGTGACCCTTTTTTAAAAAGTGCTAGTGCTAAGAGGTCGCAACAACGGCTTCTGGGGCAAAAAAAAAATGTGACCTCAGGTAAGGTAGGTCAAACAAGGTCACACTATAAGACGTAAGAAAAAAGGAAGAAAAGGAGGAAGAAAAAGGAAGGAACTAAGGGAGAAGGAAGAAAGGAAGAAAGAAAAAGGAAGGAAGGAAGGAAGGAAGAAAAGGAGGAAGAAAGGAAGGAACAAAGGGAGAAGGAAGAAAGGAAGAAAGAAAAAGGAAGGAAGGAAAGAAAGAGGGAAAGGATAAGAGAGAAAGGAAGGAAGGGAGAAGAAAGAGAGAACGAATGGGAGAAGCAAGGAAAGAAAAGAGTAGAAAGGAGGAAGGGAGAAGAGGGAAAAGAAGAAGGAAAAAAGGGAGAAAGGAGGGAGGAAGAAAGAAAGAAGGAAGGGAGGAAGGAAGAAGGGAAGAAAAGGGAAGAATGAAGGAAGGAAAAAAGGGAGAAGTAAGAAAGAAGAAAGGAAAGGTATGAGGGAAGGAAGGTGTGAAGGAGAGAAGAAGGAAAAGAGAGGAGGAGGACGAGAAAAGAGAAAAGTCAGCTTAGATAAGAGACAAGGAATTGAAAGGTGGCGGACATAGAGAAAGAGAAAAAGAGAGAAAGAGAGAAAAAGAGAGAAAGAGAAAGAAAACGGAAAGAAAAGAGGGGGAGACAGGAAAAGGGGATATGCACACACACACACACACACACACAGACACACACACACACACACACACACACACACACACACACATACACACACACACACACACACACACACACACACACACACACACACACACACACACACACACACACACACACACACACACACACACACACACACACACACACACACACACACATACACACACACACACATACATACACACACACATACATACACACACACACACACACACACACACACACACACACACACACACACACACACACACACACACACACACACACACACACACACACACACACACACACACCACGAGCATAGCTCCCCTTCCTGTAAGATAGAACTAGGTAAACACACACACACACACACACACACACACACACCACGAGCATAGCTCCCCTTCTTATAAGATAGAACTAGGTAAACATACACACACACACACATACACACACACACACACACACACACACACACACACACACACACACACACACACACACACACACACACACACACACACACACACACACACACACACGCCGCCTGTCAGCCTGCCTCCCTCACTACAGACACAGACAGCTAGACAGACGGACAGACAGACGGGGGAGCTCAAAGTCCATTCCTGACTCTCCCGTTATTCATCATTCACTCAACGAACATAAGCAAACACATCAATAACTCCTTATCACGTTTTACAGAACCTTCAGTCCATACCTTTTTCCCTCCACTGCCTCCCTCCCCTCCCCCTCCTTTCCCTCCTTTCTCCCCCCTCCTCCCCTCCCTCACTTCCATCTCCTCCCTCCCTCTCTCCCTTCTGTACCCTTCCCTCTCTCTCCCCCTCCTTTCCCTCCCTCCCCTCCCTACCCTCCCTCCCTCCCCATTCTCCCCTCCCTCCCTCCCTTCCATCCTTCCTCTCTCCTCCCTCCCCTCCCTCTCCTCCCTCCCCTCCCTCCCTTCACCCCGTCTCCTTCCCTCCTCCTCCCTCCACTCACCCACCTCCAACGGTCCCTAAAAACATTCCTAAAATCCCCTTTTCCTTCTTTGCCCTCCACTCCTCTGTACCCTCCCTCCACTACCATTCTTCCCTCCTTTCCCTTCCTTAATTCTCACTCCCCTTCCTCCTTCCTCCTTCCCTCCACTCCCTCCTCCCCTTCCCCTCCCTCCCCTCCCTCTCTTCTTTCCTTCCCTCCCCTCCCCTCCCTTCCTTAATTCTCACTCCCCTCCCTCTTTCCCTCCCCTCCCTCCTCTCCTTCCCCTCCCTCCCCTCTCTTCCTTCCCTCTCCTCCCTTCCTTCCCTCCCCTCTTTATCTTCCCTTCCCTCTCTCCCTTCCCTCCTTCTTTCCCCTCCCTCCCCACCCTCCCCTCTATCCTCTCCCCTCCCTTCCCTCTCTTTCCTTCCACCCCTTCTTCCCCCTCCCCCTCCCCTTCCCTCCCTTTCCTTCTTTCCCTTCCTCCCTCCCTCCCTTCCATCCCCTCCCCTCAACCCCCTCCCTCCCTCCCTCCCTCCCTCCCTCCCCTCCATACACTCTTACCCTCCCACCCTATCCCTCCCTTTCCTTCCCTCCACCCCCTTCCCTCCCTCCTTTCTCTTCCCTCCCTCCCCTCCATACCCTCTTACACCCCCTCCTATCCCTCCCTCTCCCGCTTCCCTCCCCTCCCCTCCCTCTCCTCTCTCCCCCTCCTCCCTCCCTTCCTTAATTCTTAGATTCTTAAACGATCCAATCCTGTACGTCGTGTCTCATCACCAAGTCTCCCATTTCCATCTATATCAATTCCTAGATATCTAAGAATTTCTAACTTCCCCATTTTCACCTTTTCAACTGTCTATCCACCTTTGCTCATCCTTCTTAGATATCACCAATAATTCATCTTTGATGTAAATTTTCAACTTTTTCCCTTAACAAGTTTAGTCAAAATTGCCTATCATCCTCTGTAATCTCTCTCTGTCTAAGAGAACAGGGTAGCCTCATTTGTATATGCTACGATTATTTATTTTTCATTATCCATTTTTCTTCTTTTTTTACATTTAAAATCACTTGTTTATAGCTTATATTTAACTATTTTATCACTTTATCCATCCACAAGTTGAACAAAAATGGAGACATAACACAACCCCGCCTAAAACTAACGTTGACATAACATTTCACTTTCCTCATTTTCCGAGTGGATTAGATTAGTGCACTGGTAGTGCTGGTCTCGCCTTCGCTTACTTCTGGGTTCGAATCCCGCACTCACTTCTCTCCGATTCCCACCAGCGACTGTTACTAGCCCCACCAGTCCTTCAAGTGCATCACAGGGTAAAGGTGACGGCTTCGGCCGCAGCTACTCATCTTCTCCTGTCGTAAGATCCTGTCGGCGCTTGTGTTGAAGGTCAGAAGTGCAGATTTAGAGGTTGTTCGAGGCTGCATGTCGGGCGGGTGAGTTCGTAGCAAGGGCAGAATACACTAAGTCCCTAACTTGAAAAAGTCCTTCACGAGGAGGCACCGTCCCCGCCACCGCTCAGTGTGGAAGTTCGCGAAGTTAACTACAAGACCTTCATACTTAACATAAAAATTCTTCGCCTCAGCCCCCGGTCCCACATTCAGAATTCTCCTCAAATCTGAAAAGCAGCAAAACAGCTTCGCTCGCAGAATTCTAAACTCCCCTAAGTCTACAATTCAACAATGTATCTAACATCCCCCTAGGTTTAACATCTCGTAGTTCGTCATTTAGCTTCTCAATAAATAACGCAAAGGTGATTTGACATTTGGAGATTCGAAAAGTAAAAGATTGTTTACCGAAGTCGTTTGAACTCAAACGAGGCTTTCCGCCGAAAATATTGTCCTTAAAGGACAAGTTCTCGAAACCAAATATTGTCCTTAAAGGACAACTTCTCGAAACCAAATATTGTCCTTAAACGACAACTTCTCGAAACCATATATAGTCATTAAAGGACAACTTCTCGAAACCAAATATTGTCCTTAAAGGACAAGTTCTTGAAACCAAATATTGTCCTTAAAGGACAAGTTCTCGAAACCAAATATTGTCCTTAAAGGACAAGTTCTCGAAACCAAATATTGTCCTTAAAGGACAAGTTCTCGAAACCAAATATTGTCCTTAAAGGACAACTTCTCGAAACCAAATATTGTCCTTAAACGACAACTTCTCGAAACCATATATAGTCCTTAAACGACAACTTCTCGAAACCATATATTGTCATTAAAAGACAACTTCTCGAAACCAAATATTGTCCTTAAAGGACAAGTTCTTGAAACCAAATATTATCCTTAAAGGACAAGTTCTCGAAACCAAATATTGTCCTTAAAGGACAAGTTCTCGAAACCAAATATTGTCCTTAAAGGACAAGTTCTTGAAACCAAATACTATCCTTAAAGGACAAGTTCTCGAAACCAAATATTGTCCTTAAAGGACAAGTTCTCGAAACCAAATATTGTCCTTAAAGGACAAGTTCTCGAAACCAAATATTGTCCTTAAAGGACAACTTCTCGAAACCATATATAGTCATTAAAGGACAACTTCTCGAAACCAAATATTGTCCTTAAAGGACAAGTTCTTGAAACCAAATATTGTCCTTAAAGGACAAGTTCTCGAAACCAAATATTGTCCTTAAAGGACAAGTTCTTGAAACCAAATATTATCCTTAAAGGACAAGTTCTCGAAACCAAATATTGTCCTTAAAGGACAAGTTCTCGAAACCAAATATTGTCCTTAAAGGACAAGTTCTCGAAACCAAATATTGTCCTTAAAGGACAAGTTCTCGAAACCAAATATTGTCCTTAAAGGACAAGTTCTCGAAACCAAATATTGTCCTTAAAGGACAAGTTCTCGAAACCAAATATTGTCCTTAAAGGACAAGTTCTTGAAACCAAATATTATCCTTAAAGGACAAGTTCTCGAAACCAAATATTGTCCTTAAAGGACAAGTTCTCGAAACCAAATAGTGTCTTTAAAGGACAAGTTCTCGAAACCAAGTTTTTAATGATATCAGATGTATAGACGAGGTTTTAAATTATATCCAACTTATTGGTCGAACTGAGCCTAATGTTTATGTAACATTTAACGTTAATATGTATGCATATCAACAGGACAGAATTAGCAGGAGTAAAGCATCTACATAAAAAGCTAGGTACATACACACTTGCATATATATTAGTCTATATATAAAGGCTTACATATATATGCACGTCCATATGTACATATGCGTTCACATGTACATGTACATAGCTGTAGAGGTAGAAACAACGTTCATACATGTGTGTGTGTGTGTGTGTGTGTGTGTGTGTGTGTGTGTGTGTGTGTGTGTGTGTGTGTGTGTGTGTGTGTGTGTGTGTGTGTGTGTGTGTGTGTGTGTGTGATAATAATAATAATAATAATAATAATAATAATAATAATAATAATAATAATAATAATAATAATAATAATAATAATAATAATAATAATAATAATGATAATAGGTTTATTGAGATAGCAGTGATACACTGTGTGTGTGTGTGTGTGTGTGTGTGTGTGTGTGTGTGTGTGTGTGTGTGTGTGTGTGTGTGTGTGTGTGTGTGTGTGTGTGTGTGTGTGTGTGTGTGTGTGTGTGTGTACCCATGTGCACCCTATACACATAAAGACAGACGAAACCTCCTGAAAGACCCAAATATATTCCGGGACTTGTCATCCGGGGCCATCATGACGGCTCCCCAGAATCGCAAATTCAGCTTCAGGGAATATTCCCTGAAATTCCTCTTGGCTGGAATGTTTTCCCGCTCCAGACCGACCGATGTGAGGAGTCCGGGAGGAGGAGTCCGGGAGGAGGAGTCCGGGAAGGAGTCCGGGAAGGAGTCCGGGAGGAGTCCGGGAAGGAGTCCGGGAAGAAAAGTCCGGGAGGAGTCCAGGAAGGAGTCCGGGAAGAGTCTGAGGAGTCCGGGAAGGAGTCCGGGAGGAGGCCGGGAGGAGGCCGGGAAGAAAAGTCTGGGAGGAGTCCAGGAAGGAGTTCGGGAAGAGTGAGGAGTCCGGGTGGAGGAGTCCGGGAAGAGTCTGAGGAGTCCGGGAGGAGTCCGGGAGGAGTCCGGGAGGAGTCCGGGAAGAGGCCGGGAAGAAAAGTCCGGGAGGAGTCCAGGAAGGAGTCCGGGAAGAGTCTGAGGAGTCCATGAGGAGTCCGGGGAGTAGTCTGGGAGGAGTCCGGAAAGGGGTACGGAAAGGATTCCGAAATGGAGTCCGGGAAAAGAAGTCTGAAAGGAGTC
>NC_134813.1:12761305-12776305 GCF_046742065.1 Oratosquilla oratoria
AATACAAATAAAATACAAGGATGTGAACAAAAACAAGAGTAGCAAAAAACCTCTAGCGTAACACTAACGTGAATACTTCAAACCATGCAACAAGGACTAAATGTCCGGAAAGAAATGTCAGGGGTAAACGTCTAAATTACAACCAAACTAATAAAACCAAACAAAAATACAAAGAGTAAATGGCAGTAACATAAAGCAAGTGTGACAAAAAACATCAAAACGAAACCCAAAAGTAAATACAGAACCTAAACCAAAGACGTAAAAGAAAGAAGGTGGACCAAATGTGTTTATGTGTGTGTGTGTGTGTATACGCCTCATATACATGACGAGTAGTATCGCCCAGTCATATAACCCACTTCCTCACTCACTGTCCGCAGACAGTCAAGCATCAAACGCTGACCTAAACACTCCTCTCAAACTTGCCGAGTCAACATTACGTGCTCGTGTGAACAGCACTGTCAACCACCAAACGACACACACACACAGACGAACACACGCGATCAATCTAGTAGCCACCCAGTACTGACATACGATATTACGTATACTGACGGTCCTCCCCTGGATATATAATTAACATGTATGGTAGTAGACATCAATACGTAATTAATGCAGTTGCCCCACCCATGTGGGACAACAGACAACTAAAGATAAATGTTAAGATCACGATTAAAGGCAACTCAAGAACTTGTCCATTCAGCACTTCCGTTGAACAAAAAGTAGATGCACCAGAGAGCAGGCCAGTCGGTTCTTGTGACGTGCCCTAGTGTTAAGACTGTGTAACAGAGTGTAACTAAGATTCTTAAAGTGTGAAGAATAAAGAAAAAAAATCAAAATGTGTGTGCAAGTAACCCCTTTCTGAGATGATGTAACGACCCCGTTACATCTTGTGTCTACAAGTAACGCTCGATGGAGATCATGTAACGATACCGTTACACCCATCCCGTTACATCACTGGTGGCAGCGTATCCCGCAACCCATCTTCTCCGAAGAGACTACGGTGTACCTTCTACGGTGTACCTTCAAACCCGTCCAAGTACGAACACCACCCGTAAAGAAAAAACTGCTCTCCACGAACAAGAACTTAGTTCACACTACACAATCCAGGGCAATCGTCACAACCGATTCAACACTACTAAAATCAACAATATCAAGGTAACATAAAATTCTTCCACTTAATTCCAATATATTCCGTAATAATAACCATACATTACCCATTCAAACCATCCCTGATACTCGCTTTGTCTCCCTTTCCATAACATGCGAGCATAATTCATCCGCCCCAGAGGATTCACACCGGCTGCGCACAGACCCGCGTAACAGCCACCTCATCCCCCCAGACAGCATACCCACCTTCCACATCAACCACCCAACCTCTTTCACCGAACGTTGCCTTCGACTACTACAATCGCAACGTCAGCAACACCACCCCCTGCCGGACATTGGCATACCACTCGATTCAGCTCAAGGTATCAAGGTAACCATTATACCTTCAGATACCCACGTGCCCAACGCACGTAAACCTTACTCTATACCATCTCTATATATAAAATATATATTAATTCCACATTTATTAAATTTATAAATATTTGGTTTCTCTCCAAATAGAAACTTTATGTACACCCTTTTCTTTTGGTTATCATACCTTTCTCATAATTTAATCAGTAGCTCTCATAATTATATGTTTCAACACTAATTATATTTTGCCTAATTTTTAAAACAACATATATTTATATATGCAATAACTTTTACTAGATTTGACTATTACATAATATCACATTCATATGCATTCTTCCAGTTAAGTAATTCTTGTTTAAACTATATATATTTATATATATACAATAACCTTTAATTGCTTTCACTACGTATTACCCATTTATATTTACATAGAACTTATACATTTTTATCAATGTAACCTATTTTACTGCTGTAAAAAAAAATTATGACAACCATAATTAATTCTATTATAAGTATAATATCACAATAATTAACTCCTTACTATATCATATTATTTCCACATTTTATTATTATTATATGTATATATATATTTTTATGATTTTACATATGTAATCCCGTTATACTGTATAACCTTATGACAACCATAGTTAATTCTATTATAAGTATAATATCACAATAATTAACTCCTTACTATATCATATTATTTCCACATTTTATTATTATTATATGTATATATATATTTTTATGATTTTACATATGTAATCCCATTATACTGTATAACCGTTGACACCCTATACCCCCCTCCCTTATCTAAGCATAACATATTACCCCTCAGTTACTGTATACCAAATACCTCTAATTTAACTATTTTAAACTAGACCACCCATCTCACCTAACTATTAAGTAATACATGCATCTCTAGTTAACCACTAACATGGCAACAGGAACGAGAAGCAAATTAAAAAAAAAGCGCTAGAAACCATCCTCTCTAAATCTCAAGAGGAAAACCCATCAAGCAACTCAAAAATAGACAAAGACAATCCAGATCCTCACCAATTAAATCCACAGGTTGACATTACCACAAAGTCCTTAGACCATAACCGCCCACTTACCCCCGACCACGACGCCCCTAAGGCAGGTACCCCTACAATCCCTCTTTATGAGAATGATATCTTAGCTTTTTTTAACCAACCCCCTCAAATAGACCCCTTTCACCCCTCACAACTACAACCACCCATTCCTCCCATCCAGCCAAATATGCAAACTACACCTCCTATAAGCCATAATCAGTCCAACCCCCATATCCCAACACACAATAACCCCCCTCCCATTCAGCCACAGTACCAAAACTTCCCCTTTCCTTCTCCCCATACCCCATCTGGTCAAGCCACCTCCACACCATACCACCAACCACCACCTAACCTTCCTCCAAACCCACAATATTATCCTTACCCACAACCTCAACCAACAATAATTAACAACTATCAAACCATTACCCCCCTCACAGAAATCCCAACCTTTTCCCAAGATAGTGGATTAATTATCCATTAATGACTTCTTGACAGCATGTGACCTGTTTTTCTCAAAAAACCAACACTACTCTGACTCAGATAAAATTAATTTGTGCCGTCAGAAAATAGACCCATCTGACATTTGCCGTTCAAAGGCAAGGATGCTAGACAGTTTAGTTGCATGTGGAATCACATATCAAGAATATAAACACCACCTTCTTAATGTCTTTCACAACAAACAAGCAAACAACATCACCTTCCTTCTCACTTTCCTCAATAACACTAGAGTCCAACCACATTCCGTTACGAACATTATGGATTTCGTAGCAAACGGAATTAAAGAAGTCAGAGAGGACCTGGAGAATAACTCTCCTTGGATCCACACTGACCAATTTGGTCAAAAGGTCATGACCACAAAAAACTTACTAACATTCTTTGAGATAGGTTTCTATCTCTCCCAACTCCCTCCAAAGTGTTTAAAGGAAGCCTCCAAAAGGGAACTAAACACTAGAAACCCTCTAGCTTATACCTATATCCTAGACATCATCAATGCTTGCAATGTATCCTTATCCACCCCCCACTATCTCCCCAGACTAAATAGCCTTCAGTCACAGCACCCCCCTCCCACCAATCAACGACAACCTTCTAAGTGGTGCTCCTACCATTCATCACCCAGTCACAACACTAGAGACTGCATACAAAAACAACAAATGCAAACACAGGCACCTCTACACCCCCTCCCTTGCTCAGTTCATTGAACCATTTACCACACCGATTCCCAGTGTCGAACTCAGCATCAACAATACCGGAAGGTACAACACCACCACATCGATTGCTCAGTTCATGGTACTACCCGTCATACGGATGCGTAATGCAAGGTGCAATATCAAACCATACACGCTCCACCCCCCTCCTACCCTCCACTCCTACCTCCACCAACACATCCAAACAAATACTGCCGCCTACACAAAACAACACCTCACTCCAACGAAGAATGTTACCTACAGAAATCACAACCACAACCTCACCAGAGAACTAACAAACCGTTCACCACCTCTCAACAAACAGCTCCCTCCCACACAACACGCACAACTCAACACCGATTGGGGGAACGTGTACCAGCCTCACGCACCAAACCACCATAGGAATATCTCACACACACAACACAACTACGTCACCCTAAAAGTGACCCTAGATCAACTCACAGTTGACATGATGGTTGATACAGGAACAAACCTGAACATCATCCCAAGAGCTCTCTATGAAGCATTAAATGACCCACCCCAAATTCAATTTTCCAATATGGAAGGACTCCTAATAGAAGGGAGCACCAATTCTCTACACGGACACCATAGACTTAAACATAGAAGTCAACAACTTCCAAGTAGGTTTCACACCTTTTCCACATAACTGACGAATGGAGTCTCGATCAACAAGGTATAATAGGATTAAAATCATTGAGGACATGGAAAACTATTATAGACCTAGACAAAAATAACATCTCCTTCTCAGATGTGAATGATGAGCCAACTGTCACTGAGACACCCGACTCAGACACACAACCTCTCTCATGTCTCCCTTCCTCAAATACTCCAATTCCAACTAACAGCTATTCCTTCCGACCACCCCCTTATGTCACCTCAAAGGCATTGATGTCTAACACAGTCATCATTCCCCCTAGACATTCCATGACTGTCCCACTATTCATACCCGGAGCAATCGGACATCAGGACGCCATAATTGACTCAGAAACGTCTAGACTTACCAACATCTCAATTGAACACACTTGGGACATAATCCAGGAAAATAGAACGGCCTTAGCCATGTTAACTAACCTCTCAGACCAACACCGTAAAATCAGGAAGAATACTAACATTTGCACAGTCCACCTCCATAATTCCCCTATCCAGGAACCACTCCCTCAACACATCAACCCAGTAAGACCAACACAACCCCTCACCCCTATCAATCCAGACCAAATCATAACATCAGCTGACGGAGAAATTCATAACGAGCTATTAGCTCTCCTACAGAGGAATAGATCAGCTGTCGCCTTAGAAGGTGAACCACTAGGCAAATGTGATATAATCAAACATCACATCCAAATTCCCCCTAACACTCCTCCTTCATACACCCCCGCTTACCGCATACCTCACAGTAGGAAATCCCAAGTCAATAGCAGTGTACAAGAAATGATACACCAAGGCGTAATTTCCCATTCAGACTCCCCATGGAACAGTCCCCTCTTCCTGATCCCTAAGAAAGACGGAACCTTACGCCCTGTTGTGGACTTTAGAAAGGTAAACAATGTCACTCAATCTGACCCACACCCCCTCCCCCCCATGCAAGACGTACGACAATGCATTGGCAAAGGGAACACAGTTTTTTCCACTATCGACCTTAAGTCTGCCTTCTGGCAAGTGGAATTATCTGATGAATCTAAACCCGTAACTGCATTCTCCACTGATAAGGGACACTTTCATTTCGAACGTATGCCCTTTGGCCTCAAGAATGCCCCCTCAACCCAACAACGGTTGATGACCCGCATATTCAGTGACATGATAGGAGTCTCATTATTCGTCTATTTAGACGACCTCATTATATATAGTCCCACAGAAAGAGACCACCTTAACACTTTAGAGATTGTCATCAAACGTCTCAAATATACGGGGTTAAAGATTCAATTAAAGAAATGTAGATTCCTCATGAAGGAACTCACCTTCCTAGGCCATAAAGTGGATGCAAAGGGGATTCATACTATATCATATAAAATAGATAATATAAACAATTTCCCCACCCCCTGATACCCAAATTAAACAAGAAGTTTAATAGGGTTAGCCTCATACTACAGCCATTTCATGCACAATTTTGCACACATAGCTTCCCCCCTAACCAAATTCACAAGGAAAGGCGAACCATTTCAATGGTCAGAAACAGAACAACAAAGTTTCGACACACTGAAACACTCTCTGACCGCAGCCCCTGTACTAGCCTTCCCTGACATGAAGAATTCTTTCTTTACACAGACGCCTCCTCTAAAGGAATAGGCGCAGTCCTACAACAGAAAGATGACAATGGCAAAGAGCACCCCATAGCCTACGCAAGTAGAGTCCTCAATAAAGCTGAAAGTAACTACTCAACTACACACAAAGAAGGACTTGCAATCATATGGGCACTAAAACACTTTAAATACCTCATTTTAGGCTACAAGATTACCATACTAACAGACCACCAACCCCTAGTCTATCTTTTTAACTCCAAAGACTTACATGGGAGAGTTGCTAGATGGAAAGCAACTCTCCTTGATTACGATCCCAAGATCGTATACTTAGCTGGGAAAGCTAACGTAGTGGCAGATTGCCTGAGCAGACAAACCTACATCACCCCCATAACCCAAACCACATGCATACCTATGCAAGAACTCACAGAGGAAACTGAAAGAGACCCTATATGGTCTCCAATAAAACAACATCTCCTTTCACAAACCCCCTTACAGTCCCGACCACCTGTCCCTATAGAGGAACTCAAACTGGTCAACGGAGTCATAAGGAGAACCACTAACACCAGAGAGGTTACTGTTATCCCCAGAGCCCTAGTCCCCAAGGTCCTACACATATTGCACGACAGTGCAATGGGAGGCCACTCAGGCAGAGATAAGACACTAAACACTGCTAGGCACACATATTACTGGCCTAACATGAAAAGAGATATAACCACACACATAGATTCTTGTATAACTTGTAACCAATTCAGAGGCCCTGACCCGAAACCCGAAACAAATCAACATTAAAGACATCCCACTCCCTGCTGAGCCATGGGAAACACTTGGCATTGACCTACTGAAAATGCCAACGAGCCATCAAGGTTCCAACTATGTACTCACAGCAGTAGAATATTTCTCTAAATACACAATCCTAATACCACTCCAAGACAAAACAGCAGAGACTGTAGCCAAAGCCCTAGTTAACAATATCTTTTGTAGATACAACATACCACACACAATATTATCTGACAATGGATCAGAATTTAAAAACGAGGTGATGCGCGAAATAGCACACCTCTACAACATTGACCAAACATTTGCCACTGCATACCACCCACAGGGAAATGGTCTGACTGAGCGAACAAATCGCAAGGTCCTAGAGGTTCTCAGACCCTTGGTCAACGACCTCATGGACAGTTGGGAAGATTGGCTACCACAGGTACAAGCCAGTATCAATAGCACAGTCAATTCCGCAACAAAGATGTCCCCACATGAGATCATTTTTGGCCAACCAATGCGCCTACCCTACCAAATATTCAACCAACCTTATTACAACCTTATACAACCTAGATAACCTCACACACTGCATCAAAAGAGGTATGCAAACCATTTACAAACAAGTTAGAGCAAACTTGAAAGAAGCCCAGGAAAAGACAAAGACAAAACAACACAAACGCTCAATCCCACTTGACATAACGCTTGGTGACACTGTCATGGTCAAAGACTCAACCAGGACTAACAAACTCAGACCCAAGTTCTTAGGTCCCTTCACAGTCACAAGCTCACTCCCTAACAATGTTTTTCTACTAACGGATCCTTCCGATCACACAACCGTGACCATACATGGAGAGAAGCTGAGAAAGGTCAAACTCAACCTCGACCCAATCCCACTTCCCATCAACAACCCACCTACCACGACCACACATAACTCACCCAAACGCAAGTCTCATCCCATGACTATGCGTCGACTAAACTAAACATGCAAACTATCTCTCGACACTGAAGATGCAGGACGTAATGTATCAATAAGTGTAGGTTAAAATGGCCCATTTCCAATAAGAAATACTTTCCTAATATCTAATGAAACTTCTCCACTTCCTTCCGACCAATATAACCTTAGCGAGAGTCAGATAAACAAATCCTCATTCACTGAGACATAACCTTCATCCTCCAAAATGAAATACATAATTAATTACCCACTTTAAACATCAACTATCTTTCAAAAAAACAACAACAACAACTATTCTTAGCAACATACCTATGGACTCGATCAAGAGATTCTCCCTTTCGGAAATCTACCCCTACCCACCCATACCTAAGGTCCCCGCTACCATCCTTCCAAGTAATATAGACATGGTACACCTACTGAATAAATCGACTACTCTTGACATGGACTCACTTGACCTACACTACAAGGTACTGCCATATACCTCCACAGCCCTTTCACTCTTAATCATTCTCTTTATACTGGTAATATTGACCAAATTCTGTTGCACGAAGTAAAAAACTTCCAAAACCTTTCAACCCCCATTCCCGATTTACTGTAAACCTAGATTAAGTTTATTCTTGTGTCTCACCCAATATCTTAAATAACATAATCATTCTTACGAGAAACTATATACATACTATGAAATAAAACAAGTGCGATGTGACACACCAAACTGACCATAGAACAGTGTTTAGAAAATGACACTCCCTACAGTGATAGTGTTAAACACATGAACGCCATAACATTTAGAAAGTGATTTCAACAGTGTTATCAAATATATAGTGAAACCTTTCATATGATATTTAATATAACATGTAATCTGGTGAGACACAACGTTACTCTTCTGAGACACAACATCGCTACCCTTATTTACAGTTCATGATCCCCCTTGGGACCTCAGATTCACTTCAGCAACACCCCCATCTCCACATACAATCACCCAGGATTTTGTGTCTCTGAACCTTTTCTCGATGTATTACCCATATGAATACTTTTGTAAACCATGTAACCTAGGTGCCGGGAGCCACCTAACCCCAGGGGGAGAGCGATATGTATACGCCTCATATACATGACGAGTAGTATCGCCCAGTCATATAACCCACTTCCTCACTCACTAACTCACTGTCCACCACAAGCATCAAACGCTGACTTAAGCACTCCTCTCAAACTTGCCGAGTCGATATTTCGTGCTCATGTGAACAGAACTGTCGACAACCAAACGACACACTCACACAGACGAACACACGCGATCAATCTAGCAACCACCCAGTACTGACATACGATATTACGTATACTGACGGTCCTCCCCTGGATATATAATTAACATGTATGATAGTAGACATCAATACGTAATTAGTGCAAGTAACCCCTTTCTGAGATGATGTAACGACCCCGTTACATCTTTTGTCTACAAGTAACGCTCGATGAAGATCATGTAACGATACCGTTACACCCATCCCGTTACATATGTGTGTGTTTGTGTATTTACCTAGTTGTATCTCATGGGAAGAGAGCTATGCTCGTAGTGACCCGTCTTTGCATCTTTCAGCATCCAGTTTCTTAAATTCTTGTATAGTTTTTGCACTCACTATTTCCTCATCCAATTTATTCCAGATATCCACCATTCTGTGTGGGAAACTATTCTTTTTCAGATCTCTTCTATAACTATCTTTTTTGAGTTTCTTTTCATGTCCTCTTGTTTTTCTTCTATCCCGCTTTAGTAAATCATCTCTATCGAGGACTTCTATCCCTTCCAGAATTCTGTAGATCTCCTCTTTCTCTTCTTTGTTCCAGGGTTGGTAGTTCGAGTTTGGACAATCTTTGTTTGTATGTGTGTGTGTGTGTGTATTCACCTCGGATCTGCTGCAGTCTCTGTCGAGACAGCCAGACACCACCCTACGGCAGTGAGCTCAGAGCTCATTATTTGCCGATCTCTGGGTAGGTCTGAGACCACTCACACACCACATAAGTGTGTGTGTGTGTGTGTGTGTGTGTGTGTGTGTGTGTGTGTGTGTGTGTGTGTGTGTGTGTGTGTGTGTGTGTGTGCTGTAATGACTGTCATTCATTTTATATTATTTGTTTTGTTATGATTTGTCTGTTTGTTTATTATTATTTGCTTCATTGTCATTTATCATTAGTTATATGTGTCAATTTATTATTATTTACCATTTACCTGTTTGTTTATTAGTTAACTACCTCTGCATTTATTTCATTATTATTTACATTATTATAGTTTTTATTTATTCATTTAATTATTTGTTTATTTATCTATCTATTTATTTATTTATTTATTTATTTATTTATTTATCATTATTATAAAAAAAATTCTCATCCGACCTTGCTATGGACCAAAAGGTCTCCTGTCGGCATGCTCCGCTTTTGTAATCCTTTGCGTGTGTGTGTGTGTGTGTGTGTGTGTGTGTGTGTGTGTGTGTGTGTGTGTGTGTGTGTGTGTGTGTGTGTGTGTGTGTGTGTGTGTGTACGTGTGTGTGTGTGTGTGTGTGTGTGTGTGTACGTGTGTGTGTGTACGTGTGTGTGTGTGTGTGTGTGTGTGTGTGTGTGTGTGTGTGTGTGTGTGTGTGTGTGTGTGTGTGTGTGTGTGTGTGTGTACGTGTGTGTGTGTGTGTGTGTGTACGTGTGTGTGTGTGTGTGTGTGTGTGTGTGTGTGTGTACGTGTGTGTGTGTGTGTACGTGTGTGTGTGTGTGTGTGTGTGTGTGTGTGTGTGTGTGTGTGTGTGTGTGTGTGTGTGTGTGTGTGTGTGTACGTTCATGTGTGTGTGTGTGCGTTCATGTGTGTATGTGTGTGCGTGTGTGTGTGTGTGTGTGTGTGTTTGTGTGTGTGTGTGTGTGTGTGTGTATGTTTGCGTGTGTGTATGTGCGTGTCTCTGTGTGCATGTGTGCGCACTCGTGCATGTATGTATCTGTACATATACACATACTCGTATGTGTACATACCATTTCCAATTAATTAATTTCACAAGCGTCATCCCTCTAAGTGAGCGGATATCCTTTTTCATCTTCAATAATCTCCACTATATTAAGACGAATTGTTCTCTAAAAATTATCAAAATAAATACCAAAAGAATTATCAGGAATTAATCTTTCAATATGACTTTGCTTCAACGGTGATTTTCAAAATGATATTAGACAAGATACTGAAAAAATTAATTTGATTACAGACAATGATAAATCAACCACACGTGCGCATAAGCTGTATAAGTAATATTATTATTATTAAAAAAGTTTTATTTCTCTGTGTGTGTATATATATATATACAGTATATATATATATATATATATATATATATATATCTATATATATATATAGGTAGTCATTAATCTATAAGCCGTGTTTTATAGAGAAATAGTAACTATAGATGATGTATTTGATGTGCTGAAGTATCCACGCTGCATCTTCATGAGAGTGTTCAAATGGATCAAAGTCTTTAACATGGGTGACGCAAACAAGGTCATGATATTAAGACAACAGAGCAGGACTCGCAGTAATGGATTTAAACTGGAGAAATTTAGATTTGAGAAGGATATAGGCAGGAACTGGTTTACCAATAGTGGTCAACGAATAGAATAGATTTAGTAACCAGGTAGTGAGCGCTGAAACTATCGATTGCTTTAAGAGAAGGTTAAACAGTTTTATGGATGGGGATGATAGGTGGTAATGGGCGTAGAACTGCCTAGTGTAGGCCTTATGGTCTCTCGAAGTCCCCTTCATTCTAATGTTCTTGTGTTCCCATGTTCTTCATCTTTCCGTCGAATGATATTGCCTGGCGACATAGAGAAAGGCACTCGCTCAATCACAGTTGTGTACGTGATATAGGTTGTTCTGTTTAAGAAACAGGTTATCTTATGCATATAAAAGATAAGAGAGCAGTTTCTATTCTCAAAGGGGTCTCGGTCGGTTGAGTGACCTCCCCAGGCCAGGGTCCTCCCCCTTCAGGTGAATGGAATCGTCTGTCTAGGTCCTCCCCCTTCAGGTGAATGGAATCGTCTGTCTTAGTAGTCATGTGATGCCCATGCACGAGATGAGGAATGATTGTCTTCAAGTTGGGTTGCCCAATGTCCCTCCTCCTTTCTTTTTATGTGTACAAGAAAGTGGGAGAGGATTTTTGTTGGAGTAAGTCGGGAGGAAACACCACCAGCTACCTTGTCGACCCGTTCATTGCCGGGAATGCCAATATGAGAAAGCACCCAGCGAAAGATCACGGTAATGAAACAGTAAGCGACTAACACGACCCATAATTAGATTTTATGGAATAACATGCGACAGGGTGAAGAGAGCTTCAAGTGTGCTTCGTGTAGCAAGGGTGAATATTTAGGGTGAGGGTGGAGGAGTTGCGAATAGGGTGTAAGCCGAAGAAAACAGCAAATCATTAGGCGGTAAGGAATAAGACGAGGAAAAAAGAGGAATCCGAAATCTGTGCTTGTGGAAGATTTTGATACGTAATCCAGCCCCACTGTCAGAGTGGAATGATCTTTCGTGTGATGAGATATGTGGGGGAAAAAATCTTGACGGATACTACCGTTTCCCTCTATATATCTCTCTCACACACAAACACACACACACACACACACACACACACACACACACACACACACACACACACACACACACACACACACACACACACACACTCTCTCTCTCTCTCTCTCTCTCTCTCTCTCTCTCTCTCTCTCTCTCTCTCTCTCTCTTTTATAGTGCAGTTGAGGTAAAATGCACCTGATAATCCGAAGAATGTACGAAAATCTTGGGTTAGTGGGGAAACTCTTGATCAAGAAGTTATGTTATAGTTATGCATTTTTATACACGTTTTCGGAAATGACCAGAGAATAATACTGTACTGAAGAGGTGTGTGTGTGTGTGTGTGTGTGTGTGTGTGTGTGTGTGTGTGTGTGTGTGTGTGTGTGTGTGTGTGTGTGTGTGTGTGTGTGTGTGTGTGTGTGTGTGTGTGTGTGTGTGTGTGTGTGTGTGTGTGTGTGTAGGGGAGATGTAACGAGAGCCATAGCAGATCGGACTTATAGAATTTTTCTTGTCTTTTTTTTTCCTTGCTTTTTAATCTAGCTCCAACCATAAAAGAAAACTTTGCGTGAAATTGATAATTCATATATGGAATCACAGATGTATAATTGATACATTAGAAAAAATATATTATCATCTGTTTCAGCGATTTGATTTGAAATAATTAATTAACCAATGAATTCGCTACCTGCATCTCTTATAAAACAAAACAAAAAACGTAAGTAAATGAAAAAAACAATTAACTTACGTAAAACGGTGAACATATGGACTATAGATGAAACAAACGTAGATTATTATTATCATTACTCTTTTTGTTTTATTATTATTATTATTATTATTATAATTCCCTTAACTACGTAGTCGTTCTCTTTTGAACTCTGGGGAATTTATTTGTAAAATAAGCGTCTCTTTCGTTTTGCTTAATCTCGCCATTACAACAATAAAAATGGTTCAGTGCAGTTTTATCCTCGAATAATCAAAGTCGTAGCTAGTATGACGCCTACATCTGAAATGAAAAGGAAATTATAGTTATTGTATGTAGTTCTCTCATGTGCAACGTTCAAACATATCTATAAGTTTTGCATGATTTATTGTTAATGTAAATGATATATAGACATAGATAATATGCACAAGATATATATATATATATATATATATGTATGTATATATATATATATGTATGCCTAAGTGGCTCGACAAAGAAACTGAAAAAAGTATTGCTAAAAAGAGACAGGCTTATAAGAAATATAAGTGCTCGGGTGCATCTAATGACTATGAAAGTTATGTATCAATACAGAGAGATTTAAAAAAGACAATAAGAAAAAGAAAACGACAATACGAAATGAACATCGCTGAGAAATCCAAAGAGAATCCCAAAGAATTCTATAGTTACATTAGAGATAAAAAGGTTGTTAGGAATCACATTGGTCCACTATTATCTGCTGACGGTCAACTTGAATATTCAAATGAAGGAATGTGTAATCTCTTAAACAATTATTTTAGCTCGGTATTCGTAAACGAAACACCTCAAAGTGAATTCCAAACTGAAACCTGTGAAAAGTCTGGGGTAAACTTACTCACTACGGTAAATATAACAAAAGAAACAATTAAAAGGTGTATAGACAAACTCAAAGTTAACAAAACACCAGGGCCTGACGGTTGGCATCCAAGAATCTTAAAGGAAATTAAAAATGAGATTGTTGTTCCATTAGAAATTATTTTCAAGAAATCCATCATATCCGGAGATGTCCCAATAGAATGGAAGCTAGCTAACGTTACTCCCATATTCAAAAAAGGTGACAAAAAGAAACCAAATAACTATAGGCCTATTAGTTTGACTTCGATCGTAGGAAAAATAATGGAAACTATCATCAGAGATGCTATCGAATATCATTTAGAAAGTAACCGTTTGATAAATGATAGCCAACATGGTTTCAGACGGAAACGTTCTTGCGTGACTAACTTACTCGAATTCTACAACACAGTTATCTCGAATTATGACAAAAGAAACAATATAGATTTAATATATCTAGACTTTGCAAAAGCTTTTGATACCGTCCCACACGAAAGACTACTTACTAAATTAGCTTTGCATGGAATAAGTGGTAGCCTATTAGGTTGGACTAGTAATTGGTTGAAAGGTCGAAAACAGAGAGTTGTTTTAAATGGAAAAACTTCTGGATGGAAAAGTGTTGCAAGTGGAGTTCCTCAGGGTTCCGTTCTTGGGCCACTTCTATTCATAGTATATATAAATGATATAGACCATGGACTAAAATCTACTGTTTCCAAATTTGCTGATGATACAAAACTGTGCGGAGTGGCAAATGATCACTCAAACCAATTAGATATTCAAGAAGATTTAGATCAATTACAGCAATGGTCTGAAAAGTGGCTAATGAAATTTAACACAAGTAAATGCAAGGTAATGCACATAGGTAAAAATAACAGCAATTACGATTACAAATTATTTGGAAATTCGTTAACAAAAGTGGATAGTGAAAAAGATCTCGGCGTAATTATCAGTAACGACCTCAAATCATCCAAGCAGTGTATTTCAGCCTCTGAGAAAGCAAATAAGATTCTGGGATTGATTGCGCGATCGTTTGATTTCAAAAGTCCATCACTCATTAACAAGCTATATAAATCGTTAGTTCGTCCACATTTGGAATATGCTGTTTCCGTATGGTCACCGAATCTCATTAAAGACATTGACAGACTGGAAAAAGTACAACGGCGAGCCACAAAACTG
>NC_134813.1:12788805-12793805 GCF_046742065.1 Oratosquilla oratoria
AAATGTAAACAAAGCTAACGGTCAACCTGTGAAGGTACGGTTCGTGTGTTCATACACAAAGTTGATTCCTCCTAAAGAAGCAACAAAAACTTGCTTTATCTTGCAAATAACGATGACAATGGTACCAAAGATTATTTTTGTTTCATTAATATATATCAGGCACAATCGCAGGAAATGTATTTAAAAAAAATCGTGTTTAGAATAGATTTTTTTTCAATGTTAAAAGATACCCGCAAAATAGTTCTCTTGAAATTACAAAGGAGAGATCGATAGGACTTAGTACCATCATACCATGACTATTGAAATTAAAGACAATTGAGGAAATGTCAGGAGGAAATTTGTAGAACCTTTCATTAAAACTACAGAATAAAAACAACAAACTCTCTAAAAAAAGAATAAAAAATATTAGAAAGTTTAAGATAATCTAAAATAATTAAAACCTCCGAAGAGTGACAGGAACACAACTAAGATCAGAGGAACACTGACTATCTAAATATCATGATAAGAGATAGTAAGAAGCTTATTGCTATCAGTGAGAGGAGAAGTATTGATAAGAGAGAGAGTTCCGCGCTCCACTTTTTTTTTTCTTAATTTGGGAATGAAATATCACTCCCACGTCCAGTACAGACACTTTGAAGTCTCATCTCAAGCGAGATACGAGTATGTACTCCGTACCATAAACCACACCAATGAAATCCTCTTCAAGAGTTTTTCATCAATCCGATAAACTTGAAGTCATGAAAGATCTGTAATGGATGATAACCACGGGAAGTTTTACATCTAATGGAAAATGGGGGAGGGTTGTCCCCTTTCAAGTAATTTTCCATTTTCTCCCAAATTTGTAGTCACGAGCAAATGGTTTGATCCATCCAGTGTTTTTCATGATACAAAAAAGATATTCTTTGTCTGACAACTTTTACTTTATTTATGCAAGAAAATTATCTAATTATAAGCTAAATACTACACAGGAAAATATACCACGTACTCGACAAAAAAAAATAATAATATTGACGTACTGAGAACTCTAGCGTGGGTCAAAACTTTCCGTCGCAACTGTACATATCCGCTAGAAAATTCGTTGTTAGCGTGATAGACTATAGCCCCGTTGATCCCACGTAGGTGCTACAGTGATAAATAAAATCACCTGTCGGCAACCAGGCTGCAAGGTAAAGTACCAACCGTACCAAAAGGTTTGCATGTGGCCTTGAACAGCGCTTCTATCCGGAAACACCAGAAGGGAATGATAACAAAAGTTAGAAGTGATCAGCATTGTATTCACCTCGGATCTGCTGCAGTCTCTGTCGAGACAGCCAGACACCACCCTACGGCAGTGAGCTCAGAGCTCATTATTTGCCGATCTCTGGGTAGGTCTGAGACCACTCACACACCACACACCGGGACAGCAAGGTCACAACTCCTTGACTAACGTCCCGTACCTACTCACTGCTAGGTGAACAGGGGTTACACGTGAAAGGAGACAAACCCAACTTATCTCCGCCCGGCCGGGGAATCGAACCCCGGTTCTCTGGCTTGTGAGGCCAGTGCTTTACCAATCCGCCACCGAGCCGTGTGTGTGTAAATGTGTGTGTGTCTGTGTGTGTGTGTATGTGTATGTGTGGAGAATGTTTATCTAAGGTGTTGCAAGCCACACGTTCCTGTGAGCGGTGCATCCATCAATCTATTCCCCTGGGAACGTTCCTGGAAGTCGCTCCGTGCATAGGTTATAGCCAAGGGGCTCTTATCGCTGTACATGATATATGTGCAGTACATCATACCGACGCAAGGCGTAAGTGGCTATGGGTGAACTGAATGCACGAATAGAGGTACTGATGTTTTTTTCTTCAAACGATTCCTTTTCTTCTTCTTTTTCTTCTTCTTTTTTTCTTCTTCTTTTTCTTCTTCCTCTTCTTCTTCTTCTTCTTCTTCTTCTTCTTCTTCTTCTTCTTCTTCTTCTTCTTCTTCTTCTTCTTCGTCTTCTTCGTCTTCTTCGTCTTCTTCTTATTTTTCATCTCCTTCTTCTTCTTCTTTTTCTTCTTCTTCTTTTTCTTCTCCTTATTCTTCTTCTTCTTCTTCTTTCTTCTTCTTCTCCTTCTTCTTTCTCCTCCACTTATACTTTATTTTGTATGTGTTCGTCATTGTCTCAGCTCTTCTACTTTATTATATTCACCTTTTTTTTTCTTCTTTTTCTCTCTTATCCTTCTTTTTCCTTCTTTTTCTTCTTCAACTACTTATTTTCTTTCTTCTTCATTTTCCTCTTCGTATCTTTACTGCTCTTTTTTTTTATTCCTCTTTTCCATTTTCCTATTTCTATTCATCTGTTCCTTCTTCTTTATCTTCTCTTTCTCTTTTATCTTCTTTTTCATTTCCTTCTTCTTCCTTTTCTTCTTCTTCCTCTTCTTCTCCTTTTTTATTTCACTTCTTTTCCTTCTTCCTCCTCTTCTTTTCCCTCTTCTTCTTTATTCTTCTTTTTTCCTTCTTCATATTAATAAAACTCAACAAATAATCCAACGTTTTTTCCTGGAGAGATCAATTGATGTGCCCATATACTGTTGTCGGTTACTGTGGGGTTGCGGGTATTTAGTCGATAAAACTTGAGGTAACAATTATTACAGAGAATAAAAGAAGTAAAATAATTATAATAGATTAAAATAAATAAGATGTTCCAAAGAAACTATCTTGCTTTAACCCGTTTTGGGATTTTGAACCAAAATCAATTTGGCTATTCTTTATCAAGTTCCTCCTAGCATAATCTAAATCATAACATAAAGAAACCCGACATAACCTAACCTAACCAAACCTAACCTAATCAAAATATTATTTATCTATGCTAATCTTATCTGAATAAGTTTAATGCAATCTAACCTAGTTTAACATAAATAAACTTAAATCAGCCTAACCTAATCCGAATTAACCAAATCTAACCTAATATCACTTAACCTAATCTAAGCTAGTCTAATCTAACGTAACCTAACCTAAACTAGTCTAACCTAATGTAACCTAACCTAGCCTAACCTAACCTAACCTTACCCTATCCAACCCAACCCAAACCTAACCTAACCTGCCCTATCCTCCCCTAACCTAACCTAACCTAAACCCACCCTACCCTAACCTAACTTAAACCTACCCTACCCTAACTTAACATAACATAATATAACTTAACTGAACGTACCCTAAACCTACCCTGACCTACCTTACCCTAATCTAACATAACAAAACATAACGTAACATACCCTAACATAACATACCCTAAACCTACCCTAACCTATCCTAACCTAACATTACATAACTCAACATCACATAACCTAACGTACCTCAGCCTACCCCACCCTAACCTAACGTACCCTAAACCTACCCTAACCTAACCTAACCCAATTTGTCCAAGCCTACAATAGCGCCTTCAGCCGTCAACGAAGTGTCTGCAGTAGGCATTTCCAAACTAATTTCTTTCATTTTTTCATCCCGACTCGAACGCATCCCCGGGCGGTCCCCATACAGTCGTCTGTAGTCGACCTACCAACTCCCGGCGACTTTGTTTGTTTGATCGTTTGTTGACGTTCTTCTGATCGATCATTACTACATTGTGATCGATGACAACGAATGGCACATAAATCATACAAATCTGTTTATATTTAGCATATTCAAGCAAAGTTTTTATCTTTAGCTAAACGAAGGTGTCTGGTATGAAACAATACAAAGTAAGTAAAAGAAATGTGTATTTTTTCTGAAATGTAAACAATTCTAAGTTTACATAAATTCTCGTTTATGAATATGAATACATGATATAGCTACACGCTCAAGCTAACACCTTTAGATGATAAGATATCTACAATTCTATTTTATAAAGAATTTCTCTAGGGTCATGCCGTTTATGAAAAATTGAGTTGCATATTAAATCCATTTGCTGAGGAGGGAATTTTTCTCAGCTGAATAAAATCGCCTGGCAACAGCTAGAATACATACAAATACAAATAAATAACGTAGAAAATGAAAATACAAAAAGCAGCAAATACAAATAAAAAACGCAGCAAATACAAATACAAAAAGCAAAAAATACATAACGCAGCAAATACAAATTCAAAATGCACCAAATACAAATACAAAACTCAGCAAATACAAATACAATTCTAACACAAAGCTCAGTAAATATAAATACAAAATGCAGCAAATATTAGTACAAAACGCAGCAAATACAAATACACATACAGTTACAAATAGAAAATGCGACAAATACAGAGATTTATCTCTTTTTCACTGAAGCCGTTATTAATCAGAACGTTCCACTGAAGTTCTGATTAATAACGGCTTCAGTGAAAAAGATATAAATCTCCAAACGAAGAAAATAATGGACGGCTGGCATAAAAACAACAATGATTATCAGAATAAAGAGAAAATCAACATCTATTATAAATCCATTTTTTCGTCAGCTTATAAAGAAGATGAACCCATTATGAAACAACTTACAAAAAGAAATATTAAACCAGTCAATCCAGAGAAAATACTCAACCTGGTGATTTATCATAAAACTAGGAAAACTAGCCACCTCCTTATTAGAAACAGCCCCCAACAAGAGAGAAAGGAACTTCAGAAATCACATGTCATCTATAGGTTCACTTGTATACGAGGGAACTGTGAAGCCCTCCCATCCACCTATATTGGATTGACGACAATGAGGTTATCCCGTCGCCTCTCATACCACCTGAGACATCTGGAGCCCCTAAAAATCACTTAAGAGAAGCTCATGGCATAACACTAGCAAGAGAGACACTAGAGAAAAACACCGAGATCTTGGATTTATGTACTGACGATAGACGCCTCCCAATTTTAGAAGCATTGTATATTAAGGAGTTAAGCCCAAATCTAAATGTGCAAGCTGACGACCTTAGAGCCCTTCCAAGCATGAGACAAACCGTTGCAAATACAAACATGAGACATAACACCACAAACGCCAATACGAGACAAAACGCCACTAGTGCAAATACGAGACAAAACGCTAAAACAAC
>NC_134813.1:12798805-12806305 GCF_046742065.1 Oratosquilla oratoria
AAGTGGATCAAAGGCTATAACAAGGGTGAAGCAAACAAGGTCATCATAATAAAACAACAGGGCAGGACTCGCAGTAATGGGTATAAACTGAACAAATTTAGATTTAAGAAGGAAATAGGCAAGAATTGGTTTACTAATAGGGTGATCGATGAATGGAATAAACTTAGTATATAACCATGTAGTAAGAGCTGAAACTATCAGTTGTTTTAAAAAAGATTAGACAACTTTATGGATGGGGATGACAGGTGGTGATGGATACGGAGCTGCCTAGTGTAGGCCTTATGGTCTCTTGTAGTCTCCTTTATTCTTATGTTCTTATTTTATGTATGTATGTATGTATGTATGTATGTATGTATGTATGTATGTATGTATGAATGCATGCATGCATGCATGTATGTATGTATGTATGTATGTATGTATGAATGCATGCATGCATGTATGTATTTATGTATGTATGTATCTATTAATTTTTATTAATTAATTTACTTATTCACGTCCATCTATTTATCTACCTAGTTGAATATTTGCTCAGTTGTTTGCCTATCTAAATCCATTTATCTATTTATCTATTCATTTATTTGTTTGTTTGTTCAGCGTCATTGTTTGTATATCTATTTATCTATACATCAATATATTTTTGCTTTCATTCTTATTGTTGTTGTTGACATGTATAATTTCCTGTTTATCACTAATTATATTGAAGTTTCGCTATTTAAAATTTCAAAATGAGTTAATCTTTTTTTTTTTTAGTTAGGGGTATACATATGTAATAGAAAACATTAGAATAATTTGAAAGAAAATTTATAAATAGGGGTGACCATAATTTAACATTCGTTTTCTTTTTTCTTTTTTCTTTCTTTCTCTCTCTCTTTCTTTTTTTCTCTCTCTCTCTTTATTTCTCTCTTTCTCTCTCTCTTCCTTTCTTTCTTTATTCTTTCTTCTTTCTGTAAACGCGAGACAAAAAAGATTAGTTCAGAAAAATTCCACATCCTCTTCCGATACATTCCAGGTGCTTCCTGTTCACAGTACAAGTAACAATGTCACAATGTGTGTGTGTGTGTGTGATTCCCCATGGTCTTGGATCACGTGTTGGGCTTGTGATCGACAGCTATTTCCCTCCCGGAAGAGAACTCATATATGGCCGATCTATGGGTAATGTCGTGACCTTACACGCACACACACCACCAACTCCCCGCCCACAAGAGTTGGAGTAACGACTCGCAGCGCAGCGATACTGAAATTATTTCAGCCTCGAGCGGGATTCGAAATTGGACAGCCGTAGTGGCGGCCGTGAAAGCTACCACTGCGCCGTCGAGTCGTGTGTGTGTGTGTGTGTGTGTGTGTTTGTGGGTGAGATTCACCATAGTCTTTTGATCACGTGTTGGACTCGTGATCGACAGCTATTTCCCTCCCGGAAGAGAGCTCAAAGCTCGTATGACCGATCTATGGGTAATGCTGTGACTTTACACGCACACAAACCCAACTCCCCGCCCACGAAAGTTGGAGTAACACCCCGCAACGCAGCGATACTGAAATTATTTCAGCCCTGGGCGGGAGTCGAACCCGGACAGCCGTAGTGGCAGGCGAGAACTTTAACCACAGCGTGTGTGTGTACATTTGTTCGTGAAGAGCTAAAGTCCAGGAACCATGTTTACGTCATTGCCACGGAATCTACCAAGGCAGGCTGCCTTGTCCACGTAAGTTCCTAGAGAAGGAAGAATTGACGGCAATGGAGTTGATGGGATTGGTCAATCTGTGTCTGGACTCGACCTACTTCAAGTTCAGAGATAAAATGTACCATCAAAGACACCCATGGGCTCTCCGATCTCTGTGGTATTGGCGGAAATGGTCGTGCAATGTTGTTACAAGGAGGAAGTGTTGATGGACCCGCCACCATCATTGAAATTATAAGTTCGTTACGTAGATGACCTCCCCTTTATGCATAAAGGGGAGGTGAGGCCCTTCTTCGATCTCTTGAACAGGAAGAATGAGGCCATTCAGTTAGAGATGGAGAAGGTGGAGAACTGTCGTTAGCCATTCCTGGACGCCATGGTGACGAGAAACGGTGCCGCTTTGACAACCTGTGTTTACAGAAAGGGTACACACACAGACCGGCTGCTAGATTTTGACAGCTGTCATTCAGCCGAACTCAAAAGAAGTGTGGTCAAGACTTTGTGGTCTAGAGCAGAAAAGGAGGGAGGAGAGGAGACACATTTGGGAGGTTTTAAGGGACAACAGTTACCCAAATTCGGTGGTGAAAAGGTGGACGGTGCAACGGTCAAACGACGAAATGGGCGAGAGTCGACGAAATGCACCGAGGGTCACTGTCTCTTATGTGAAAGAAGCGCCCAAGATAATCGCGAGATTACTGAGGAGGCACGGGGTAGAAGTGATGCACAAACCTAGAAACACGTTGCACCGAATGCTAACTAAAGAAAAAGATAGAGGAAAACAAGTCGACCAGATGGGGGTGGTATACGACGTGAAGTGTATGGACTGTGAGGCACATTAAGTAGGGGAAACAGAAAAGAAATTGGCGACAAGGTTGCAGGAGCACCAGAGGGCTATCGGCAGAAAGGACTTGACTTCAGCTATTCTAAGGCATTGCGAAGATAGACAACATGAGATGGATTGACAGAACGCAGAGGTTAAGTACAAAGGAAATGCAAAAGGTGTTAGGTTGTTCCTAAAAACGTGGGCTAGTGACAAGAACAGCGCCTACAGGTGCGTCACTTTCAACCCGATTTACAAGGGAGCAATGGACAGGCTGGAGAGGATTCGTTCATCGCGACAGTAATGTACATTTTTGGCTGTGATTTCTATTAGTTAATGGTGCAGTTGTTCTGTGTAGTTGGTTGGTGGGGTTGTGTCTTTACGTATGTTTATTTCATTACTGTGTTGTAAGTTACCAGTTTTAACTTAATAATTGTTTTGTTGAGTACTCTGTCATGTGGACACTTGGTATATACGTAGTATATCACTCCTATGTTTATCCGTTCTTCTTATGGATTCTTTTTTACGGACAATGGTTTAGTCTAAACATGCCATTTATTATTCCATTTCATGTTTATACCAATATGGTTTTGTGAACTGTGTGATATGGTGCCCATCAGAAAGTATTTTCATTTTTTTTTTTTTTTTTTGTGAATTAGCAATGCAGTTGATTTTGTTATATGGGATTCTATCTATAGTCGAGTGTTTATTTCATTTTACGTTGTACGTTCCAGCTTTATGTTAATAAGTGACATGTGGACTTTTGGTTCATCTTTTGTAGGCCACTATCCTATTTTCTTTGTGGGTTTTTCTACGTTTATTATTTTTGCTCAACTGCATTCCAGACGATGGGTAGTTAAATCATATTTGAACTTGAGTTTTTTTTGTGACATAATTCTAGTCACAATTATTTTTATCATAGAGATACATTTCCCACTTCCTTTGATACCAATACTGATTTGTGAATTATATGATATAATGCCCATCAGGAAGTACTTTCGGGTACTTTTAGCTATGCTATGTTTAATCCATGGGATATGTATTTTCTACGACTGAGTGTTCTACTTTATGTATTTTTCTGAAGTGTGATGGTTAATGGGGGCTACCTAACCCAGTGTACTAGGCATGCCTCTTTTTATAGACTTCCTATTGCTGACAATATGTTACCCTGAAGACAAACACCGGACAGGATCCGGAACAAAGGAATAAACTTCAAACAACGAACCCAGTATGTTTTCTTCCAAAATATATATGTATACGCACACACACACACACATACGAAGAGAGATTGGCTAAACTGGAGCTACCGACACTGGAGGAAAGAAGAGAGAGAGGAGACCTACTGACCATCTACAGAATCATGAAAGGCACAGAGATACTTGATAGAGAAGAATTACTAAACTGGGACAAGAGAAACACAAGAGGACATGGAAGGAAATTAAGAAAACATAGCTATAGAAGAGAACTAAAGAAAAACAGTTTTCCACATAGAGTTTTAGACACTTGGAACAAACTGGATAATGAAATAGTAAGCGCAAAAACCATTCACGAGTTTAAAAGCAAACTAGACACTGAGAGATACAATGGCGGGACAACACGAGCATAGCTCCCCTTCCCGCAAAATACAACTAGGTAAATACACACACACACACGCACACACACATATATATATATATATATATATATATATATATATATATATATAATTTTTATGGCAGTTGCATGCATTATCGGTTTGATGTCGCTGCCATTAGCGTATTTCTCTCATATATATATATATATATATATATATATATATATATATATATATATATATATATATATATAAAATCAGCCATCCTGAGTTCACTGCTGAACAAAGGCCTTCTTCATAGCATTCCATGAATCACACGACCGTGCCATCTTCTGCCACGTCACTCCTGCAAACTTCTCGATCTCGTCTCTCCATCTTCTGTTTGGTCTCCTTCTTCCACGCTTCCTATCTCGCAGCGTCCACTCAGTTACACACTTGCTCCATCGCTCATCAGCCGTTCGCACTAACTTACCTGCCCAATTCCACTTCCTCTCTTTTACTGCCTCCACAATATCTTTCACTCTAGTCTGCTCTCTCACCCAACTTGCTCTCTTTCGGTCTCTCGGTGTTATTCCCATCATTGATCTCTCCATTCTCCTCTGTGCAGTCCTTAGCTTTGTTTCCATCGCCCTCGTCAGCTTCCAAGTCTCACACCCGTTGATTATTGCTGGTAAATTGCATTGATTGTAAACTTTACGTTTCAAACATAAAGGTAGAGAGCGTCTCAGGATTTTATTATACTTACCAAACACTTTCCAACCAATTGTAATGCGTCTTTTTATTTCATTATCATGATCTTTCGTCACCTTCACCATCTGACCTAAATAATTATACTCTTCAACTTCCTCAAGATTCTCACCATCAATTATAATTTCTTTACTTTGAACTTTCGTTTTAAACTTTACTTTGGTTTTACTCATTCATTTTTAAACCTACTTTGAGACTTTCTTTGTTTAGATCGCTCAGCATATCTTACAAGTCTTCTGCTCTTTCTGAAATAAGAAAAATGTCATCTGCAAATCTTAGGTGGTTCAAATATTCACCATTAATATTCAAACCTTTCTTTTCCCAACTCAACCTTTTGAAAATATCTTCCAAACAAGCTGTAAATAATTTAGGTGAAATTGTATCGCCTTGTCTTACTCCTTTCTCGATCTTGATCTTTTCTGTATTTTTATGTAGTCGAATTATAGCGGTACCTTTCGCATAAATCTTTTCTAAAACTTTTACGATCTGTTCGTTTGTACCCTGTTTGCGTAGCGAGTTTAGTATTGCTATTTGTTCTACCGAGTTAAAGGCCTTCTCGTAATCTACAAAAGCTAAACACAGAGGTATATTGTATTCTGTCGTTTTCTCGATTAGCCTGTCTGTTCTCTCGGTTGGTTTCCATCTAAAACTTTACTTAGTATATTTGTAAGGATCTTGGAGAATACTTTATACACGTTTGATAGCAAGCTAATCGGTCGATAGTTACTAAGGTCCTTCTGGTCTCCTTTTTTATGAAGCAAAATCACAATAGCATTGCACCACGCATCGGGGACGCTTTCTTGGCGTAAGCACTGGGTGTACAACTGAGCTAATTTAATATGAACTAATTTCCCTGCGTCTTTCAACAGATCTATTGATATACTAACTTCCCCAGGTGGGGAGGTGCCTAGCAGTACCGAGGTATTCTTAAGGTTTGGAGATAGGAGAACAGTCTTGAGGCAACTGCTCCAAACACCTGGTCAGTTATAAGGCAAGTAGTCCAACTTTGAACTCCCACAAAACAATACACACACTCTAGCGCTCTTAATAAACAGACAAACGTATACCGCTGATTTGTGCTCTTACCCTAGTGAAAACCAAAGTTTGCAACCTCCTGAGGACGGAGAGCGACATATTGGTTTTTTTTTTTTAATCGTGAATAGTCATACTATTTCTCCTCCTCCTTATTCTTCTTCTTTCTTCTCTTCTTTATCCTTAGTACTCTCCTACTTTTCTACTCCTCTCGTTCTACATCATCTTAGCCTCCTCCTTCTTCGTTTCTTTGTCTTTTTTTTTTTTTTTTCCACACCGCCTATGGTCATACTCCATGCATCATTTTTAAGTATTTATTTATCTGTTTATTTTAATTTCTTTGTTTTTCACTAATCTAATAATTGATCTATTTATTCATCTATTATATATTTACCCACTTATTGATTTATCTATTTGTTTCATTGTAAGAAGCTGGTAGAAAAGAGTTGGTCGGGACGACCAAGTGGTAGCTGCTGAGCCCTGTAAGAGGCTGATAGAAAAGAGGGTAGAAAGAGGGGTAGAAGACGGGTTGATGCATTTTATAGGTAGGACTGCTTATAGAATAATACCCCGAGCGAGCTGTCTGAGTCCACCTTTCCGCCTTGTTTATAAATAAGAGCTCGAGTGTATTGCTGATATGACATTCCTTTGTAAACTAAGTGAGAATTATGCAGAGACTTGAGATTATTGTAAGTAAACAATATTGCCGTAAAGACTTGTAACAACGAATCTGATTGGTGAAAGGTGGGAGGAGGAGAAAAGGCCCTTTAGGGAGGATCTTAAATATAAAGTTAAAGATCAATGGACTAAGGAAATCACTACATCACTGCAAAGCTCACATAGTATCCTGCATTTGTGTTCTCTAGAGATTCCCTTGAAAAGACTCAGGAGAGTACGCTGTATAAGAATTATCGGAAGAAAGATATAGAGAATAATATGAATTCATTCTCCTAGACAGAAAATTATAACCAAAAGAAGTGAGTTGCTGCCATATCAATAAGTAGGGATCACAAGGGCGATTACAGTGACTACAGTGGTGACAGGACTAGCAGTGGCAAGAGAGGTAGATAGATAGATAGATAGACTTTATTTGGCAATGAAACAAAGTACATGAAGTGCAAATAATGACAAGAACACAGTTCGAAATAATAAATGCAAATTGCCGAGGATAACACAAAAAGAATGTACTCTTATTTCCATTGTGGGTAACAGAGAGACGACAGTGGGCTCGGCTATTGTTATTAAACAACATACCTGTAAAATGCAACAACCCGTTTTCTATCCCACTTTCTACCCTCTTTTCTACCAACTTCTTACATTATTATGCATTTCTTTTTGTTTTTCTTTATTCGGTTATTTCTTTATTTACTTATTTATCTAATTATTTTATTCTATTCTATTTATGTACTCTATCTTATCATATTTATGAATATTTTATCTATCATCTACTTATTCATTAAGTTATTTGTTTATCTATGTTCATATTTACTATTATCATACTTTATTTTATTTATTCCTATATCGATTTATTCAATTATCTATAGATATATTTCTATTTATTTATTCATTTATTTTAATTTATTTCATATATTTATTTTGTTTACTTGTTTTATTTTATTCTATGCATATGTTTGTTTTATTTATTTACTTTATTA
>NC_134813.1:12811305-12841305 GCF_046742065.1 Oratosquilla oratoria
CACACACACACACACACACACACACACACACACACACACACACACACATGTACACACACACACACACACACACACACATGTACACACACACACACACACACACATGTACACACACCCACACACACACACACATGTACACACACACACACACACACACACACACACACACACACACACACACACACACACACACACGTGACTTTGTGGCGCAGTGGTAGAGTTCCCGGCCGCCATTGCGGCGGTCCGGATTTGAATCCCGGCCAGGGCTGAAATCAATTCAGTACCGCTGCGCTGCGAGTCGTTACTTCTACTCTCGTGGGCGGGGACCTGGGTGTGTATGTGCGTGTAAGGTCACGGCATTACCCATACATCGGTCATAAGCTCTGAGCTCTCTTACGGGAGGGAAATAACTGTCGATCACGAGTCCAATACGTGATCCATGACCATGGTGAATCACACACACACACACACACACACACTTTCAACGAACGGACGGCTTGACGAACGCTCTGAAGAAAAGTGCAGATTGTGGATACCAACGCAAAGAGAAGTGCCTTTTTGTATTTGCAGGGGGGGGGAAATTGCTCGTGAGGTAGTGGGAAAGTAAGGAAAGAGGAGGAGGGGGAGGGATTGCTGGGGAAATGGAAGGAAATGAGGATGTGGAGGACTTGGCCCAGGCAGACGGGCGTAAGGTCAACATGAAACGACCACCGGACCAGCTCAGTGATGACGAAATGGCAAATAAAAATGTAAAGATTAGAAGTATAGAGAGGAGCAATACAGTAGAAAGTGACGAGAATATGTTCCAGGGATTTAAAGAGGGTGGGGGGGACACAACCCCCCCCCCCCGACTGATAAGACTAGAGGAGAGAGTTGATAAGGTGATCGAGGACTTGGAACGTAAGTTAGGTAGTGTAGACTCCATTTTCCAAAGAATTGAAAGGTTGGAACAACTAGAGAAGGCTAACAGAAACTTAACTGAAGAAGTAGAGGACCTAAAAAGACAGTTAGGAAATGTAAAGGAGGAGAATGAGAAATTGAAGAAGAATAGTAATGAAAACAGTGAGAAAATAGCTACAGAAGCTAAAAATTGGAGAATAACTCAAGAAGGGAATAAGGTTTCATTCACTGACATAGTCAAACAGCAATTGAAAGAACATAATGAAGACTCAGTTATTAAAGTGATGAGACAGAAGGAGAATATAGTAAGAGAATTAGCTGACAAAAAGAAATGTATAATTATATTAGGAATGGAAGAGAAACATAACCCAGATAGAACCGCAAGAATCAAGGAGGAAAATGAAAGGGTAAGCAGTTTATTAAAATTAGTCCAGGAAGATGAACCAGAAATTATAAAGGAAATTGAGGAAAAATTCAGACTCGGAAAATATAGTACAGATAAGACCAGACCAATTAAGATTAAATTCAGGTCACAAACAACGGCAGAGAAAATTCTATCCAAGACAGGGAAACTAGCAACAAATGATCAATATAAAAAGGTATGGATAAAAAGAGAAATGAATAAGGAGGAAAGAGAGGCAGAAAAGCAGAAAAGAATTGAAGCTAAGGCAAAAAACGAGGAAAGAACGGAGTCAGAGAAAGAGAGATTCTATTGGAGAGTAGTGAACATGAAAATAAAGCAGTTCGACATACTAAAGAAAAACACAAGGGAAACAGAGAATACAATGGAAGTGGCAGAAAACTAAGAGTGTCTTACACAAATATAGATGGATTGATAACAGGATTGAATGAACTGAATGATTATTTGAAAGAAAAAGAACCGGACATAATGGGAATTGTAGAAACAAAATTAAAAGGCCCACTACCACCCAACAGTGTAGGACATGATACATACAATTATTGGATTAGAAACAGAGAGAAAAAACAAGGGGGTGGAGTTATGTTCCTGACTAAGAAGGATATAAACGTGAAAGGTGTCATATATGGAAAGAATACAGTAGAGATGATTATGATAGAAGTGGAAGACCGAGATAAGAAGAGCAGAAAATTTGTGATCAATTATGTGCCTCCGAAAACAGCCTCATGGGAGGAGAGTGAACATAAAAGTATGTTAGAGGACACAAAGATAGCATTAACTAAAATAATGGAAGACGGAGGAAGAATAGTTATGATGGGCGACTTTAATTGCAAAGAAATCTGCTGGGAAGAAATGACAGTAAAGAGTGGTGATGACTCATGGGGAAATGCTCTACTTGAGATGATTACTGACCATTCAATGACACAATGGATACAAGAGAACACTAGGTATAGAAATGAAGAAGAACCATCGAGGCTAGACTTAATAATTACATCTGAACCTAGAATAGTGGACAAGATTGAATATAAAACACCAATAGGTAAAAGTGACCACATATTGATTGAACTGGAACTTAATGAAGAAAAATATATGAAAAGAAATTAACAATATAGAAAAGGAAGAATGATGTATGAAAAAACAAACTTTGATAAAATAAGAGAATTCTTCCAACAAGAAAACTGGGAAGAAATATACAAAGAAGAAACATCAGTGGAAGAGAAATGGAATATTTTGACAAAAATTTACAAAGAAGGAGTGGAAAAGTATGTCCCAAGACAAAAACAAGAAAAAGAATATGTAAAATGCTGGTACAACAAAAGTTGTAGGGAGTTAAAGGACAAAAGAGACAAAGCCTGGACCGGATGGAAAAAAGACAGAAGACCTGAAAAATGGAAAATATATACTGGTTATAGAAATGAATATGTACAAAAGTGCAGAGAGGAAAAAAGAAAATATGAAAAAGATGTTATAGAAAAGTGTAAAGATCAACCAAAACTATTCTACAGATTTGTAAACAATAAACTGAAAAACAAACAAGACTTGGAGAAATTAAGACAAGGAGGAGTTGAATACACTGAGGAAATGGAAATGGCAGAAATTATGAACAAACATTTTAAATCAGTGTTTACAAGGGAAAATATACAACCTGAAGAGATTGAGTGGAAGGAAAAAGTCCCCCCTATGGAAGAAATAGAAGTAACAAAGAATGAAATATTGACACACTTGGGTAATTTTGATGTCAGAAAATCGCATGGGCCAGATGAAATAGCAAACTGGATTCTGAAAGAATGCAGGAATGAACTGGCAGACAAAATACATAGCATAATAAGCAGTTCCTTAAAAGAAGGAAAAGTTCCAGAAGATTGGAAAAAAGCAAATATAGTACCTATATATAAAGGAGGAAATAAAGAAGAACCTACCAACTATAGACCAGTCTCTCTAACAAGTACAATAGCAAAAATATGTGAAAGAATTATCAAAAGTAGATGGGTAAAATACTTGGAAAAAAAACAACGTACTAAATCCAAGGCAATTTGGATTCAGACAAGGACGATCATGCGTCACCAATTTAATATGTTTCTATTCAAGGCTAATAGATATAATACAAGAAAGAGATGGATGGGCTGATTGTGCATTTCTAGACCTAAAAAAAGCTTTTGACAAAGTACCACATAAGAAGTTGCTTAAGAAATTAGAATATGAAGGAGGAATACAAGGTAAATTGCTAAATTGGATGGAAGACTTTTTGCAAGAAAGAAAAATGAGAGTAGTGATAAGAGATCAGCACTCAAAATGGAATGAAGTAATAAGCGGTGTCCCGCAGGGAACAGTTCTGGCCCCAATAATGTTTGCTATATATATTAATGATATGGATGAAGGAATTGAAAGCTATATGAGCTTCTTTGCAGATGATGCAAAATTACTGAAAAGAGTGAAAACTGAAGAAGATTGTGAATCACTACAGAGAGATCTAAATAAAGTACAAGAATGGAGTAGGAAGTGGGAGATGGAGTTCAATACAAAAAAGTGTAGTATAATGGAATTTGGAAAAAAGCAAAAACAGAATAACAGGATCATATAATTTGGGAGAAGGAGGAATAAAAAGAGTAGAAAATGAGAGGGACCTGGGAGTCATTGTTATGAATAATATGTCACCTGAGAAACATATAAATAAGATTTTTGGAGAAACTTATAATTTAATAAGAACAATCAAAGTGGCATTTACATACCTGGATGAAGAAATGGTGAGGAAAATCCTAATCACCCTGATAAGACCAAGATTAGAATATGCAGCAACGATATGGTCACCAAGTACAAAAAAATGTATAAAAAAACTTGAAAGAATACAAAGAGCAATTACAAAACTGGCACCAACACTCTCAAAACTATCATATGAAGAGAGACTACAAAAACTTAAACTACAGACACTAGAGCAAAGAAGAGAGAGAGGAGATTTGATAGCTATTTACAGAATCATGAAAGGCATAGAAATTACTGATAGAGAGAATCTGATAAAATGGGATGACAGAAATACAAGAGGACACGGAAAGAAAATAAAAAAAGACAGCTATAGAAGAGATTTGAAAAAGAACAGCTTTCCTCACAGAGCAATAGACAGTTGGAACAAGTTAGATGAGAAAGTGGTGTGTGCAAAAACAATACATGAATTTAAAAATAGTTTAGATAAAATGAGATATGAAGACGGGACCTCACGAGCATAGCTCCCCTTCCCGTAAAATACAACTAGGTACAACTAGGTAAATACACACTTTCAACGAACGGACGGCTTGAAGAACGTTCTGAAGAAAAGTGAAGATTGTGGATCCCAACGCAAAGAGAAGTGCCTTTTTGTATTTGCAGGGTGGGGGGAAATTGCTCGTGGGGTAGTGGGAAAGTAAGGAAAGAGGAGAGGGGGAGGGATTGCTGGGGAAATGGAAGGTAATGAGGAGGTGGAGGAAATGGCCCTGACGGGCCGCCGAAAGGTAGACAAACGACCCCAAGACGAGTTGGATGATGACGACATGTCTAATAGGAATGTGAAGATTAGAGGTATAGATAGGAGCAATATAGCAGAAAGTGATGAGAATATTTTCAAGGGATTTAAAGAGAGTGGGGGGGACACAAACCCCCCCCCCCCCCCGACTGACAAGACTAGAGAAGAAGGTTGATAAGGTGATCGAGGACTTGGAGAGTAGGTTAGGTCATATGAACACCATTTTACAAAGGGTTGAAAGATTGGAAGAACTGGAAAAGGCGAATAAAAACTTAACTGATGAAATAAAAGACCTAAAAAGACAGTTAAGAGAGGTAAAGGTGGAGAATGTGGAATTGAAGAAGAATAGTAAAGAAAACAGAGAAACGATAGCTAAAGAAAGTAAAAATTGGAAGAAAACCCAAGAAGGAAATAAGGTTTCATTCACTGACATAGTCAAACAGCAATTGAAAGAACATACTGAAGACTCAGTTATTAAAGTGATGAGACAAAAGGAGAATATAGTAAGGGATTTAGCAGACAAGAAGAAATGTATAATTATATTAGGAATGGAAGAGAAACACAACACAGATAGAACCACAAGAATCAAAGAGGAAAATGAAAAAGTAAGCCAATTACTAGAATCAGTTCAGGAAGATGAACCAGAAATTATGAAACAAATCGAAGAGAAATTTAGACTCGGAAAGTATAGCACAGACAAGACCAGACCAATTAAGATTAAATTCAAGTCACAAACAACGGCAGAGAATATCTTATCCAAAACAGGGAAACTAGCAACAAGTGAACAATACAAAAAGATATGGATAAAAAGAGAAATGAATAAAGAGGAAAGAGAGGAAGAAAAGCAGAAAAGACTGGAAGCTAAGGCAAAACACGAGAACAGAACGGAGTCAGAGAAAGAGAGATTCTATTGGAGAGTAGTGAACATGAAACTAAGGAAGTTCGACATACAAAAGAAAAACATAAGGGAAACAGAGAACACAATGGAAGTGGCAGAAAACTAAGAGTGTCTTACACAAATATAGATGGATTAATAACAGGATTGAATGAGCTGAATGATTATTTGAAAGAAAAAGAACCGGACATAATGGGAATTGTAGAAACAAAATTAAAAGGCCCACTACCACCCAACAGTGTAGGACATGATGCATACAATTATTGGATTAGAAACAGAGAGAAAAAGCAAGGGGGTGGAGTTATGTTCCTGACTAAGAAGGATATAAACGTGAAAGGTGTCATATATGGAAAGAATACAGTAGAGATGATTATGATAGAAGTGGAAGACAGAGATAAGAAGAGCAGAAAATTTGTGATCAATTATGTGCCTCCGAAAACAGCCTCATGGGAGGAGAGTGAATATAAAAGTATGTTAGAGGACACAAAGATAGCATTAACTAAAATAATGGAAGACGGAGGAAGAATAGTTATGATGGGCGACTTTAATTGCAAAGAAATCTGCTGGGAAGAAATGACAGTAAAGAGTGGTGATGACTCATGGGGAAATGCTCTACTTGAGATGATTACTGACCATTCAATGACACAATGGATACAAGAGAACACTAGGTATAGAAATGAAGAACCATCGAGGCTAGACTTAATAATTATATCTGAACCTAGAATAGTGGACAAGATTGAATATAAAACACCAATAGGTAAAAGTGACCACATATTGATTGAACTGGAACTTAATGAAGAAAAATATATGAAAAGAAATGAACAATATAGAAAAGGAAGAATGATGTATGAAAAACAAACTTTGATAAAATAAGAGAATTCTTCCAACAAGAAAACTGGGAAGAAATATACAAAGAAGAAACATCAGTGGAAGAGAAATGGAATATTTTGACAAAAATTTACAAAAAAGGAGTGGAAAAGTATGTCCCAAGACAAAAACAAGAAAAAGAATATGTAAAATGCTGGTACAACAAAAGTTGTAGGGAGTTAAAAGACAAAAGAGACAAAGCCTGGACCAGATTGAAAAAAGACAGAAGACCTGAAAAATGGAAAATATATACTGGTTATAGAAATGAATATGTACAAAAGTGCAGAGAGGAAAAAAAGAAAATATGAAAAAGATGTTATAGAAAAGTGTAAAGATCAACCAAAACTATTCTACAGATTTGTAAACAATAAACTGAAAAACAAACAAGACTTGGAGAAATTGAGACAAGGAGGAGTTGAATACACTGAGGAAATGGAAATGGCAGAAATTATGAACAAACATTTTAAATCAGTGTTTACAAGGGAAAATATACAACCTGAAGAGATTGAGTGGAAGGAAAAAGTCCCCCCTATGGAAGAAATAGAAGTAACAAAGAATGAAATATTGACACACTTGGGTAATTTTGATGTCAGAAAATCGCATGGGCCAGATGAAATAACAAACTGGATTCTGAAAGAATGCAGGAATGAACTGGCAGACAAAATACATAGCATAATAAGCAGTTCCTTAAAAGAAGGAAAAGTTCCAGAAGATTGGAAAAAAGCAAATATAGTACCTATATATAAAGGAGGAAATAAAGAAGAACCTACCAACTATAGACCAGTCTCTCTAACAAGTACAATAGCAAAAATTTGTGAAAGAATTATCAAAAGTAGATGGGTAAAATACTTGGAAAAAAACAACGTACTAAATCCAAGGCAATTTGGATTCAGACAAGGACGGTCATGCGTCACCAATTTAATATGTTTCTATTCAAGGCTAATATATATAATACAAGAAAGAGATGGATGGGCTGATTGTGCATTTCTAGACCTAAAAAAAGCTTTTGACAAAGTACCACATAAGAAGTTGATTAAGAAATTAGAATATGAAGGAGGAATACAAGGTAAATTGCTAAATTGGATGGAAGACTTTTTGCAAGAAAGAAAAATGAGAGTAGTGATAAGAGATCAGCACTCAAAATGGAATGAAGTAATAAGCGGTGTCCCGCAGGGAACAGTTCTGGCCCCAATAATGTTTGCTATATATATTAATGATATGGATGAAGGAATTGAAAGCTATATGAGCTTCTTTGCAGATGATGCAAAACTACTGAAAAGAGTGAAAACTGAAGAAGATTGTGAATCACTACAGAGAGATCTAAATAAAGTACAAGAATGGAGTAGGAAGTGGGAGATGGAGTTCAATACAAAAAAGTGTAGTATAATGGAATTTGGAAAAAGCAAAAACAGAATAACAGGATCATATAATTTGGGAGAAGAAGGAATAAAAAAAGTAGAAAATGAGAAGGACCTGGGAGTCATTGTTATGAATAATATGTCACCTGAGAAACATATAAATAAGATTTTTGGAGAAACTTATAATTTAATAAGAACAATCAAAGTGGCATTTACATACCTGGATGAAGAAATGGTGAGGAAAATCCTAATCACCCTGATAAGACCAAGATTGGAATATGCAGCAACGATATGGTCACCAAGTACAAAAAAATGTATAAAAAAACTTGAAAGAATACAAAGAGCAATCACAAAACTGGCACCAACACTCTCAAAACTATCATATGAAGAGAGACTACAAAAACTTAAACTACAGACACTAGAGCAAAGAAGAGAGAGAGGAGATTTGATAGCTATTTACAGAATCATGAAAGGCATAGAAATTACTGATAGAGAGAATCTGATAAAATGGGATGACAGAAATACAAGAGGACACGGAAAGAAAATAAAAAAAGACAGCTATAGAAGAGATTTGAAAAAGAACAGCTTTCCTCACAGAGTAATAGACAGTTGGAACAAGTTAGATGAGAAAGTGGTGTGTGCAAAAACAATACATGAATTTAAAAATAGTTTAGATAAAATGAGATATGAAGACGGGACCCCACGAGCATAGCTCCCCTTCCCGTAAAATACAACTAGGTAAATACAACTAGGTAAATACACACACACACGTGGCGCTGTGGTTAGAGTTCTCGCCTGCCACTACGACGGTCCGGGTACGACTCCGGCCCAGGGCTGAAATAATTTCAGTATCGCAGCACTGTGGGGTGCTACTCCAACTCTCGTGGCCGGGTTGTTAGGGGTGTGTATACATATATATATATATATATATATATATATATATATATATATTATAAATATGCATATATATAATGTGTATATATATATATATATATATATATATATATATATATATATATATATATATATATATGCTAATAAGAACACGGGTACGTGTGTTCACTTATACAAAGTAGACCACTTGGAAAAAGAAACTAACGAAGCAGAGCGCTTTCGCATACTTTTTGCACCGGATGTAATATACGAAAGCGCTCTGCTTCGTTAGCTTCTTTTTCCAAGTGGTCTACTTTGCACATATATATATATATATATATATATATATATATATATATATGTATATAAATATATATATATATATATATATGTATGTATGTATAAAATAATTCCGACTGTTATCCCGGATTCGAACCGGGCACGTAAAATCCGGGGATGACACTCGGAATTATTTGATCCGACATCACCGTCACTGGTGATTCTATTCAGATATATATATATATATATATATATATAATATATATATATATATATATATATATATATATATATATACACACATTGAGATAGATTTTGTGTGCGGACGGTGTGCGCGTGGCTCCCGTGTTTTTGGGGGTTTTATCGCGCGGGGGGAGTGCCAAAGGAGGGGATAGGTTTCTAAGTGACTTGTGAATGGATAATCTATGCATCGCTCACAGATGCAGTGACTAGCTGAGCCAGTGGCAGCTACAATTAGGAAAACAAATTTGAAATTTGAAAGGAAGAATCGAAACGCCCGAGGCCGAGCTTGTGGACGGCTAGGCCTCCTCCTCCTCCTCCCTCTCTCCTCCTCATTCCTACTCACTCCTCGTTAAGTCTCCCCCCCCTCCTCCTTCTCCTCCTCCCTTTTTTGTATCCTTCTCTTTCTTCTCTTTTCGATTTCTTTTCCGAACTTTTAATCATCCTGACTTTACTGCTCATCGTGGTAAAGGCGGAAAGGATAAACCTGGCACAGAGAAGTAATCTTAAATGGCTTGTCTAAATCCCCGAGTGGGGCCGAAGCTGTCGTCGTTGCGAGTACGCGTGTTTTTAAGTGTCTTCAGTTCAAGAGTTCGCCATCGGTGCTTCGGTTCCTGCCGTGAATAGTATATACACGTGAAAACTTACGACATGGCGTCAGGGATGACCGGTATGTTTTTAGCCCTGCTGGGAGCGGTCTTGCTGATCAACGTAGCTGCAAGTGGTCAACCTTCATACGTTGCAGTGGGCATTCCTGGTTACCCTCCGCTCCTCTTTAATATTTTGGTGAGAGACAAAATCTCAAGGATCTCTTTTAACCACCATACTCTGTGCCACCTCCTTCCCCCGCCTGCCTCAGCAACAGAAGGCAGAAAGTAGCGTCTGATTCCTTTATCTAACCAAAGGGGAAGTTCTCATATAACACCGAAGAGAAAAATAAACACTTCCAAGCTTCTGGTGTCCCACGCCCTCCTTCTCTGTGATATACATCCCTGTCCTGGCCCAGCTGCAACGAGAGTCCCAAAACACCCATGTGTAAGCTGTCTAAAAGGAGTCCGCCGCAACAGTAGAGCCATCAGCTGCAAGTCATGTGGGGAATGGACTTATATCAAGTGTTGTGGAATTTCTCTCGAAACCTACAATGCTGCCTTGGTGAACGAGGACATTCTCCACTTCACTTGCAATGGGTGTACACTCAAAGAACTACCAGGACCCCCCATGTCCGATGGTGAGAATGACCCTATACCTGTTAACACCGATCGCTGTGCCTCGCCCCAATCAACACCCGGCGATGATTTCAACTGCTTCAACAAGCGGGGCCTCCACTTCGTGCACCTGAATGCCAGAAGCCTTCCACCTAAGATAGACGAGTTCCGTCTACTGGCGCGGCGGACCAGGGCCCCAGTCATCGGTGTCACCGAAACTTGGCTAGACAGTACCATCTCCGACTCAGAAATTGCGATACCGGGTTATAGTGTTGTGCGTAATGATAGAAAGAGGACCGGAGGAGGGGTATGTACTTTCATTTGCAATGATTTAGCATTCAACCCCCGTACAGACCTTATGAGTAACGAGGGGCTCGAAGCTGTGTGGGTAGAAATATTGTTACCTAAATCGCATCCCATCTTATGTGGGGTCTGTTACAGACCACCGAAACAGATGTCTTTCTATAGCGCATTAGAATCTACCTGTTTCAATCGGGTCAATATGCATGACCAAGAAATTATTATCCTAGGTGATTTTAATACGAATCTGGCAAGTACAAATAATAACCTTGTTAAGGCAATGAGAGACTTGCTAAAATCTCATGGCCTGACACAACTGATTGACGAGCCTACTAGAATAACAGGCACATCCAGGTCCATCATAGATCTTATCCTGGTCTCCGATTGTAATAAGATAACGCAGGCCGGTGCTTGTGATTATGGTCTTAGTGGCCGCAAACTCATATGTTGTACTAGGAAAGCTAGGAAGACGATTTACAACAAGCACAACACAGTAAAGCTTCGTTCCATAAAGCATTACTCACGGGAACATTTTGTAGATGAACTGGGTAGGACAGACTAAATTGTACCGATGTTTATGAGGCCTGGTCTAATTTTAAGTATATACATACATATATATATATATATGTATATATGTATATATATATACATATATATATATATATATAATATATATACATACATATATATATATATATATATACATATAACATGCATGTATACATATATATATATATATATATATATATACATAGGGGTAAAGGGAGTAAATCAAATTTCCAAAACTCATAGGAAACACAAAACTTATAATGAACACAAAAATACAGCACACAGCAAACAAAATACAAGAAACGAATACAAAAAATACACCCAAAAAAATACAAGCAGAACAAAACAATTTTCAAGACGTTTCGCAGATCTTTCTGCATCCTCAATTGAAGTGAAGAAGAAAGGAAAAGGGCGCATATTTTAAATGAAATGAAAATTAAAATATGCTCCCTTTTCCTTTCCTTTCCCAATTTATATGATCCCACTATTCTTTTTTTTTCTTCTTCCAAATTCCATTACACTACACTTTTTAGTATTGAGCTCCATCTCCCACTTCCTACTCCATTCCCATACTTAATTGAGATCACTCTGAAGTGACTTACAATCTTCTACAGTGTTCACTTTTTTCAACAATTTTGCATCGTCCGCAAAGAAGCTCGTATAACTTTCAATTCCTTTATCCATATCATTAATATGTATAGCAAACATTATTGGGGCCAGAACTGTTCCTTGTGGAACTCCACTAATCACTTCATCCCAATTAGAGTGTTTGTCTTTAATCACCATTCTCATTTTTCTTACATGCAAAAAGTCTTCCATCCAATTTAGTAATTTACCTTGTATTCCTCCTGCAGTTTCTAATTTCTTTAGCAATTTCTTATGTGGCACCTTATCAAAAGCTTTTTTCAGGTCTAGAAATGCACAATCAGCCCATCCATCTCTTTCTTGTATTACATCTATTAGCCTTGAATAGAAACACATTAGGTTTGTGACACATGATCGTCCTTGTCTAAATCCAAATTGTCTTGGATTTAGTACGTTGTTTTTTTTCCAGATGCCTTACCCATCTACTTTTGATAATTCTTTCACAAATTTTAGCTCTCGTACTTGTAAGAGAGACCGGTCTACATTTGCTCTTTTCCAATCTTCTGGAACTTTTCCTTCTTTCAATGAACTGTTTATTAGATTATGTGTTTTGTCTGTTAGTTCATTCCTGCATTCTTTCAAAATCCAATTTGCTATTTCATCTGGTCCATGCAATTTTCTGACATCGAGGTTACTCAAGTGATTCATTATTTCATTCCTTGATACTTCTATCTCTTTCATAGGGGGGACTTTCTCCTCCCACTCGATATCTCTAATTTGTATGTTCTCCCTCGTAAACACCGATTTAAAATGCTTGTTCATAATTTCTGCTATTTCTATTTCCTCTGTGTATTCAACTCCTCCTTGTCGTAGTTTCTCTAATTCTTGTTATTTTTTCAGTTTGTTCTTTGCAAATCTAAAATAGTTTTGGTTGATTTTTACACTTACTATGATATCTTTTTCATATTTTCTTTTTTCTTCTGTGCACACTAGTGCATATTCATTTCTATAACTAGTATAAATTTTCCATTTTTCAGGTCTTTTGTCTTTTTTCCATTTTATCCAGGCTTTATCCCTATTGTCTTTTAACTCCCTATATCTTTTGTACCAACATTGTGCACATCCTTTTTCTTGTTTTTGTCTTAGAACACACTTTTCCGCTCCTTCTTTATAGATCTTTTCAAAATATTCCTTTCCCAGTCTGCTTTTTGAAAGAATTCTCTAATTTCATTAAAAGAAAAACATACGTCAATCTTCCCTTTCTATATTGTTTCTTTTTTTCCCATGTATTTTTCCTCGTTTATTTTTAGTTCAACCAACATATGGTCACTTTTACTTATCGGTTTCTCATATTCAATCTTGTCCACTATTTCGGGTTCTGATGTGATTATTAGGTCCAATATTGATGGTTCTTCCTCATTTCTATACCTAGTATTCTCTTGTATCCATTGCGTCATTGCATGTTCTATAATCATATCAAGTAGTACAATTCCCCATAGGTCGTCTCCACCCTTCACTGTCATCTCTTCCCAGCAGATTTCTTTACAATTAAAGTCACCCATTATAACTATTCTTCCTCCGTCTTCCATTATCTTATTTAGTGTTATCCTTGAGTCTTCTAACATACTTTTGTGTTCTCTCTCTTCCCATGAAGCCGTTTTAGGAGGCACATAATTTACTACAAACGTCCTTCACTTCCATCATAATCATCTCTACTCTATTCTTTCCATATGTGACATTCCTCACATTTATATCCTTAGTCAGGAGCATAACTCCACCCCCTTGTTTTGTCTCTCTGTCTCTAATCCAATAATTATATGCACCATGCCCTACACTGTTGGGTGGTAGTGGACCTTCCTTCTTAGTCAGGAACATAACTCCACCCCCTTGTTTTACCTGTCTCTAATCCAATAATTATATGCACCATGTCCTACACTGTTGGGTGGTAGTGGACCTTTCAATTTTGTCTCTATAATTCCCATTATGTCCGGTTCTTTTTCCTTTAGGTAATCATTCAGTTCGTTCAAGCCTGTTATTAAGTCATCTATATTTGTGTAAGACACTTTTAATTTTCAGCTACTTCCATCGTATTTTCTGTTTCCCTTCCGTTTTTCTCTGCTATGAACCATTTCCTCACTTTCATATCCACTACTCTCCAATAGAATTTTTCTTTTTCTGACTCTGTTCTTTTCTCGTTTTTTTCCTTATCCTCTAGTCTTTTTGTTTTCTCATCCTCTATTTCCTCTTTATTCATTTCTCTTTTTATCCATACCTGTTTATACTGATCACTTTCTGCTACTTTCCCTGTTTTTGCTAAGATATTCTCTGCTGTCGTTTGTGACCTGAATGTAACCTTAATTGGTCTGGTCTTATCTGCATTGTATTTCTCTATTCTATATATTTCTTCAATTTCTTTCCCTGTTTCTTGTTCATCCTCTTGAACTACTTCTAATATCTTGTTTACCTTTTCCTTCTCCTCTTCTACTCTTGTATTCCTATTTGGATTATGCTTCTCTTCCATCCCTAATATAATTATACATTTATTTTTGTCCGCTAAGTCTCTTACTATATTCTCCTTCTCTCTCATCACTTTAATTACTGTGTCCTTAATTTGTTCTTTCATCTGTTGTGTCACTGTATGATTATATACAATTTTGTTGGTCTCTTGGACTTTTTTCAAACCCTGTGCTTCTTTTGCTATGGACTCTTTATTCTCTTTATTATTTTTCTTTAATTCCTCATTCTCATCTTTTACTTCTTTTAACCGTCTTTTTAATTCTTCTATTTCTTTAGTTAGGTTTTGGTTCTTTTTTAGTTCTTCCAATTTATAAACTCTGCGTAATCCGTGTAAGTTGGCTGAACCTAACATCCCAATGTTTGTTCATTTTCTCTAGTTTTTCCTCTAGACTTGCTAATCGGGGGAGGTTGGCATCCCCCCTTCATTAAATCCATGGAAATTGTTATCTCCACTTTCTATTGTGTTGTTCTTATCTATATTCCTAAATTTAATGCTTTTACTCATATTTTCGACTTCACCTACATCGTCTGCAGCCCTCGTGTTGACATTTCTTCTGACGTCCGGGGGAGCCCGTTCGTCTCCTTCCTCATTTCCTGTGTGTGTGTGTGTATTTACCTAGCTGTATTTACCTAGTTGTATTTTGCAGGAAGGGGAGCTATGCTTGTGGTGTCGCGCCTTTGTATCTTGCAGTGTCTAGTTTGCTTTTAAACTCATGAATGGTTTTTGCGCATACTTTTTCATTATCCAGTTTGTTCCAAGTGTCTAAAACTCTATGAGGAAAACTGTTTTTCTTCAGTTCTCTTCTGTAGCTATGTTTTTTATTTTCTCTCCATGTCCTCTTGTGTTTCTCTTGTCCCAGTTTAGTAAGTCCTCTCTATCGAGTGTCTCTGTGCCTTTCATGATTCTGTATGTGGTCAGTAGGTCACCTCTCTCTCTTCTTTGCTCCAGCGTCGGTAACTCCAATTTAGCCAATCTCTCATCATACGATAGGTTTGCAAGTGCAGGTGCCACTTTTGTTGCTGCTCTCTGAATTCTTTCTATTTTCTTTATATCATTTTTGGTACTGGGTGACCACAATGTCGCCGCATATTCAAGTCTAGGCCTTATCAATGTAACCAATATTTTTTTTCCCGTGTATTCGTCCAAGTATGCAAATGACAATTTTGTTGATCTTAGAAAGTTGTATGCCTCCCCAACAATTTTGTTAATCTGTTTGTCATAGGACAAGTCGTTTGTGATAATTACACCCAAATCTTTTTTGGATCCTTCCTTCTTTACCTCCTTGGTTCCAATTGTATATTTTCCTGATATTCTGTTTTTGCTTTTTCCAAACTCCATTATGCTTCACTTCTTAGTATCAAAGTCCACTTCCCATTTCTGACTCTAGTTCCATACCTTATTCAGGTCTTCCTGCAGTGCTTCACAGTCCTTATCAGTTTCTACTTTCCTTAACATTTTGGCGTCGTCTGCAGAGAAGCTCATGTAACATTTCACATCCTTATCCATGTCATTCACATAAATAGCAAACATTATTGGTGCCAATACAGATCCTTGCGGTACTCCACTGATCACCTCTTTCCAATCTGAATATTTTTCTCTGAGCACTACTCTCATCTTTCTACCAGTCAGGAAGTCCTCCATCCATTTTAGTAGGTTCCCGTGTATTCCTCCTATGTGTTCCAGTTTTTCTAGTAATTTTCTGTGTGGTACTTTGTCAAAAGCTTTTTGCAAGTCTAGGAAGGCACAATCAGCCCATCCATTTCTTTCTTGCACTATGTCTATTCTTGTGTGTATTCTATATTCCCTTGGCGTACTTTCACCATTTCCTGTTTGTGTTTAAGTTTACCATTCACATATCGATAGAATAGTTTGGGTTGCTCTTTGCATTTATCTATAATATCCTTTTCATGGTTCCTTTTCTCCTCTCTTCTCACTTTAACATACTCATTTCTATTGTTTATATAAATTTGCCATTTACTAGTTTTTTTTTTTATCTTTTCTCCACCTTTTCCAAGTTTTGTCCCTTCTGCCTTTTGCCTCACTGCATCTTTTGTTGAACCAACAATTAATGTACACTCTCTCGCTTTTATCTTGGTACATGCCTGTTTACCCCTTAATTGTAACTTTCCATCAAGATGTGTGTGTGTATTTACCTAGTTGTATTTTACGGGAAGGGGAGCTATGCTCGTGAGGTCCCGTCTTCATATCTCATTTTATCTAAACTATTTTTAAATTCATGTATTGTTTTTCCACACACCACTTTCTCATCTAACTTGTTCCAAATGTCTATTACTCTGTGGGGAAAGCTGTTCTTTTTCAGATCTCTTCTATAACTGTCTTTCTTGATTTTCTTTCCGTGTCCTCTTGTATTTCTACCATCCCATTTTATTAGATCCTCTCTGTCAATAGTTTCTATGTCTTTCATGATTCTATAAATAGTTATCAAATCTCCTCTCTCTCTTCTTTGCTCTAATGTCTGTAGCTCAAGTTTTGCTAGTCTCTCTTCATATGATAGTTTTGAGAGTGTTGGTGCCAATTTTATAATTGCTCTTTGTATTCTTTCAAGTTTTGTTATACATTTTTTGTACTTGGTGACCACATCGTTGCTGCATATTCCAATCTTGGTCTTATCAAAGTGATTAGTATTTTCTTCACCATTTCTTCATCCAGGTATGTAAATGCCACTTTGGTTGTTCTTATTGAATTATAAGTTTCTCCAAAATTTTTGTTTATAGGTTTCTCAGGTGACATATTATTCATAATAAGGACTCCCAGGTTCTTCTCATTTTCTACTTTTTTTATTCCTTCTCCCAATTTATATGATCCTACTATTCTTTTTTTGCTTCTTCCAAATTCCATTGTACTACACTTCTTAGTATTGAGCTCCATCTCCCACTTCCTGCTCCATTCCCATACTTTATTGAGATCACTCTGTTGTGACTCACAATCTTCTTCAGTGTTCACTGTTTTCAACAATTTTGCATCATCCGCAAAGAAGCTCATATAACTTTCAATTCCTTCATCCATATCATTAATATATATAGCAAACATTATTGGGGCCAGAGCTGTTCCTTGTGGAACACCACTTATCACTTCATCCCAATTAGAGTGTTGTCTCTTATCACCATTCTCATTTTTCTTTCTTGCAAAAAGTCTTCCATCCATTTCATCAGTTTGCCCTGTATTCCTCCTGTAGTTTCTATAGTAGACGCAACGAGAAGTGGCCGCTAAGGCGGGGTTAGGGAATTTCCCGGTGTTGCCACATCTCCACAGATAACACGGCCCGCACGGCTCGCCCACCCACCCGCCCGCTCTCTCTCTCTCTCTCTCTCTCTCTATATATATATATATATATATATATATATATATATATATATATATATATGTGTGTGTGTGTGTGTGTGTGTGTGTGTGTGTGTGTGTGTGTGTGTAATGTATTTATCCATGGCGAGAACGTGCGTGTGGATGCAATGCTTTCTGAATGCAGTGTGGGGGCGTGGCCAGAGAAGGGATGGAGTGGCAACGTCGCTCTCTCCCGCTCATATGCCATGTCCACGACTCGAGGAAACAAAACCTTTGTATAGAAAGCAATTTCTTTGATTTTTACCTCAGTGGTGGTGTGTGACAAAAATTATAATATCATTATATGTGGCAACATTATAAAATTATAAAATAGAATTTAGAATAGAATAAAATTATAAAATAATTATATGTGGCAACACAGGGGGAATCCCCGTGCTCTGCCCTAACGGCCAGTTTTCGATGCAGCGAGTATAATTTTTTGAGCAACTTCTTGTGTGGCACCTTGTCAAAAGCTTTTTTCAGGTCTAGAAATGCACAATCAGCCCATCCATCTCTTTCTTGTATTATATCTATTAGCCTTGAATAGAAACATATTAAGTTTGTGACACCTAATCGTCCGTGTCTGAATCCAAATTGCCTTGGATTTAGTACGTTGTTTTTTCTAAATGCCTTACCCATCTACTTTTGATCATTCTTTCACAGATTTTTGCTATCGTGCTTGTTAGAGAGACTGGTCTATAGTTTGTAGGGTCTTCTTTGTTTCCCCCTTTATATATAGTACTATATTTGCTCTTCTCCAATCTTTTGGAACTTTTCCTTCTTTCAATTAACTGTTTATCAGGCAATGTATTTTGTCTGCCAGTTCATTCCTACATTCTTTCAAAATCCAGTTTGCTATTTCATCTGGTCCATGCGATTTTCTGACATCAAGATTACTTAAGTGTTTCATTATTTCATTCCTTGTTACTTCTATTTCTTCCATAGGGGGACTTTCTCCTCCCATTCGACATCACTAGGTTGTATGTTCTCCCTTGTAAACACTGATTTAAAATGCTTGTTCATAATTTCTGCCATTTCTATTTCTTCTGTGTATTCAACTCCTTGTCGTAGTTTCTTTAAATCTTGTTTGTTTTTCACTTTGTTATTTACAAATCTAAAATAGTTTTGGTTGGTCTTTACATTTTTCTATGACATCTTTTTCGTATTTTCTTTTTTCTTCTCTGCACACTTGTACATATTCATTTCTATAACTAGTATATATTTTTCATTTTTGAGGTATTTTGTCTTTTTTTCCATTTTGTCCAAGCTTTTCCTCTTTTGTCTTTTAACTCTCTACTACTTTTGTTTTACCAGCACTCTACATACTCTTTTTCTTGCTTTTGTCTTGGGACATACTTTTCCACTCTTTCTTTATAAATTCTTGTCAAAATATTTCATTTCTCTTCCACTGTTGTTTCCTCTTCGTACATTCTTTCCCAGTCTTCTTTTTGAAAGAATTCTCTTATTTGATAAACAAAAAAAATTTGTCATACATCAATCTTCCTTTTCTATATTGTTCATTTCCTTTTATGTATTTTCCTCATTTAGTTCCATTTCAACCAATATGTGGTCACTTTTACTTACTGGTGTCTTATATTCATTCTTTTCCACTATTTCAGGTTCTAATGTGATTATTAGGTCCAGTCTCGATGGTTCTTCTTCATTTCTATACCTAGTGTTCTCTTGAATCCATTGCATCATTATATGGTCAATAATCATATCAAGTATTACGTTTCCCCATGAGTCCTCTCCACCCTTTACTGTCATCTCTTCCCAGCAGACTTCTTTACAATTAAAGTCACCCATTCTAACTATTCTTCCCCCATCTTCCATTATCTTATTTAATGTTATCCTTGTGCTTCTAACACACTTTTATATTCTCTCTCTTCCCACGAGGCTGTTTTAGGAGACACATAATTTATTACAAACTTTCTGCTCTTCCTATCTTTGTCTTCCGCTTCCATCATAATCATCTCTACTCTATTCTTTCCATATGTGATATTCTTCACGTTTATATCCTTCTTAGTCAGGAACATAACTCCACCCCCTTGTTTTGCCTCTCTGTTTCTAATTCAATAATTATATGCACCATATCCTACACTGTTGGGTGGTAGTGAACCTTTCAATTTTGTCTCTATAATTCCCATTATGTCCGGTTCTTTTTCCATCAGATAACCATTCAGTTCATTCAATCCTGTTATTAATCCACCTATATTTGTGTAAGACACTCTTAATTTTCTGCTACTTCCATTGTATTTTCTGTTTCCCTTTTGTTTTTCTCTGTTATGTGCCATTTCCTCACTTTCATATTCACTACTCTCCAATAGAATTCCTCTTTTTCTGACTCTGTTCTGTTCTAGTTTTTTTTTCCTTAGCTTCTTGTCTTTTTGTTTTCTCATCCTCTCTTTCCTCTTTATTCATTTCTCTTTTTTTATCCATACCTTTTTTTATTGTTCACTGTCTGCTAGTTTCCCTGTTTTTGCTAAGATATTCTCTGCTGTCTTTTGTGACCTGAATGTAACCTTAATTGGTCTGGTCTTATCTTTACTATATTTCCCGAGCTATACATCTCTTCAATTTGTTTCCCTATTTCAGGTTCATCTCCCTGAACTAATTCTAATATATTATTTACTTTTTCTTTTTCCGCCTTGATTCTTGTGGTTCTATTTAGATTATACTCTTCTATTTCTAATATAATTATACATTTCTTTTTATCTGCTAAGTCTCTTACTATATTCTCCTTCTGTCTCATCACTTTAATAACTGTGTCTTCAGTCTATTCTTTCATCTGCTGTGTCACTATATCTTTAAATACAATTTTGTTGTTTTCTTGGATTTTTTCCCTGTGCTTCTTTTGCTATGGACTCTTTATTCTCTTTATTATTCCTCTTTAATTCCTAATTCTCATATATTACTTCTTTTAACTGTCTTTTTAATACTTCTATTTCTTTAGTTAGTTTTTTGTTCGCCTTTTCTAGTTCTTCAAATTTTTCAACTCTCTGCGTGATCTGTGTAAGTTGACCGAACCTATCCTCCCAATGTTTGACAATTTTCTCAAGTTTTTTTTTCTAGGCTCCCCCACCTCATTAAATCCATGGAAGTTATTATCTTCGCCTTCCATTGTGCTGTTCTTACCTATATTTCTAATATTTACATTTTTGTTAATCCCTTCATCATCACCAAAATCCTCCGGGCCGCGTTTGTTGACATGGCGTCTGCCTGCCTTGACCAAGTCCTCCCCTTCCTCATTTCCTTCCATTTCCCTCAGTAACCCCTCCCCTTCTCCTATTTCATCACCTTCCCACTACACTACGTGCTTTCCCCTTCCCTATAAACACAAAAAGGTACTTCCTCGACGTTGAGATCCACGAAAATTTCCCTTCTTTTTCGGAGCTCCAATCTTCGCTGTGAATCCGTCTACGTGTGTGTGGTGTTATTTTCCTTGTTATTTTTTCGGCATAATTAGAATCACACGTTCAAGTATTTACTTCTGGATCCATAGATATACAATTACATATATAAATGCATACATGCATGCATTAATCCATTACATATGGTCTGTACAAGCTTTGCTGTTTTTTTTTTTTTTTTTCAACTGACAAATGATTCCCTTACCTTTGTTTTTCATAATTTCACTATGTACCGGACACTTTTGCCAATTTTCAGTTCATCAAATAAAAGAATCTACAAACAACTGCAATTTTCTCATTCATATTTTAAAATCATATGATAAATTTTATTATTCTATGATACTCATCTCAATGTTGTGTATTTCATCACTATATACAATATGTGATCCCAAAAATGAACGGAACGATTAAAACGTGAAGTTGCCAATAAATGAAATCCTATGATAAATTTGAAAAATATCTTAATAATTTATCAAAAAATTTGATGCTATAGTAACATTAAAAAAATATATCAAACGAAGCAAAGGCGAGCTTAGAAAATAAAAGCGGAATAGTTTAGTAACAAAAAACCGGGATATACTGTACGTAAACAGGAATAAATTAGAAACCGTAACAGGTTCGTCTTTTAGGCGGGCCGCTGCCCGATTTCAAAGACGTCATATTAGTGCGTAGTATGCTTGTGTATGTATTTTTCAGATGCGTGTGTAGTGGTTTGGTTCGAACAAGCCAGGGAAAATGAAATTCACTTTGGTCTCTTATTCTAATCTCTTTGGTAAAACCACAAGTAATAGCCACTGGTTAGTGGATCTGATCAGTCGTAGCTAGACGGTGAGCCTAACGTCAGAGGCGGTGGCGGCTGATGACGGCGAGACTCGATGGGACTGCTACAAGACTGGACGAGATGTTGTTGCTGCTGCCGTGGCTATTACTATTCTGCCCTGACTGGCCGCCGCTGCCCTATTTAAGGGTCGCTCGCGGCTCAGCGTAGTTGGCAAGAGAGGTCGCTAGCCGCTCGAGAACCATTTGCTGGCTCCTGATTGGCTAGCTCATATTCACCTCTTGCCAACTATGGGAAGTGTGTGACCGCCTGTGGCTGCGTCACTACACGTGTTTAGCGTATTTTTTGTAGACCTCTTCTCATGTGAATTGGTACGTGATTATATAATGTTTGATCACGATGAATGTATATAAACTTGGTATTTATTGTTTTCCATCGTTTCATATCCGGCGGTAGTTTATTCTATTTATATAACATTCTTTCAGAGAAACTGATCTTCTTGGCCGATGAAGCTCCATTATTTAATACCTATTTAAATTTTCTTTTCCTTTTAAGCTAAACAAAATAGGCAATAACCGCAGGACAACATCTTAAAAAAAGAAAAAAACATAATTTTCGTCCTTTTGAGCATTGCATGATATAAATACTAACTCAAACTTTTGCTACCCAACTCTTTTACTGACCCCCAGGGATGGCCTTCCTTCATTTGCTGCTATTTCTCGCCTGCATACTACCCCTGACGTGGACCGCGCCCGGGGCAGATGCCAACAGATTGGCGGAGGAGGACATTCCATGGTGGAATGTTAATAAGTTCCTCCTTAGCACCATCAACAACGGCATTCAGCACAAGAATATGAAGGTGAAAAAGAACGAATGTTGGGGTGTGAAAGTAAAAGCACGATGATATTAATAGTAGTATAAGAGTTAAATATACCATACCAACGAAGTATAGGTAGTATTGACGGGTCAAATCCAGGTGTGAGATGATCCTGACAAAATGTTGGAGACCATCTATTCCAGACTACTGTGAACATGCTAGCCACATATCGCAGCTAAAGTAAGCGGAAGAAAGCACAAGCACAGTGCCATCCTATGAGATAGAAAAATACTCATGATACAGAGAACTGCACTGAACAAACAGCCAAACAAAACCCACCATGAAATGATGAAGCAAGGAAACTGAATACTGGGTAAAGTTTTAGAAGTGCACACCTATACGATATAGGAATAGAAAATCTATAATTTTGTTAATTATGATACAACATTGTAATATACATTTTTCTTGGAAGTTGATAACAAAAAAGTTGCTAAAACCGATTTACTAACGAACGAAAGCGCGGCGGGTGAATGATACAACATGTTTGTTTTGACAGATGCCGAGGTCGAAGAAATGAAAGGACGATAAATTCGTCTATTCTAACCTAACATACCTAATCTAAGCTGTATTTAGTAATGCTGTACCTGTAGTTCTAAAGATCATCCTGATCGTCGTCACGAATACTGACGGCCTGATTAAGTATTTGATCGGGCTGCAGGGAATAGAGTTATTGCATAGCATGAAGGCCAATTGTCTTTATAACAGCGCTTATTAACGTCACCTGGAGTTGGAGAACACCCGGTGCACAACGTGAGAGTATCTTCTGAATTACCTTGACTGGACTAGACAGATATCTTGATTCAATGCTTGCAGTTTCGTTCGGTAGTATATTTGTTTTAAGCAAGGTTTTTTGTTATTGATTTCCACCAAGAGAAACGAATATTACGTTGATGTATTATAATATACAAAATTAACAATTAATTTTCTAATGCTATATCGTGTAGATGTGCACTTCGGAAAAAAAAACCTAATATTACAGCTAAAAAAGAGATGATTGAACAGAAAATCAAAGACTCGTAGAAATCAAAGAATGGAAGAGAACAAAGCAATAGAAAACAGAAATGATCTAAAGTACCTTTCTAGCTGTTGCAAAACATTATCCAGGGCAAAAACTCAGATTGGACTGGTGAAGACTGAAGACACAACAAGCCTGTGAAATACTACTGCAGTAATATAGCAGAAGAAGGAAATAGGCAATAATTGGTTTACTAATAGGGTGGTCAATGAATGGAATAAACTTAGTAACCATGTAGTAAGCGCTGAAACTATCAGTTGTTTTTAAAAACAATTAGACAACTTCATGGATGGGGATGACAGGTGGTGATGGATACGGAGCTGCCTAGTGTAGGCCTTATGGTCTCTTGCAGTCTCCTTTATTCTTATGTTCTTACACCACAAGCACAATCTGTAATTAGCAATCCAACCACATTTTTTAATCAAACCACACATGAAGATGCACAACTCACTGGCATAGACTTCATGAAAGAAGATATGACAGCTATTAAGGAGCTAAGAACAAGTTCAGCTGATGGGGCACCAACCACTCTACTCTTCAAATGCAGCAGAGAGCTAGCCCATCCTGTGCACAAACTATGGAGATGTTCTGTGGACACAGGTATAATACCAGAACAACTAAAGAAATACAGTAAGCCCAGTTTTCAAGGGGAGAGACAAGACACTACCCAAAAATTACAGACCAGTGGCCCTTACATTGAACCTCATAAGAGTTTTTGAGAAATGTGCCAGAAACAAAATTACTGAGTATCTAGAGAACCAAAGTCACCACAGTGCCAGCCAACATGACTTTAGGAAAGATCCTCTCTCTTCAAACTGTTGGTACACTATTACTGGGTTCTTTAAAACCTGGCCGAGAGAAGGAACATGGATGTTATGTTCTTTGATTTTACAAAAGCATTTGGCAAAGTCAACCATGGCATTCTGTTCCACAAAGTCAAGTAAACAGAAGAAGTGGCTACACAATATCCTCATAGGACATGTGCAGACAGCCACAAGTTAGATGTCATCAGTGGAGTGCTGCAAGGCTCAGTTCTGTGTCCTCTTTTTTTCACATGGATATTGGCACAAGTTTAAGAAGCTCCCAATCTCTTCTCTTTTGGTGACAACACAAGAATAAGCCACCCTGTAACAAGTGAAGAAGTGTCCTGCCTACAGCAAGACTTTGATGCAGTATATGCCTGGGCCAAAAGAAGTGATATAACCTTTCACAAGAGAAAATTTGAAATGCTAAAGTATGGCTCAGATCAAACTATAAAGAACAACTTCAATATGTACTGAAAGAAGACAGAGCATCACCCCACGTCCACACATCAAATGCCTAGGTGTCACCCAAAGTGAAAACTGCCCATTCCAACAACATTCTAGGAGGCAGTGACGAGAGCCAAAGGTATGGATGGATGGGTCCTCAGGGCTTTTGCCACAAGTAATGCTGACCCTATGGAATGCCCTAGTATAGCCCTTACTGGACTACTGTTGTCAGTTGTAGTCACTTCATAGGAGTGACATATAGCTGCTGGAGGCAGTCCATAGGTCCTATACCAGACAAATAGCAGAGCTGAGGGACCTTGACTACTGGGACTGCTTGAGGGAGCTAGAGCAATACTCACAGCAAAGGAGATGGGACAGATATAGGGCCATCTATATATGGAAGGTCCTGGAGCAACAAGTGCCTAATCCTACAGTCTCAGGATTCCTGCAGTCCACATCTAATGAGAGGACAGGATGCAAATGCACCAGAAGGAATCTACCATCCAGAGACCCTGCTGGTGTCATCTGTCATATGATAGGCCTAGAATCTTTAATGTACTGTCCAAAAATGTGAGGAACATCACTTGTTGCCTGGTGGACAAATTAAAAACTAGCCTAGACAAATTCCTAAAATCTGTGCTGGATGAGCCCCTTGTACTGGGCTGCACCAGCAAATGTAGGACCTCTAACACCATACCAGATTAAGAGGACATTTTGGACAGTCACCAGATCTGGCAGCAGCAGTGGACCATGGTGACTGTGTGGAAGGACCTCAAAACATCAAGTAAACCAAATAATCCATAGCATATATAACACATTTGACCCTGCTTGTACTGGTAATGGTGATATCAGTAGTAATATATATATATATGTATGTGTGTGTGTGTATGACACATACCAATACTATACATTCACCTATCCCTATGATAGAACAGAGTTCTTAAATGCCCAGAATTATTATTGTTATTATTATTATCATTACTGTTAATATTATTATTATTGTTATTATCACCATGATTGACAGGAACGAATGGAGATGCTAAGATACGTTGAAGACAAAGAAGAGGGCCAACTGCTTCTGCTTTCGGTAAGCCTTTATCCATTTTAGTGATACCATTATAGGCCATAAGTCACATGACATTATTTTATGGTTTGTGATTTACCTCCACTCAGAAATGAATTGCAATTTTAATTTTTACTCTCTCTCCACTCTTCCACTTATGCTTAAATCTCTCTCCTTTACCACCTCTTTGATTCCACCTCTCTGGTGCCTTATTGTCTCCAAGGATGTTATTGCTGAGAAATACTAAGTTTGATATATCCCACTGAAGGGAAGTTTATTAAAACAAAATTAAGACAAATTTATTCCCTTCCCTACTTTGTTCACTGTACAAGAGAAATGTCTGTTGAGCAGGCAATGGAGAGGACAAAAGATAGGTGTCAGTAGAGAATAACTGTATTTACCTAGTTGTATTTTGCGGGAAGGGGAGCTATGCTCGTGTTGTCCCGCCATTGTATCTCGCAGTGTCTAGTTTGTTTTTAAACTCATGAATGGTTTTTGCGCATACTATTTCATTATCCAGTTTGTTCCAAGTGTCCAAAACTCTATGTGGAAAACTGTTTTTCTTCAGTTCTCTTCTATAGCTATGTTTTTTTATTTTCTTACCATGTCCTCTTGTGTTTCTTTTGTCCCAGTTAAGTAAGTTCTCTCTATCAAGTATCTCTGTGCCTTTCATGATTCTGTAGATGGTCAATAGGTCACCTCTCTCTCTTCTTTGCTCCAGTGTCGGTAATTCCAGTTTAGCCAATCTCTCCTCGTATGATAGGTTTGCAAGTGCAGGTGCCATTTTTGTAGCTGCTCTTTGGATTCTTTCTATTTTCTTTATATTCTTTTTGGTACTGGGGGACCACAATGTCGCCACATACTCTAATCTAGGCCTTATCAATGTAACCAATATTTTTTTTATCATGTCTTCGTCCAAGTATGTAAATGCCACTTTTATTGATCTTAGCAAGTTGTAAGTCTCCCCGACTATATTTTTAATCTGTATATCATAGGACAAGTCGTTCGTGATAATTACACCCAAATCTTTTTCGGATCCTACTTTCTTTACTTCCTTGGTTCCAATTGTATATTTTCCTGATATTCTGTTTTTGCTTTTTCCAAACTCCATTATGCTACACTTCTTAGTATTAAAGTCCACTTCCCATTTCTGACTCCAGTTCCATACCCTATTTAGGTCTTCTTGCAGTGCTTCACAGTCCTTATCAGTTTCTACTTTCCTTAACAGTTTGGCGTCATCAGCAAAGAAGCTCATGTAGCAGTTCACATCCTCGTCCATGTCATTCATATAGATAGCAAACATTATTGGTGCCAGTACAGATCCTTACGGTACTCCACTGATCACCTCTTTCCAATCTGAATATTTTTCTCTGAGCACTACTCTCATCTTTCTACCAGTCAGAAAGTCCTCCATCCATTTTAGTAGGTTTCCTTGTATTCCTCCTATGTGTTCCAGTTTTTTTTAGTAATTTTCTGTGTGGTACTTTGTCAAAGGCTTTTTGCAAGTCTAGGAATGCACAATCAGCCCATCCATTTCTTTCTTGCACTATGTCTATTAGTCTTGAGTAAAAGCATATTAAGTTTGTGGTGCATGATCTTCCTTGTCTGAACCCGAATTGTCTTGGGTTTAATATGTTGTTGTCTTCCAGATGTTTTACCCATCTATTCTTGATTATTTTCTCACAAATTTTGGCTATAGTGCTTGTTAGTGATACTGGCCTATAGTTGGTGGGTTCTTCCTTGTTTCCTCCTTTATATATTGGTACAATGTTAGCGTTTTTCCAGTCCTTGGGTATCTTTCCTTCTTTGAGTGAGCTGTTTATTAAAATGTGTATGTATATATGTGTGTGTATGAATCTATATAAGTATGTAACCAAGGTCTCTTAATCCAACACTTGTCAACTGCCACTTGTGTAGATGTTTGGGCTCAGAACATAAACCCACTTTGAGAAGTGCCCCAGGACATAAACCCACTTTTGGAAATAGCCCAGGATATAAACCCACTTTGGGAAGTGACCCAGGATATAAAACACCACCAATTCCCAAAATGGAATCTTGGTCTTAAACATCCACACAGATGGTGATTGGCAAGTATTGGATTAAAAGATCTAGGTGTATGCACAGTATATTTGTTTAATGCATTTTTATTTTTTCCCTTCAGAAAGCTTTGCACTTGAGAAAAATCTTTGCAGAGCACATAGTTGCAGTTCGCCATTTACAAGATGCCATTCAAGATACTTGGGATGAGTTCAAGCAAGTGAAAGTGTCTGAAGTGAGTACACAAATGATAAATAAATAAATAAAAATGAATAGATAAATAAATTAATAATAATAAAAGTAAAATACACCCTAATTTAGCCATTGTATAAGAGATACCTCATTTAGATAGGAACAAAATTTCTTTATTTTAGTAATTTTCTTCAAATATGTCCCAATTTAATAGGAGTGAAGTATGCCCTGATTTAGTAATTCTAAATTATGAACTAATTTACTAAGAATAACATGAGTCTTTGGATAGGAATGAAATGGGTGATGGGTGGGTGCATGCCTTGGCTGGCCAACTCCCATATAAAGGGGAGAGTGTCTTTAGGTGTATGCATACATGTATGTACAGATTGACCTCTCATTAACGGACGTTAATTAGCTGTGTTTGCGGTGTTTTCGCTGTGTTTTTGGTGCTGTTGTTTAGTGATGTGCAATCACTATGCCACCCAAAAATCATTACAAATCAATGGATTATTCACATCAAAGGACACCGTTACCCCCCTTTTAGTCTGTTAATAAGAGGTCAATCTGTACAAAATTTACTCTAATTTATTTGATATGGGTAAGAAATGCCCTAATTTGCAGAGTTGGGTGTGTTACCACCAGAGAGTGCATTAGTAACACAAGTGCCTAGCTCTGGTTATTTTATGTTTTGGAATAGGGAATGTTAATGTTGTAGTTTAGGTATTATTTTATTAAGAATATTCATAAGAAGTAAATACTTCTCCATTAGTTTATTTTTTTCCATCAAAATCAGGATGTACCCTAGTTTAGAAAAAATAAATAAAGAAAGAAAGAAAAAAGGGAAGACTGAAAGTGAGAGGGAGGAATAGTTAGAGTTAAGATAAAATGTTTTATGAATATTCATATCTATATTTAAAAAAGATGAGTATGTGCTGCTGATCCATAGGGGCATTGTACAGGTATAGAATTTATTACATGGGACAGATATATATATATATATATATATATATATATATCTTTATATATATATATATATATATATATATATAAATACATATATATATATATATATGTATATATGTATATATGTATATGTATATGTACTGTATATGTATATGTATATGTATATGTATATAAATATATATATGTATATAAATATATATATGTAGAGACATTGGTACAAATTATGGGAAAGGTGGAGGGGGAAACACGGTTGTTTATCTGAATATCGAGTTTATTCCTGACCGGTTTCGCTTACAATAGCTTCTTCAGAGGAGTGTTACTCTTGGTCAAAGTTGGCCTGACTCATTATATACACTGCCAACTTCGACCCAGAGTAACACTCCTCTGAAGAAGCTATTGTAAGCGAAACCGGTCAGGAATAAACTCGATAATCAGATAAAGACCCGTGTTTCCCCCTCCACCTTTCCCATAATATATATATATATATATATATATATGTATATATATATATATATATATATATATATATATATATATATATATACATATATATACATTATGTATATATATATATATATATAGATAGATAGATA
>NC_134813.1:12846305-13006305 GCF_046742065.1 Oratosquilla oratoria
CTTATCTCTGTCTTCCACTTCTATCATAATCATCTCTACTGTATTCTTTCCATATATGACACCTTTCACGTTTATATCCTTCTTAGTCAGGAACATAACTCCACCCCCTTGCTTTTTCTCTCTGTTTCTAATCCAATAATTGTATGCATCATGTCCTACACTGTTGGGTGGTAGTGGGCCTTTTAATTTTGTTTCTACAATTCCCATTATGTCCGGTTCTTTTTCCTTCAAATAATCATTCAGCTCATTCAATCCTGTTATTAATCCATCTATATTTGTGTAAGACACTCTTATTTTTCTGCCACTTCCATTGTGTTCTCTGTTTCACTTATGTTTTTATTTTGTATGTCGAACTTCCTTAGTTTCATGTTCACTACTCTCCAATAGAATCTCTCTTTCTCTGACTCCGTTCTGTTCTCGTTTTTTGCCTTAGCTTCCAGTCTTTTCTGCTTTTCTTCCTCTCTTTCCTCTTTATTCATTTCTCTTTTTATCCATATCTTTTTGTATTGTTCACTTGTTGCTAGTTTCCCTGTTTTGGATAAGATATTCTCTGCCGTTGTTTGTGACTTGAATTTAATCTTAATTGGTCTGGTCTTGTCTGTGCTATACTTTCCGAGTCTAAATTTCTCTTCGATTTGTTTCATAATTTCTGGTTCATCTTCCTGAACTGATTCTAGTAATTGGCTTACTTTTTCATTTTCCTCTTTGATTCTTGTGGTTCTATCTGTGTTGTGTTTCTCTTCCATTCCTAATATAATTATACATTTCTTCTTGTCTGCTAAATCTCTTACTATATTCTCCTTTTGTCTCATCACTTTAATAACTGAGTCTTCAGTATGTTCTTTCAATTGCTGTTTGACTATGTCAGTGAATGAAACCTTATTTCCTTCTTGGGTTTTCTTCCAATTTTTAGTTTCTTTAGCTATTGTCTCTCTGTTTTCTTTACTATTCTTCTTCAATTCCTCATTCTCCACCTTTACTTCTCTTAACTGTCTTTTTAGGTCTTCTATTTCATCAGTTAAGTTTTTATTCGCCTTTTCTAGTTCTTCCAATCTTTCAACCCTTTGTAAAATGGTGTTCATATGACCTAACCTACTCTCCAAGTCCTCGATCACCTTATCAACCTTCTTCTCTAGTCTTGTCAGTCGGGGGGGGTTTGTGTCCCCCCCACTCTCTTTAAATCCCTTGAAAATATTCTCATCACTTTCTACTGTATTGTTCCTATCTATACTTCTAATCTTTACATTCTTATTAGACATTTCGTCGTCCTCCAGCTCGTCTTGCGGTCGCTTGTTTACTTTTTGGCGGTCTGTTAGGGCCAAGTCCTCTACTTCCTCATTACCTTCCATTTCCCCAGCAATCCCTCCCCTTCTCCTCTTTCCTTACTTTCCCACTACCCCACGAGCAATTTCCCCCCACCCTGTAAATACAAAAAGGCACTTCTCTTTGCGTTGGGATCCACAATCTGCACTTTTCTTCAGAACGTTCTTCAAGCCGTTTGTGTGTGTGTGTATGTATATATATATATATATATATATATATATATATATATATAATCTGTATATATATATATATATATATATATATATATATATATATATATATATCTGTATATATATATATATCTGTATATATATATATATTTATATATATACATTTATATATGTATATATATATATTATATATATATATATATATATATATATTATTTTTGTGTGATATGTATACAATTATTACTTCACAGATACCTGATACAATTATTACTTCACAGATACCTGAAGAAGAGTTGTGCTGCTCCTTAAAAGTAAGTTTGTTTGTTTGTTTTTTTCTTTCTTTTTTTCAATGCTTTGGTCTAATCTTTCATCATTTATCTTCCACTCCCTTCTTCCGCACACCTTCCCAAAGTCTGTCACCAACTTCCTCAATCCCTCTGATCCTGCCACAAGCACAGTGTTGTCAGCAAACAACAACTGGCTTATCTCCCACTTTTCTCCACTTTAGCCATCTCTAATCCCCTTCCCATTATTCTTGCATTTACCCCTCATACTACACCATCCATGTATAAATTGAACAACCAAGGCCACATATTATATCCCTGGCAAAGTACCATCTTTACCTCAAACCACTCACTCTCTCTATTTCTGATCCTAACACAAACTCTACTACATACATATACTACATTGCAAAACCCTTACAAGGGAGGTAGCCAAAAAGAAAAGGCATAAAATCATTCCCACCCATTCCATCCCTAAATACACTCCACTCCCCTTCACCCTCCCTCTTATCTTAGCACCTCCTGGATGATGGGTCATCCCTGCATCCTGTCCACTGCCTTGGGTCAGAGGCAGTGTTGCAAGGCACAGTACATCCACAACAAGGCCGCTTCATTAAATCGGCGACCTCCCCTCTCCGTCCCCCCATGCAGAAAAGGAGAAGACAGGGAGAAATCCCTTCGGGCTGCGTCAAATTTTGCTCACACATACTACCTCACCCCCCATCCCCCCACCCATTCCACCTCATGCATCACAACATCATCCATATACACCCATTCTCCATTCACCCCTGTCTTCTGTCCTCTCCTGTCCTTCCTCAACAGACATTCCCCTCTTCCCCAAAGCCCCCTTCACCCCATCCATCCATCTCATCCTAGAACGTCCCCTCATGTTCACTCCCTCCACATCTGTCTTCCATACCTCTTTTACTAGTCTTTCTTCGTTCATTCTTTCCACGTGTCCAAACCATCCTAATACTCTTTCATCAACCCTATCTCCCAACTCCCTTTCCACCCCTGTTCTTCTCCTCACCTCCTCATTTCTCACTCTATCCAGCCTAGTAACCCCTATCATACTTTTCAGACACCTCATCTCAAACACATTCAAACTCCTTCTCTCTTGCTCTCTTATGTTCCATGTTTCTGCCCCATACAGTGCTGTTGGCACAATCACACCTTCATACAGTCTCCTCTTAACATCCATTCCCAAATGTCTATTCCTCATTACACTTTTTAATCCACCAAGGCATTTACTCGCTTCTCTCAATCTACATTCTACCTCCACCTCCACTCCACCTTTTCCTGCCACATTTACCCCCAATTATCTAAAACTATCCACTTCCTCCAGTCGCTCTCCCTTAATGCTCACTTCCAGTCTGCTGCCACTTTCACCCCTTGTACATCTCATCACCTTACTTTTACCCACATTTATCTTCAGCTTTCTTCTTTCACACACTCTCCCAAACTCTGTCACCAACTTCCTCAATCCCTCCTCCGATCCTGCCACAAGCGCAGTGTCATCCGCAAACAACAGCTGACTCACCTCCCACTTTTCTCCATTTTCTTTAACCATCTCCAATCCCCGACCCACCACCCTTGCATTTACCTCTCGCACCACCCCATCCATGTATAAGTTGAACAGCCAAGGTGACATAACGCATCCCTGACAAAGTCCCACCTTTACCTCGAACCACTCACTCTCTTCATTTCTAAGCCTGACACATGCTCTACTACTCTCGTAAAAACTCTTGACAACTCCTAAAAGCTTTCCTTCTATCCTGTATATCCGCAAAACCTCCCACAGTGCCTTCCTGTCTACCCTCTCATAAGCCTTTTTCAGATCCATAAAAGCCAAAAAAACATCCTTCCCCTTTCCTATAGCTTTCTCACATATCTGCCTTACCACAAAAATCTGATCTACACAACCTCTACCCATCCTAAATCCACACTGTTCCTCACCAATTACTCCCTCTGCTCCTCTCCTAATCCTCTCAATCAAGATCCTTCCATAAGCCTTCCCAACTAGACTTAACAAGCTAATCCCTATGAAACTACTGCACTCACACTTGTCCCTTTTTCCCTTGTAAAGTGGAACTATACAGGCACTCCTCCAGTCCTCTGGCACTCTCTCCAGCAAACATTAAATAACCTCACCAGCCAGTCCACCATCACTGTACCTCCTTTTTTTAGATATTCTGCATGGCATCCATCCAGACCAGGTGCCTTACCTGCTTTCATCATCTTAACAACTGCCTTCACTTCATCCTTCCTTATTTCTCCTCCATTATCCTCACTCATCACGGTCATTTTCTTAGCACTTTCCACTGCAACAATCTTTCCCTCCCTATCCTCCTTCACATTTAGCAATTCCCTTAAATATTCTGCCCATCTTCCCCTTACTGCCTTCTCTTCTATTACCATCTCTCCATCTGCACCTTTTACCTTTTCTTCTCTACTTGATTCGCCTCCTCTTCCTCTCTTAATTTCTTTCCAAAACATCTTTTTATTACTTTCAAAATGTTCTGTCATACCTTTACCCCATTTCACATCAGCTCTCCTTTTTGCCTCCTTTACCTTGTGCTTTACTTCTCTTTTCTTTTCTTTGTATCTTTCATATGACTCCCTCGTCCTATTTTGTAACCAATCTGTGCAAGCTCGCTTCTTCTCTTCTACAACCTTCTTTGTTTCCTCATCCCACCATTCACTACCCTTCCTTCTATTTCCTCCTGTCCTTCTTGTTCCACACACCATCTTTGTGCACTTTGTGACTCCCTCCTTGAACCATCCCCATTCCTCCTCCACTCCTAGCTCTACTCTATCCTTCACTCCCTCCCACTCCTCTCTCAGCTTCTTCTTGTACTCCTTCTCCTTTTCCTTTTCATGTAAAGAGTTCACTCTAAGCACCTCCCTACCTTTTGTCCTTTCCCTCTTTCTCCATCTATCCTTTACTCTCAACTTACCTTCCACCAAAAAATTATCTGATATTCTCAGCGGCGGCGCCAGGAATTTTTAGTTTGGGAGGCTAAGGGGGGGCTGAGCAAATTTTTGGGGGGGCTAATAGTAATATGATAATACACATATATTATCCTCATTTCAGAAGGGGAGGGGATTAATGGTAGGGCTAGCACTGATGGCTAACAAATCTTCAGCCCTGGCAATTAAAAATTCCACATAATAAAATTATTTCAATGAGTGTTTTAAATTTTCAATTTGCTCATTTCAGTTGGAGGGGCTAATAGGGGGGCTGGCCACTTTTTTGGGGGGGCTAAAGCCCCCCAAGCCCCCCCCCTGGCACCGCCACTGGATATTCCCCCACTCTCTCCCCTTATTACACGTACATCCTTAACTCTTCCTATTGTACTCCTACCTACCACTACATAGTCCATTAATGCTCTATCTACCACCCTTCCATCCACCACCCTCTCCCATGTGTACTTATGCTTGACTTTCTTCTGAAACACTGTATTTACTATCATCAACTCTCTTTCTAGACACATCTCCACCACCAACTCTCCACTGTGATTCTTTCCTGGAACTCCACATTTCCCAACCACTCCGTCAAATGGTTCATTTCCTACCCTATCATTAAGGTCTCCCAGTACTACTACATTGACATTTCTCCCTAATCCCTCTATGCACTCATTTAAATCTATCCAAAAAGCCTCCCTTTCTTCTCCACTCTTTTCACTACCAGGCCCATATGCACTTCCAAAAACCCACATCTCCTTGCCCAGTTTCACCTTCATCCACATTATCCTTGAGGAAACCTCCTTCCACTCCACTACACGTTTACCTATCTATTCACTTACTAGTATAGCCACCCCTTCTCTCCCTTGCCCTCTCTTCACTCCTGATAACCTCCCAATTACACTCCCAAACTTACACTTGCCCCTCCCTCTCAACTTAGTTTCACTTAAAGCTAACACATCCATCTTTCTTCTCACAAACATACTACCTATCTCTTCCCTACTACTTTCATAAAAACTATTGACTGCTCATAAAAGCTTTCCTTCTATCCCATATATCTCCAATACCTCCCACAGTGGCTTCCTGTCTACCCTGTCATATGACTTTTCCAAATCCATAAAGGCCTAAAAAACATCCTTACATTTTCCTAAAGTTTTCTTACATATCTCTCTTTCCACAAAAATCTGATCCATGCGACCCCTACCTGTCCTAAACCCACACTGTTCCTCTCCAATTATTCCCTCTGTTCTTCTCCTAATCCTCTCAATCAAAACCCTCCCATAAGCCTTCCCAACTACATTTAAACTGATCCCTCAGAAACTACTACACTAACTATCTATAGAATTATGAAGGGAATGGAAATCTTAGATAAGAATGATTTATTGAAATGGGACACTGGAAAAACAAGAGGACATGAAAAGAAACTAAAAAAAGATAGTTACAGAAGAGATCTGAAAAAAATAGTTTCCCACACAGAGTGATAGATACTTGGAACAAATTAGACAAAGAAACAGTGTTTGCAAACACTATTCAAGATTTTAAGAAAAAACTTGATGCTGAGAGATATAAAGATGGGTCACCACGAGCATAGCTCCCATCCTGTATAATACAACTAGGTAAATACTTACACTTGTCCCCTTTACCCTTATAAAGTGGAACTGTATTATATAGGCACTCCCCCCTCTGTTAAACAAACATTAGATATCCTCACCAGCCAATCCACCATCAATGTACCTCCTTTTTTTTTTAGACATTGTGCATGACACCCATCCAACCCAGGTGCCTTACCTGCTCTCATCATCTTAATAATTGCCTTCACCTCATCTTTATTTCTCCTCCACTTTCCTTACTCATCACAGTCATTTTCTTAGTGCTTCCCACTGCAACTACCTTGCCCTCCATATCCTCCTTCACATTTGCAACTCCCTAAAATACTCTACCCATCTTCCTCTTACTGCTGTCTCTTCCATTATCATCTCTACATCTGCACCTTTTACCTTTTCTTCTCTACTTGATTTGCCTCCTCTTCCTCTCTTAATTTCTTTCCAAAACATCTTTTTATTACTTTCAAAATTTTCTGTCACATTCTTACCACATTTCACATCAGCTCTCCTCTTTGCCTCCTTTATCTTATACTTTACTTCTCTTTTTTTTTTTTTTTTTTTTTTTACCTCTCATATGATTCTCTCGTCCTATTTTGTAACCAATCTGTGAATGCTCGCTTCTTCTCTTCTACAACTTTCTTTGCTTCATCATCCCACTACTCACTACCCTTTCTTCTATTTCCTCCCATCCTCCTTACTCCACACATCATCTTTGCACATCTTGTGACTCCCTTCTTGAAACATCTCCATTCCTCCTCCACTCCTAGTTCTACTCTACCCTTCACTCCTTCCCACTCCTCTCTCAGCTTCTTTGTGTACTCCTTCTTTTCCTTCTCATTTAAGCAGTTCTCTTTAAGTACCTCCCTACCTTCTGTCCTTTTCCTCTTCCTCCATCTATCCTCCACTCTCACCTTACCTTCCACCAAAATGTGATCAGATATTCCCCCACTCTCTCTACTTAGAACATTTACATCTTTAACTTTTCCTATTCTCCTTGTTACCACTATGTATTCCATGAACACTCTACCATCCTTCCATCCACCACCCTCTCCCATGTGTACTTAGGCTTGATTTTCTTTCTAAACACTGTATTTGCTATCATCAACTCTCTAGACACATCACCATCAACTCTCCAATACGAATTTTTCCTGGAACTCCACACTTACCAACCACTCTGTCTATTGGTTCATTTCTTACCCTGTACCACTACATTAACATTTCCCCCTAAACCCTCTATGCACTCATTTAAATCTATTCAAAAAGCCTCCTTTTCCTCTACACTCTTCTCACTACCAGGCCCATATACACTTACAAAAACTCACACCTCCCTAGTTTCACAATCCACATTAATCTTGAAGAAACCTCCTTCTACTCCACCACACACTTACCTATCTCTTTACTTACTAGTATAGCCATCCCCTTCTCTCCCTTGTCCTCTCTTCACTCCAGACACCCTTCCAAGTACACTCCCAAACTCAAATTCGCTCCTTTCTTTCAATTTAGTTTCACTCAGTGGCAACACATCCATCTTTTTTCTCACAAATGTACCATCTATCTCTTCCCTTTTACTCTCATCTGTACCACATCCATGCACATTAAAATACCCAAACCTTAGGGTACTGGTTCTGGTTGGAAAACTCCTCCAAGACCCTATTATGTTTTTTTTGTTTTTGTTTTTGTTTTTTATGGAATGTCCCCTTTAGGCCTACATGGACAAGGATGCCTAGTCCAATCCCTGTCCTGTTCATATCTCCATTTACCCCCATCTTCTCCCTTCCTTCCTCAATAGACATTCCTCTCTTTCTCAATGTTCCTTCTACCCCATCCATCCATCTCATCCTTGTTCAACCCCTCATGTTCACTCCTTCCACCTCTGCCTTCCACACCTCTTTTACTAATCTCTCTTCACTCATTTTTTCCAATGTCAGTAAATCTTTAAAAAAGTGAATATATATTTTTTGGGGGGAGAGGAACCCTGTGTATAGAACAATTCATATTTATGTTTAACATCAATGTTGTCATTTGTGTTTACATTTATGTTGACCTAATATTTACATTCAAAACCTTAATGATTGCATCTCACACTGACACAGCCTTCAGAACAGCAGTCATTTGGGTGTACAACTATTGCCCCTGGAACCAATGCCTCCAATTTGGTCCAAAGCTCTACAACCCCTGATAGAGTCAATTTGACCGTGAAGGACATTCTCAAACGTTTCCCAGCGATTATATCCATTTATTATGGCCTTGAGGATGGAACGTTTAGAATATATCCAGCCAAAACGGCGAGTGAAATTGAAAAATGCAAACAGTATGATCACAAGATAAGGTAAATGTCTTGTAATGTATGAGAAGTATGTACAATGAAGAGCAAAATTTTTTACCCTTACTACAGGTCTTACAACATTAGTATGATTTTCTTTTAAGTCTTGTATTTTCCTGTGTAGTATTTAGCTTACAGATAGGTAATTTTTTTTACATACATATACCAAAGGCTTTTTCCCCCTTACAAGGGAGGTAGCCAAAAATCAAAAGCATAAAATCCAATCCCACCCATTCCATCCCTACATACTCCACTCACATTCACCCCTTGGCTCTTCCTGGATGATGAGTCATCCCTGCATCTCACCCACTGCCCTGGGTCAGAAACAGTGTAGCAAGACACAGCACATCCACAGCAAGGCTGCTTCATTTAATCAGTGTCCCCCACTCTCAATCCCCTCATGCAGAAAAAGAGAAGACTGGTAGAAATCCCTTCGGGCTGCATCAAACTATCATTCACACATATACTCCCTAAAAAATGGCAATGGAAAAACAAGAGGTCATGAAAAGAAACTCAAAAAGAATAACTATAGAAGAGATCTGAAGAAAAAAAATAGCTTCCCACATGGAGTGTTGGGTATCTGGAATAACTTAGATAAAGAAACAGTGTCTGCAAATACTGTTCAAGATTTTAAGAAAAAACTTGATGCTGAAAGATACAAAGAAGGGTCACCACGAGCATAGCTCCCCTCCCGTATAATACAACTAGGTAAAAATACAACTAGATAAATACCCCCTATACACTGCACTGCCATTCTCCATTTACCCCCATCTTCTCCCTTCCTTCCTCAACAGACATTCCCCTTTTTCCCAATGCCCTTTCTACCCCATCCATCCATCTCATCCTTGTTCACCCCCTCATGTTCACTCCTTCCACCTCTGCCTTCCACACCTCTTTTACTAATCTCTCTTCACTCATTTTTTCCAATGTCATTAAATCTTTAAAAAAGTGAATACATAATTAAATAGCAAATAAAAGAACAAACTGAAGACTCAGTTATCAAAGTGATGAGACAGAAGGAAAATATAGTTAGAGACTTAGCAGATAAAAAGAAATGTATAATTATATTAGGAATGGAAGAGAAGTATGATCTTAATAGAACCACAAGAATTAAAGAGGAAAAAGAAAAAGTTAGCAGTTTACTAGAATTAGTTCAGGAAGATGAACCTGAAATCATGAAACAAATTGAAGAGATATATAGACTCAGAAAATATAGTACAGATAAGACTAGACCAATTAAGATTAAATTCAGGTCACAAACGACAGCAGAGAATATCTTAGTAAAAACAGGGAAACCAGCAAACAGTGAACAATATAAAAGGGTATGGATAGAAAGAGAAATGAATAGAGAGGAAGGAGAGGAGGAAAAAATGAAAAGACAAGAAGCTAAGGGAAAAAACGAGAATAGAACAGAGACAGGAAAAGATAAATTCTATTGGAGAGTAGTGAATATGAAAGTGAGGAGATGGACCATGCCAGAGAAAAACAAAAGGGAAACAGAAAATACAATGGAAGTAGCAGAAAATTAAGAGTGTCTTACACAAATATAGATGGATTAATAACAGGATTGAATGAACTGAATGATTATCTGAAGGAAAAAGAACCGAACATAATGGGAATTGTAGAGACAAAATTAAAAGGTCCACTACCACCCAACAGTATAAGACATGATGCATATAATTATTGGATTAGAAAGATATAAATGTGAGGAGTGTCACATATGGAAAGAATACAGTAGAGATGATTATGATCGAAGTGGAAGACAGAGATAAGAAGAGCAGAAAGTTTGTGATAAATTATGTGCCTCCAAAAACAGCCTCGTGGGAAGAGAGTGAACATAAAAGTATGTTAGAAGACACAAGGATAACATTAAATAAGATAATGGAAGATGGAGGAAGAATAGTTATGATGGGCGACTTTAATTGCAAAGAAATCTGCTGGGAAGAGATGACAGTAAAGGGTGGAGACGACTCATGGGGAAATGTTCTACTCGAGATGATTATTGACCATACAATGACACAATGGATACAGCAGAACACTAGGTATAGAAATGAAGAAGAACCATCAAGACTAGACCTAATAATCACATCTGAACCTAAAATTGTGGAAACGATTGAATATAAGACACTCATAAGTAAAAGTGACCACATATTGATTGAACTGGAACTAAATGAGGAAAAATACATGAAAAGAAATGAACAATATAGAAAAGGAAGAATGATGTATGAAAAAACAAATTTGGATAAAATGAGAGAATTCTTTCAAAAAGAAAACTGGGAAAGAATATGCAAAGAAGAAACAACAGTGGAAGAGAAATGGAATATTTTGACAAAAATTTATAAAAAAAAAAAAAGGAGTGGAAAAATATGTCCCAAGGCAAAAACAAGAAAAAGAATATGTAAAGTGCTGGTACAACAAAAGTTGTAGGGAGTTAAAAAAACATAAGAGATAAAGCCTGGACCAAATGGAAGAAATACAAAAGACCTGAAAAATGGAAAATATATACTGGTTATAGAAATGAATATGTATAAGTGTGCATAGAGAAAAAGAGAAAACATGAAAAAGATGTCATAGAAAAATGTAAAGATCAACCAAAACCATTTTATAGATTTGTAAACAACAAACTGAAAATCAAGATTTAGAGAAATTAAGACAAGGAGTTAAATACACAGAGGAAATAGAAATGGCAGAAATTATGAACAAGCATTTTAGATCAGTGTTTACAGGGAGAGCATACAACCTGGAGAGATTGAATGGGAAGAGAAAGTCCCCCCTATGAAAGAAATAGAAGTAACAAAGAATGACATAATGAAACACTTGAGTAATCTTGATGTCAAAAAATCGCATGGACCATATGAAATAGCAAACTGGATTTTGAAAGAATGCAGGAATGAACTGGCAGACAAAATACATAGCATAATAAACAGTTCCTTGAAAGAAGGAAAAGTTCCAAAAGATTGGAAAAAAGCAAATATAGTACCTAAATATAAAGGGGTAAATAAAGAAGACCCTACCAACTATAGACCAGTCTCTCTAACAAGCACAATAGCAAAAATTTGTGAAAGAATTGTCAAAAGTAGATGGGTAAAGTATTTGGAAAAAAACAATGTGCTAAATCCAAGGCAATTTGGATATATAAATTGGGAGAAGAAGGAATAAAAAAAGCTGAAAATGAGAAGGACCTGGGAGTCATTATTATGAATAATATGTCTCCTGAGAAACATATAAATAAGATTTTTGGAGAAACTTATAATTCAATAAGAACAATCAAAGTGGCATTTACATACCTGGATGAAGAAATGGTGAAGAAAATACTAATCACTTTGATAAGACCAAGATTGGAATATGCAGCAACGATGTGGTCACCAGGTACAAAAAAATGTATAACAAAACTTGAAAGAATACAAAGGGCAATTACAAAATTGGCACCAACACTCTCAGAACTATCATATGAAGAGAGACTAGCAAAACTAGAGCTACAGACACTAGAGCAAAGAAGAGAGAGAGGTGATTTGATAACTATTTATAGAATCATGAAAGGCATAGAAATTATTGATAGAGAGGATCTAATAAAATGGGATGATAGAAATACAAGAGGACACGGAAAGAAAATCAAGAAAGACAGCTATAGAAGAGATATGAAAAAGAAACGCTTTCCTCACAGAGTAATAGACAGTTGGAACAAGTTACCGTAGATGAGAAAGTGGTGTGTGCAAAAACAATACATGAATTTAAAAATAGTTTAGATAAAATGAGATATGAAGATGGGGCACCACGAGAATAGCTCCCCTTCCCGTAAAATACAACTAGGTAAGTACAATCTCCTCTTAGTATCCATTCCCAAATGTCTATTTCTCATTACATTTTTTAATCCCCCAAGGCATTTACTTGCTTCTCTCAATCTACATTCTACCTCCACCCCCTCCATTTCCCATCAGACTTGCACCCAAGTATCTAAAACTATCCACTTCCTCCAGTCTCTCTCCCTTAATATTCACTTCCAGTCCATTACCACTTTCTTCCCTTGTACATCTCATCACCTTACTTTTACTCATATTTATCATCAACTTCCTTCATTTGCACACCTTCCCAGACTTTATCACTAACTTCCTCAATCCCTCCTCTGATCCTGCCACAAGTGCAGTGTCATCAGCAAACAACAACTGATTTATCTCCCACTTTTCTCCATTTCCTTTAACCATCTCCAATCCCTGGCCCATTACCTTTGCATTTACTTCTTGCACCACCCTATCCATGTATAAATTGAGCTGGCAAGGCAACATAACACATCCCACCTTTACCTCAAACCACTCACTCTCTCTATTTCTGATTCTAACACAAGCTCTACTACTCTCATAAAAACTATTGACTGCTCTTAACAGCTTTCCTCTTATCCCATATATCTGTAATACCTCCCACAGTGCCTTTCTGTCTACCCTGTCATATGACTTTTCCAAATCCATAAAGGCCCAAAAAACATTCTTAAATTTTCCTAAAGCTTTCTTACACATCCCTCTTACCACAAAAATCTCATCCACACAACCCCTACCTGTCCTAAACCCACTCTGTTCCTCACAGATTTCTCCCTCTGTTCCTCTCCTAATCCTCTCAATCAAAACCCTCCCAATCAAAACCCTCCCCTAAGCCTTCCCAACTACACTTGACAAAACAGATCCCTCAGAAACTACTACACTCACACTTGTCCTCTTTTCCCTTGTAAAGTGGAACTATACAGGCACTCCTCCAGTCCTCTGACACTCTACCCTCTCTTAACCCATTCAACTCCGATGACAAGATGTCTTGTCATTTGGTCAAATAAAACAAAAAATCATAAAACCCCAAAATGTTTGATCAAACACCAGAAAAATATTACGTCAGTCCTCGCTTCGCTGCGAGCGAAGCGAGGACTGACGTCATATTTTTCTGGTGTTTGATCAAACATTTTGGTGTTTTATGATTTTTTGTTTTATTTGACCAAATGACAAGACATCTTGTCATCGGAGTTGAATGGGTTAAACAGTAAATAACCTCACCAGCAAATCCACCATCACTATATCTCTCTTTTTTAGACATTCTGCACGAAACCCATCCAACCCAGGTGCTTTACCTGCTCTCATCATCTTAACAACTGCCTTCACATCATCTTCCCTTATTTCTCCTCCATTTAACTCATTCATGACGGTCATTTTCTTAGCGCTTCACATTGCATCTACCTTCCCCTCCCTATCCTCTATATTTTGCAACTCCCTAAAATACTCTGCCCATCTTCCTCTCACTGCCGTCTCTTCCATTACCATCTCCCCATCTGCACCTTTTACCATTTCTTCTCTAATTGATTTGCCTCCTCTTCCTCTCTTAATTTCTTTCCAAAACATTTTTTATTACTTTAAAAAAAAATTCATATTATCCCATTTCCCATCTGCTCTCTCCTCTTTGCCCTCTTTATCTTATACTTTACTTCTCTTTTCTTTGTACCTCTCATGTGATTTTCTCATCCTTTTTTAACAGATAGAAAATATTTTTTTAAAGAATTTGAATTTTGTATTATGAAAAAACCTGGGTGGATAAATTTTTTTGCTTGTAATTGAACAGTATATGCACATATCTACACACACACACACTTTCAACGAACGGACGGCTTGACGAACGCTCTGAAGAAAAGTGCAGATTGAGGATACCAACGCAAAGAGAAGTGCCTTTTTGTATTTGCAGGGGGGGGGAATTGCTCGTGAGGTAGTGGGAAAGTAAGGAAAGAGGAGAGGGGGAGGGATTACTGGGGAAATGGAAGGTAATGAGGATGTGGAGGACTTGGCCCAGGCAGACGGGCGGAAGATCAACATGAAACGACCACCGGATGACGAAATGGCAAATAAAAATGTAAAGATTAGAAGTATAGAGAGGAGAAATACAGTAGAAAGTGACGAGAATATGTTCCAGGGATTTAAAGAGGGTGGGGGGGACACAACCCCCCCCAGACTGATAAGACTAGAGGAGAGAGTTGATAAGGTGATCGAGGACTTGGAACGTAAGTTAGGTAATGTAGGCTCCATTCTCCAAAGAATTGAAAGATTGGAACAACTAGAGAAGGCTAACAGAAACTTAACTGAAGAAGTAGAGGACCTAAAAAGACAGTTAGGAAATGTAAAGGAGGAGAATGAGAAATTGAAGAAGAATAGTAATGAAAACAGTGAGAAAATAGCTACAGAAGCTAAAAATTGGAGAATAACTCAAGAAGGGAATAAGGTTTCATTCACTGACATAGTCAAACAGCAATTGAAAGAACATAATGAAGACTCAGTTATTAAAGTGATGAGACAGAAGGAGAATATAGTAAGAGAATTAGCTGACAAAAAGAAATGTATAATTATATTAGGAATGGAAGAGAAACATAACCCAGATAGAACCGCAAGAATCAAGGAGGAAAATGAAAGGGTAAGCAGTTTATTAAAATTAGTCCAGGAAGATGAACCAGAAATTATAAAGGAAATTGAGGAAAAATTCAGACTCGGAAAATATAGTACAGATAAGACCAGACCAATTAAGATTAAATTCAGGTCACAAACAACGGCAGAGAAAATTCTATCCAAGACAGGGAAACTAGCAACAAATGATCAATATAAAAAGGTATGGATAAAAAGAGAAATGAATAAGGAGGAAAGAGAGGCAGAAAAGCAGAAAAGAATTGAAGCTAAGGCAAAAAACGAGGAAAGAACGGAGTCAGAGAAAGAGAGATTCTATTGGAGAGTAGTGAACATGAAAATAAAGCAGTTCGACATACTAAAGAAAAACATAAGGGAAACAGAGAACACAATGGAAGTGGCAGAAAACTAAGAGTGTCTTACACAAATATAGATGGATTGATAACAGGATTGAATGAACTGAATGATTATTTGAAAGAAAAAGAACCGGACATAATGGGAATTGTAGAAACAAAATTAAAAGGCCCACTACCACCCAACAGTGTAGGACATGATACATACAATTATTGGATTAGAAACAGAGAGAAAAAACAAGGGGGTGGAGTTATGTTCCTGACAAAGAAGGATATTAACGTGAAAGGTGTCATATATGGAAAGAATACAGTAGAGATGATTATGATAGAAGTGGAAGACCGAGATAAGAAGAGCAGAAAATTTGTGATCAACTATGTGCCTCCGAAAACAGCCTCATGGGAGGAGAATGAACATAAAAGTATGTTAGAGGACACAAAGATAGCATTAACTAAAATAATGGAAGACGGAGGAAGAATAGTTATGATGGGCGACTTTAATTGCAAAGAAATCTGCTGGGAAGAAATGACAGTAAAGAGTGGTGATGACTCATGGGGAAATGCTCTACTTGAGATGATTACTGACCATTCAATGACACAATGGATACAAGAGAACACTAGGTATAGAAATGAAGAAGAACCATCGAGGCTAGACTTAATAATTACATCTGAACCTAGAATAGTGGACAAGATTGAATATAAAACACCAATAGGTAAAAGTGACCACATATTGATTGAACTGGAACTTAATGAAGAAAAATATATGAAAAGAAATGAACAATATAGAAAAGGAAGAATGATGTATGAAAAAACAAACTTTGATAAAATAAGAGAATTCTTCCAACAAGAAAACTGGGAAGAAATATACAAAGAAGAAACATCAGTGGAAGAGAAATGGAATATTTTGACAAAAATTTACAAAGAAGGAGTGGAAAAGTATGTCCCAAGACAAAAACAAGAAAAAGAATATGTAAAATGCTGGTGCAACAAAAGTTGTAGGGAGTTAAAAGACAAAAGAGACAAAGCCTGGACCGGATGGAAAAAAGACAGAAGACCTGAAAAATGGAAAATATATACTGGTTATAGAAATGAATATGTACAAAAGTGCAGAGAGGAAAAAAGAAAATATGAAAAAGATGTTATAGAAAAGTGTAAAGATCAACCAAAACTATTCTACAGATTTGTAAACAATAAACTGAAAAACAAACAAGACTTGGAGAAATTAAGACAAGGGGGAGTTGAATACACTGAGGAAATGGAAATGGCAGAAATTATGAACAAACATTTTAAATCAGTGTTTACAAGGGAAAATATACAACCTGAAGAGATTGAGTGGAAGGAAAAAGTCCCCCCTATGGAAGAAATAGAAGTAACGAAGAATGAAATATTGACACACTTGGGTAATTTTGATGTCAGAAAATCGCATGGGCCAGATGAAATAGCAAACTGGATTCTGAAAGAATGTAGGAATGAACTGGCAGACAAAATACATAGCATAATAAGCAGTTCCTTAAAAGAAGGAAAAGTTCCAGAAGATTGGAAAAAAGCAAATATAGTACCTATATATAAAGGAGGAAATAAAGAAGAACCTACCAACTATAGACCAGTCTCTCTAACAAGTACAATAGCAAAAATATGTGAAAGAATTATCAAAAGTAGATGGGTAAAATACTTGGAAAAAAACAACGTACTAAATCCAAGGCAATTTGGATTCAGACAAGGACGATCATGCGTCACCAATTTAATATGTTTCTATTCAAGGCTAATAGATATAATACAAGAAAGAGATGGATGGGCTGATTGTGCATTTCTAGACCTAAAAAAAGCTTTTGACAAAGTACCACATAAGAAGTTGCTTAAGAAATTAGAATATGAAGGAGGAATACAAGGTAAATTGCTAAATTGGATGGAAGACTTTTTGCAAGAAAGAAAAATGCGAGTAGTGATAAGAGATCAGCACTCAAAATGGAATGAAGTAATAAGCGGTGTCCCGCAGGGAACAGTTCTGGCCCCAATAATGTTTGCTATATATATTAATGATATGGATGAAGGAATTGAAAGCTATATGAGCTTCTTTGCAGATGATGCAAAATTACTGAAAAGAGTGAAAACTGAAGAAGATTGTGAATCACTACAGAGAGATCTAAATAAAGTACAAGAATGGAGTAGGAAGTGGGAGATGGAGTTCAATACAAAAAAGTGTAGTATAATGGAATTTGGAAAAAGCAAAAACAGAATAACAGGATCATATAATTTGGGAGAAGAAGGAATAAAAAGAGTAGAAAATGAGAGGGACCTGGGAGTCATTGTTATGAATAATATGTCACCTGAGAAACATATAAATAAGATTTTTGGAGAAACTTATAATTTAATAAGAACAATCAAAGTGGCATTTACATACCTGGATGAAGAAATGGTGAGGAAAATCCTAGTCACCCTGATAAGACCAAGATTGGAATATGCAGCAACGATATGGTCACCAAGTACAAAAAAATGTATAAAAAAACTTGAAAGAATACAAAGAGCAATTACTAAACTGGCACCAACACTCTCAAAACTATCATATGAAGAGAGACTACAAAAACTTAAACTACAGACACTAGAGCAAAGAAGAGAGAGAGGAGATTTGATAGCTATTTACAGAATCATGAAAGGCATAGAAATTACTGATAGAGAGAATCTGATAAAATGGGATGACAGAAATACAAGAGGACACGGAAAGAAAATAAAAAAAGACAACTATAGAAGAGATTTGAAAAAGAACAGCTTTCCTCACAGAGCAATAGACAGTTGGAACAAGTTAGATGAGAAAGTGGTGTGTGCAAAAACAATACATGAATTTAAAAATAGTTTAGATAAAATGAGATATGAAGACGGGACCTCACGAGCATAGCTCCCCTTCCCGTAAAATACAACTAGGTAGGTAAATACACAACTAGGTAAATACAACTAGGTAAATGCAAAGAGCAATTACAAAATTGGCACCAACACTCTCAAAACTATCATATGAAGAGAGACTAGCAAAACTTGAACTACAGACACTAGAGCAAAGAAGAGAGAGAGGAGATTTGATAGCTATTTACAGAATCATGAAAGGCATAGAAATTATTGATAGAGAGAATCTGATAAAATGGGATGATAGAAATACAAGAGGACCAGGAAAGAAAATCAAGAAAGACAGCTACAGAAGAGATCTGAAAAAGAACAGCTTTCCTCACAGAGTAATAGACATTTGGAACAAGTTAGATGAGAAAGTGGTGTGTGCAAAAACAATACATGAATTTAAAAATAGTTTAGATAAAATGAGATATGAAGACGGGACACCACGAGCATAGCTCCCCTTCCCGTAAAATACAACTAGGTAAATACACACACACGTCAGTTGAAGTGACAGTGAAGTTTGGAACACCGGGAAAACTTCATGTTTCATCGGTCTCAACAATGAGGGAGTACCTTTGTTGTATTAATAGGGAAGGGGAAAGCTTGTGGTGTAGTGGGAAGATGAAGAAAAAGGAGAAAGAGAGGGATTACTGAGGAAAATGGAAGGAAATGAGGTAGGGGATGAACGGGCCCCCAGATGATAGAAGGGGTGTAAACAAAAGAGGTGCAGAACACACAGACAAGGAAGAACAAGGAAGCAGAAGTGTCAAAAACAGAAATATAGATAATAGCAACTCAATGGAAAGAGAAGATAACTGCTTTCATGGATTTAATGAGAAAGGAGGTGACAACCTCCCCCGACTAGTAAATCTAGAGGAGAAACTAAAAAAAATTAATGAGGCATGGGCAGCTAGGTTTAACCAATTAACACTAGTTACCCAAAGAGTTGATAAACTAGAAGAACTAAAGAAGGAGAATCAAAACCTAACTAAAGAAATAGAAGAATTAAGAAGACAGTTAAAAGAAGTAAAAGATGAGAATAAGGAATTAAAGAATGATAAAGAGAATAAAGAGTCCATAGCAAAAGAAACACAGGGTTGGAGAAAAGTCCAAGAGAACAACAAAATTGTATTTAGGGATATAGTGACATAACAGATGAAAGAACAAACTAAGGACACAGTTATTAAAGTGATGAGAGAAAAGGAGAATAAAGAGTCCATAACAAAAGAAGCACAGGGTTGGAGAAAAGTCCAAGAGAAGAACAAAATTGTATTTAGAGGTATAGTGACACAACAGATGAAAGAACAAACTAAGGACATAGTTATTAAAGTGATGAGACAAAAGGAGAATATAGTAAGAGACTTAGCAGATAAAAAGAAATGTATAATTATATTAGTGGTGGAAGAGAAACATAATCTAAATAGGACCACAAGAGTAAAAGAGGAGAAGGAAAAGGTAAACAAGATATTATAAGTAGTTCAAAAAGATGGACAAGAAACAGGGAAAGAAATTGAAGAAATATATAGAATAGGGAAATACAATACAGATAAGACCAGACCAATTAAGATCAAATTCAGGTCACAAACGACAGCAGAGAATATCTTAGCAAAAACAGGGAAACTAGCAAACAGTGATCAGTATAAACAGGTATGGATAAAAAGAGAAATGAATAAAGAGGAAAGAGAGGATGAGAAACCAAAAAGACTAGAAGCTAAGGAAAAAATGAGAAAAGAACTGTCAGAAAAAGAGAAATTCTATTGGAGAGTAGTGAATATGAAAGTGAGGAAATGGTTCATAGCAGAGAAAAAGGAAAGGAAACAAAACACAATGGAAGTAGCAGAAAATTAAAAGTGTCTTACACAAACATAGATGGCTTAATAATAGGCTTGAACGAACTGAATGAGTACCTGAAGGAAAAAGAATGGAATATATTGGGAATTGTAGAGACAAAATTGAAAGGTCCACTACCACCCAACAGTGTAGGACATGGTGCATATAATTATTGGATTAGAAACAGTGAGGTAAAACAAGGGGGTGGAGTTATGTTCCTGACTAAGAAGGATATAAATGTGAGGAATGTCACATATGGAAATAATAGAGATGATTATGATGGAAGTGGAGGACAGGGATGGGAAGAGCAGGAATTTTGTAGTAAATCATGTTCCTCCTAAAATGGCTTTGTGGGAAGAGAGAGAACACAGAAATATGTTAGAAGACACAAGGATAACACTATATAAGATAATGGAAGGGCAGTGCCCAGGGTGCAGGGATTATCCACCACCCATGAGAACCTAAGATGAGGAGAAAGAAAGGGTTGTGAATGGGGGGGGGGTACTTGCCTTATGACTTGGCTACCCTCCTTGTAAGGGAGGTGTATCAATAAATATATGTGTTTGTGGACGGCAGAGAGAATTGTCTCCCTCTTGCCCATTTTCAAAACCCATCAACCCTCTCACCTCCTTCAGGAAGTGCAGCCTCTTGGTCTCCGGACTAGGCCCAAGCTTTCTCTCCGTCTCTCAACTGCATTTCTTCCCCAGCTTTTCGCATATGGAGAGTTGACAATGTGCAACTGCTCTCCTCCTCCTCCTCCTCCTCCTCCTTATCCCCCTCAAATACAGCACAAACAACAGTCCACAGTTTCTGCCAAGAAAGATCAGTGGGAGGATGCTGAGGACCGTTACTGGTCATTATGGGGCTGCAGGTTTCCAGTCATTGTACTTTTTTGCTTTGATTTCCTGAAAGAAAGAAATCACGTTATTCCTCCATTCAGCAGCCATTTACAATGTGCAAGGGGAACATGCTGATGGTATCCTTGTCCCCCACCACAGAGGGGGAAATGGTGTAGTAATGGACAAAAACATGTCCCTTGTTTCTGTTGCTTTTCTTGAGTCTCTTTTACCACTTCTAGAACCCCACCACCTCTTTTCTATGTTGGGGGATAAGAATTCCACCACTGTGTCCCATGTATTTACCTAGTTGTATTATATGGGAAGGGAGCTATGCTCGTGGTGACCTGTCTTTGTATCTTTCAGCATCAAGTTTTTTCTTAAAATCTTGAATAGTATTTGCACACACTGTCTCTTTAAGTTATTCCAGGTATCCAGCACTCTGTGTGGGAAGCTATTCTTTTTCCAATCTCTTCTATAGGTATCCTTTTTAAGTTTCTTTTCATGACCTCTTGTTTTTCCATTGTCATTTTTTAGTGAATCATTCCTATCAAAGATTTCCATTCCTTTCATGATTCTAAATATAGTCAGTAGATCACCTCTTTTTCATCTCTGCTCCAGTGTTGATAGTTCCAATTTCGATAATCTTTGTTCGTATGTTAGTTTGGAAAGAGCTGGTGCCAATTTTGTTGTTGCTGTCTGTATTCTTTCTAGTTTCCTTATATTATTTTTAGTACTGGGTGACCATATTGTCACTGCATATTCCAGTTTTGGTCTAAAAATGTAACTAATATTTTTTTAATAATTTCTTCATCCAAGTAATCAAATGCCACTTTCATTGACCTTAATAGGTTGAAAGTTTCTCCAACTGTTTTGTTTATATGTTTATCTGGTGTCATGTCTTTGCTGATTATTACTCCAAGGTCCCTTTCCGAGTGCACTTTCTTGATTTCTTCTTCACCAATTTTATAATTTTTTTAAATTCTGTTTTTACTTTTTCCAAACTCCATTATGCTACACTTCTTGATATTGAAGTTCACTTCCCACTTTTGAGTCCATTTCCAGATTTTGTCCAGGTCTGATTGTAATGAATCACAGTCCTCTTCTGTTCTTACTTTCTTCAATATTTTTGCGTCATCTGCGAAGAAATTCATATAACATTCAACTCCTTCATCCATGTCATTTATGTATATGGCAAACATGATTGGAGCCAGCACCGACCCTTGTGGAACACCACTTATCATTTCTTCCCATTTTGAGTATTTGTCTCTAATTACTACCCTCATTTTTCTCCCAGTCAGGAAGTCTTCCATCCATTCTAATAGTTTACCTGTGATGCCACCTATTGATTCTAATTTTCTTATTAATTTCTTGTGTGGTACTTTGTCAAATGCCTTTTGTAGGTATAGATAGGCACAGTCTGCCCATCCATCCCTCTCTTCTATTATATCTATTAGTCTCGAGCAGAAGCAGACCAGGTTTGTCGTACATGATCTTCCTTGTCTAAATCTAAAGTGGTTTGGGTTTAGTATAAATTTTTCTTCCAGGTGTTTAACCCATCTACTTTTGATCACTTTCTCACCTACAAGGTGAAAAATCAAATTATGGTAGTAATAATATAATTTTGATAATTGCAATGATATTAATAGTTATGATAATAAGAACAGAAGTAATGGTTCTCTTCTTATTGTCATAACTATTAATACTGTGGTGCAGCGGACTGGCTTGTTGTATACTAAACATGGCACTGGTTGCCGTATTACGAGGTTACGTAAGTTCACTCACACGGGAGGGCAAGAAGGAACACTGTTTACTTGGTGCCACGTTTATTTTGACAATAGAAAAGAGAGGGGGGTTGCCCCTTTACAAGAGGCATTTGCCTCTTCACATGAGAGGCACTGCCATTGTAACTTAGAGGAGTAGAGGAGATGAAAACTGCAAAACATGGAACGGCACTAGTTACTAACGCAGCTACAAGCCAAACATAAAAATATAAAAATTACTAAGAATCTGAACACAATGTATACGCAGCTTAAAACTAAAACTTACGAACATAACTGACACTCTAATATAACAGATACTCTAATATAACATAAATTTGGCTCAAAAACAACTTACTGAATTGGTCGCAAAAAAGGTTGTAACCACTTTGAGTTTTTAGACCAAACTGAAGACGAGTCGTCAGTCGTGACGTCACAAATGGCAAAGGTCTTCACACAACTTAATCTTATTCTAAATTAAAGGCAAACATCGTACAAATAATGGGATGTTATCTTGCAACACAGCTTGCAGACAACTTACAGAAATTTGGAAATAAACAGAAAAAGTCTGTTCGGAATACACGTGAAATAAAAACATTACAGAAAACAAAACTGATACCCTTTCCAGGGGGAAATGGGCTTAAGACAAAATATATGTAAAAAATGGAGATACATAGAATTATAGAAAAAGCCCCGTTACTGCTCGTAACGGCACAAATATAAAGGCATAAATTCACTCCCGCCCTATTAATACTGTTGCAATTATCAATATTATATTATTACTACCATAACTTGACTTTTTTGCCTTGCATTGATTCTGATCCAGGGCAATAGGTGAGATGCAGAAATGACCTGTCATCCAGAAGCTAAAAAAAGAGGGAGGGAGGGGTGGTGAATGGGAGTGGAGTGGGTGGGGATGAAATGGGTCAGAGTGGAATTATGCCTTTTGACTTTGGCTACCTCCCTTGTAAGGGGGGGGGGGAACCCTTAGTATATGTATGTATGTAAGAACAACAATTATCCAAAAATATAAGCCTACTTTTTTGTCAAGATAACAGTAATGACCTGTAAAAGTAAATTAATTAATTAATCAATAAATATGTAAATGAATAAAAATATAGATAAAAAGATAATTGCAGATGGGAGAGAAATCATACTATCATTTTTATATTCATGACTTTTTACCCTCCTCCTTTTCTAGGTATTGGTACACCCTCGCTTCGTCTCCACTGCCGAAGGACATAGTGGTACTTGTAGACATGGACAGGGCCAACTCGTCACTCGCTGAAAAACTCATCCACCGAATCATCAAGTCAGCAAGTCCAAATGACAGGGTGAGTTACCATCATTGTCATAATCATCACCCTCATCATTGTCATTATCTTTGTCATTGTTACAATTATCATTATAATCATCATCATCATCATCATTGTCGTCATCATTATTGTCATAATCATCATCATAATCATCATTATCACCATCATCATCATCATCATCATCATCATCATCATCATCATCACCATTATTATCATCATCATCATTGTATCATTCAGCTCCAGCTGTTGGGCCCTGTTGTGGATGCATTATGTCTAACCCAAGTGATGTGGCAGGAAACATGGATGACCCCTTTCATGTTGTCCTAGTTAAAGATGCCAAATTAAACCCCATTAATAATCCATGTATATACATGCATACCTGCTGCCAGGCAGTTTTGATCACATAAGGGATACATTCCTCCTTCTCCACCCTCTCCTCCACTTCCACCTCCACCTTCACCTCCTCTTCCTCAAATTCCACTCCCTCTATCTCCTTCTCCATCTCCTCCTTCCCTATCTTTTCCTCCACCTCATCCTTCTACTCCTGCTCCTCTTCCTTTTTTTTTTCCTTCAAGTCTTCCTGATCCTCCTCATCATCACCATCGTCTTCATTCTTCTCTTCTTCCTACTCCTTCCTCCACTCTACTTCATCATCACCATCATCCACCTTTGCCTTCTTCTTTTCCTACTCCTCCTCCCACTCTACCTTATTATCACCATTGTTTGCCTTCTCCTCTTCTTCCTCCTCTTCCCGCTCATCATCACTGTTATCACCCTGCAGATCGCCATTGCCTTCAGCAAAGAGGAGGTGAATGCTTCCTTGGGGAGGCTGAACAACTATGACTGGACGGGGTCCTATGAAGAGATTGGGGTCCACGGGTTCCAGGGGATCCTCATGTCAGGGAATGAGAAGAACAAGAAGAAGCAGAGTGAATTTGTCACAAGGAACATTGCCCAGGGGAAGGAGGGCAATCCCCGTGGATTCTCGACCCTTCGGGAAATCTTCGTTTGCGGCTTGGAGATGCTCAGGAAGAAGCTCCGGCCATCCCTCATGCAGAACAGAAGTATGTCTCTCTCTCTCTCTCTCCCTCTCTCTCTCTCTCTCTCACTCTCTCAGTGAGAGAGTTCTTGAGCCGTCCATAGCCCATACCAGGCCCTGGGAGCCACACCTCCAAATAGATGTAAGGTTGTTGACACATTACAAAGACAAGGGGTTGGGAGATGATGCCCTCTGATGTCCCTCTCATAGACCACCACTATTGGGTATGAACAATTAATCTTATATATAAACTATTGAATTGGAGAGAGGATTCCCTATATGGAAGAAAAATGAGAGTAGTTCTCAGACAAATATTCAGAGTGGAAAGAAATGAGTAGTGGCGTCCCACAGGGGTCAGTGCTATCTCCGATAATGTTTGCTATATACTGTATGTGAATGACATGGATGAAAGTATTGAATGTTACATGAACTTCTTTGCGGATGACGCAAAGTTATTAAAGAAAATAAGCTCCGAAATAGACTATTAGTCATTACAGAGTGATCTGAACAAAGTCTTAGAGTGGAGCAAGAGATGGGAAGTAGAATTCAACATCAAGAAATGCAGTATAATCAAATTTGGGAAAAGCAAGAATAGAATATCAGGACAGTATAAAATTGATGAAAAAGAAGTAAAGAAAGTAAATTCTGAAAGGGACCAAGGAGTAATCATTACCAAAGACATGTCACCAGATATACATATAAATAGAATAGTTGGAGAAACATACAATTTGTTGGGATCAATAAAGGTGGCTTTTAAATACCAGGATAAGGAAATTATAACAAAATATTACAAACACTGATAAGGCCAAAACTGGAATATGCAGTGCTGATATGGTCACCTATCACAAAAAAAGAATATAAGAAAATTAGAAAGAATACAAAGAGCAATGACAAAGATGGCCCCAACACTTGCCGACCCTGGAACAAAGAAGAGAATGAGGGGACCTACTAACCATCTAAAGGATTATGAAAGGAAAGGAACACCTTGATAGAGAGGACTTATTAAAGTGGGACAGAGAAAAAACAAGAGGACATGCAATGAAACTCAACAAGGACAGCTACAGAAGAGACCTGAAAAAGCATAGCTTCCCACACAGAATGATAGATATATGGAACAAATTGGACGAAAAAATAGTGTGTGTGCAAACACCATACAAGAATTTAAGAACAAACTTGATCTTGTGAGATACAAAAATGGGTCACCACAAGCATAGCCCCTCTTCCTGTAAAATGCAACTAGGTAAATACTAGGTAAATATATTTTACCTAGTTCATTTTACAGGAAGAGAGCTATGCTCGTAGTGACCCGCTTTTGTATCTTTCAGCATCCAGTTTGATCTTAAATTCTTGTATAGTTTTTGCACTCATTGTTTCCTCATTCAATTTGTTCCAGATATCCACCACTCTGTGTGGCAAGCTATTCTTTTTCATATCTCTTCTGTAACTATCCTTTTTAAATTTCTTTTCATGTCCTCTTATTTTTTTTATCCCACTTTAATAAATCTTCTCTATCAAGGACTTCCATCCCTTCCATAATTCTGTAGATGGTTAGTAGATCTCCTCTTTCTCTTCTTTGTTCCTGGGTTGGTAGTTCGAGTTTGGCCAATCTTTGTTTGTATGTCAATTTGGAGAGTGTTGGTGCCATCTTTGTCATTGCTCTTTGAATTCTTTCTAATTTCTTTATGTTCTTTTTAGTACTGGGTGTCCATAGTGTTGCAGCATACTCCAATCTTGGTCTTATCAATGTAACTAATATTTTCTTTACCATTTCTTCATCCAAGTAGTCAAAGGCCACTTTCATTGATCTTAGTAAATTGAAAGTTTCTCTAACTATTCTGTTGATATGTTTGTCTGGTGCCATGTCATTGCTGATAGTTACTCCTAGGTCCCTTTCCAAGTTGACTTTTTTAACTTCCTTTGTACCAATTTTATATTGTCCCAATATTCTATTTTTACATTGTTCAAATTCCATTATACTGCATTTCTTGATGTTGAAGTTCACTTCACACTTTTGACTCCATTCCCAGACTGTCCAGGTCTTTTTGTAGTGATTTACAATCTTCCTCTGTACTCACTCTCTTTAGTAGTTTTGCATCATCTGCAAAGTTCATATAACATTTCACACATTCATCCATGTCATTTATATATATGACAAACATTATTGGAGCCAATACAAAACTTTGTGGGACTCCACTTATAAATTTTTCCCAGGTTGAGTTCTTGTCTCTAAGTACAACGCTCATTTTACTCCTGTTCAAGAAATCTTTCACCCATTCCAATAACTTTTCTTGTACTCCACCTACGGTTTCAATTTTTCTTAGTAGCATTTAATGTGGTACTTTATCAAATGCTATTAGCCTCGAGTAAAAGCAAATCATGTTTGTGGCACATGATCTTCCTTGTCTAAATCCAAATTATTTTGGATTTAGTATATTATTCTCTTCCAAATGTTTAATCCATCTACTTTTGATAACTTTTTTGCATATTTTTGCTATTATACTTGTAAGGGAGACTGGTCTATAGTTGGTTGGATTTTCTTTGTCCCCTCCTTTGTATATTGGTACAATATTTGCATTTTTCCAATCTTGTGGTACTTTTCCTTCTTTGAGTAAGAAATAAATTATCTTGTGTATTTTGTTCTTTAGTTCATGTATACATTCTTTTAATATCCAATTTGCAATTCCATCCGGCCCATGTGATTTTCTGATGTCAAGGTTTTTTATTTGGTCCATTAATTCTTTCTGTGTCACCGTTATTTCTTTCATTGCAGGGGGTCTTTCTCTCTGTCCTTCCTCCCAATTTTGTGAACTTTCAATTGTGAATACAGATTTAAAAAGTTTGTTCGTAATTTCAGCCATTTCTACATCATCTATTTATTCATTATTTCCACGAAGTTTCACTGTTTCATGTTTATCTTTTAGTTTGTCATTTACATACCTGTAAATGTGTTTGTGTATTTACCTAGTTGTATTTTACGGGAAGGGGAACTATGCTCGTGGTGTCCTGTCTTCATATCTCATTTTATCTAGACTATTTTTAAATTCGTGTATAATTTTTGCACACACCACATTCTCTTCTAACTTGTTCCAAACGTCTGTTACCCTGTGGGGAAAGATGTTCTTTTTTAGGTCTCTTCTATAACTGTCTTTCTTGAATTTCTTTCCTTGTCCTCTTGTATCTCTACTATTCCATTTTATTAGATCCTCTCTATCAATAGTTTCTATGCCTTTCATGATTCTGTAAATAGTTATCAAGTCTCCTCTCTCTTTTCTTTGCTCTAATGTCTGTAGCTCAAGTTTTGCTAGCCTCTCTTTATATGATAGTTCTGAGAGTGTTGGTGCCAATTTCATAATTGCTCTTTGTATTCTTTCAAGTTTTGTTATACATTTTTTGTACATGGGGACCACATCGTCGCTGTATACTCCAATCTTGGTCTTATCAAAGTGACCAGTATTTTCTTCACCATTTCTTTGTCCAGGTATGTAAATGCCACTTTGATTGTTCTTATTAAATTATAAGTTTCTCCAAAAATTTTGTTTATATGTTTCTCAGGGGACATATTCATAATAATGACTCCCAGGTCCTTCTCATTTTCTACTTTTTTAATTTCTTTCTCTCCCAATTTATATGATCCCACTATTCTTTTTTTGCTTTTTCCAAATTCCATTATACTACATTTCTTAATATTAAATTCCATCTCCCACTTCCTACTCCATTCCCATACCTTATTGAGATCACTCTGTAGCGACTCACTATCTTCTACAGTGTTCACTTTTTTCAACAATTTTGCATCGTCCACAAAGAAGCTCATATAACTTTCAGTTCCTTTATCCATATCATTAATATATATACATACATACATATACCAAGGCTTTTTCCCCCTTACAAGGGAGGTAGCCAAAAAGGGAAAGGCACAAAATCACCTCCACCCATTCCATCCCTGAATACACTCCACACCCCTCCACCCTCCCTCTTATCTGAGCACCTCCTGGATGACGGGTCATCCCTGCACCCTGCCCACTGCCCTGAGTCAGAAGCAGTGTCGCAAGACAGCACATCCACAGCAAGGCCGCTTCATTAAATCGGCGACCCCCCCTCTCCGTCCCCCCATTGCACAAAAGGAGAGGATGGGGAAAAATCCCTTCAGGCTGCATCAAATTTTGCTCACACATACTACCTCACCCCCCATCCCCCCACCCATTCCACCTCATGCAATCACAACATCATCCATATACAACCATTCTCCATTCACCCCGTCTTCTGTCCTCTCCCGTCCTTCCTCAACAGACATTCCCCTCTTCCCTAAGGCCCCCTTCACCCCTTCTATCCACCTCATCCTAGGACGTCCCCTCATGTTCACTCCCTCCACATCTGCCTTCCATACCTCTTTTACTAGTCTTTCTTCACTCATTCTTTCCATGTGTCCAAACCATCCTAATATTTTTTCATCAACCCTATCTCCCAGCTCCTATTCCACCCCTGTTCTCCTCCTCACCTCCTCATTTCTCACACTATCTAGCCTAGTAACCCCCATCATACTTCTCAGACACCTCATCTCAAACACATTCAATCTCCTTCTCTCTTCTTCTCTTATGTTCCATGTTTCTGCCCATACAGTGCTGTTGGCACAATCACTCCTTCATACAGTCTCCTCTTAGCATCCATTCCCAAATGTCTATTCCTCATTACACTCTTTAATCCACCAAGGCATATACTCGCTGCTCTCAATCTACATTCTACCTCCACCATCACTCCACCTTTTCCTGCCACATTTGCACCCAAGTATCTAAAACTATCCACTTCCTCCAATCGCTCTCCCTTAATGCTCACTTCCAGTCTACTGCCACTTTCACCCCTTGTACATCTCATCACCTTACTTTTACCCACATTTATCTTTAGCTTTTTTCTATCACATACTCTCCCAAACTCTGCCACCAACTTCCTCAATCCCTCCTCCGATCCTGCCACAAGTGCAGTGTCGTCCGCAAACAACAGCTGGCTCACCTCCCACTTTTCTCCATTTTCTTTAACCATCTCCAATCCCTGACCCACTACCCTTGCATTTACCTCTCGCACCACCCCATCCATATATAAGTTGAACAGCCAGGGCGACATAACGCATCCTTGACGAAGTCCCATCTTTACCTCGAACCACTCACTCTCTCCATTTCCAATCCTGACACAAGCTCTACTACTCTCATAAAAACTCTTGACAGCTCCCAGAAGCTTTCCTCCTATCCCGTATATCTGCATAACCTCCCACAGTGCCTTTCTGTCAACCCTATCATAAGCCTTTTCCAGATCCATAAAAGCCCAAAAAACATCCTTCCCCTTTCCTATAGCTTTCTCACATATCTGTCTTACCACAAAGATCTGATCTACACAACCTCTACCTTTCCTAAATCCACACTGTTCCTCACCAATTACTCCCTCTGTTCCTCTCCTAATCCTCTCAATCAAGATCCTCCCATAAGCCTTCTCAACTACACTTAACAAGCTAATCCCTCTGAAACTACTACATTCACACTTGTCCCCTTTTCCCTTGTAAAGTGGAACTATACAGGCACTCCTCCAGTCCTCCGGCACTCTAACCTCTCTCCAACAAACATTAAATAACCTCACCAGCCAGTCCACCATCACTGTACCTCCCTTTTTCAGACATTCTGCATGGCATCCATCCAGACCAGGTGCCTTACCTGCTTTCATCATCTTAACAACTGCCTTCACCTCATCCTTCCATATTTCTCCTCCATTTTCCTCACTCACCACTCTCATTTTCTTGGCATTTCCCACTGCAGCTATCTTTCCCTCCCTATCCTCCTTCACATTTAGCAATTCCCTAAAATATTCTGCCCATCTTCCCCTTACTGCCTTCTCTTCCATTATCATCTCTCCATCTGCACCTTTTACCTTTTCTTCTGTACTTGATTCGCCTCCTCTTCCTCTCTTAATTTCTTTTCAAAACATCTTTTTATTACTTTCAAAATGTTATGTCATACCTTTACCCCATTTCACATCTGCTCTCCTCTTTGCCTCCTTTATATAGCAAACATTTTTGGGTCCAGAACGGTTCCTTGTGGATCTCCACTAATCACTTTATCCCAATTAGAGTGTCTCTTATCACCACTCTCATTTTTCTTTCATGCAAGAAGTCTTCCATCCACTTCAGAAGTTTGCCCTGTATTCCTCCTGCAGTTTCTAATTTCTTTAGCAATTTCTTATGTGGCACCTTATCAAAAGCTTTTTTTCAGGTCTAGAAATGCACAATCAGCCCATCCATCTCTTTCTTGTATTATTATATATTGGTACTATATTTGCTCTTTTCCAATCTTCTGGAACTTTTCCTTCTTTCAATGAACTGCTTATTAGGCTATGTATTTTGTCTGTTAGTTCATTCCTGCATTCTTTCAAAATCCAGTTTGCCATTTCATCTGGTCCATGCGATTTTCTGACATCAAGATTTCTCAAGTGATTCATTATTTCATTCCATGATACTTCTATCTCTTTCATAGGGGGGATTTTCTCCTCCCACTCAATATCTCTAGGTTGTATGTTCTCCCTCGTAAACACCGATTTAAAGTGCTTGTTCATAATTTCTGCCATTTCTATTTCCTCTGTGTATTCAACTCCTCCTTGTCGTAGTTTCTCTAATTCTTGTTTGTTTTTCAGTTTGTTCTTTACAAATCTGTAAAATAGTTTAGGTTGATCTTTACATTTTTCTATGCCATCTTTTTCATATTTTTTCTTTTCTGCTCTGCACACTTGTATATATTGATTTCTATAACTAGTATATATTTTCCATTTTTCAGGTCTTTTGTCTTTTTTCCATTTTATTCAAGCATTATCCCTTTTGTCTTTTAACTCCCTACATCTTTTTTTTGTACCGACACTTTACATATCCTTTTTCTTATTTTAGTCTTGGAACATACTTTTCCACTCCTTTATAAATTTTTGTCAAAATATTCCATTTCTCTTCTACTGTTGTTTCCTCCTTGTGTATCCTTTCCCAGTCTGCTTTTTGAAAGAATTCTCTTATTTTATCAAATTTTGTTTTAATATACATCAGTCTTCCCTTTCTATATTGTTTGTTTTTTTCCATGTATTTTTCCTCATTTAGTTCCAGTTCAACCAATATGTGGTCACTTTTACTTATTGGTGTCTTATATTCAATCTTGTCCACTATTTCGGGTTCTGATATGATTATTAGGTCCAGTCTCGATGGTTCTTCCTCATTTCTATACCTAGTATTCTCTTGTATCCATTGTGTCATTGTATGTTCTATAATCATATCAAGTGTGTTTATGTTATTAAATCATTCCTGTTTTGACTGAACACAGATGAATCGGAGCGTCTGGTCATTGTGACGGACAGACAGAATCTGACTGAGGGAATCGACCCAAATGAACTGACGAGAGCCATCCAGGAAAACACTACTGGGCGGTTCTCTGTGGTTTCATACACTCTTCACGGTTGGTTCTCTAATTACTTGTTAATGCTTTCATTTACCTGTTCATGTGTCTATTCATTTATTCATTTATTTATTTGTCATAAACCTGTCTCACTTGTTCACAATATTTCATTTTACTTTTTGTTCATGGATTTGTGTATTTATTTACTCAGTTTTGTTTATTGATGTACCTGTGTATTTATTCCTTAGTTTATCTATCTAGCTGTTTATCACTTGATTTATTTATTATTTTATTCTGGTTGAGTCACAGACAATTATATTTACCTTAAGACAGTTTTAATTGTGTTCAAAGATGCAAAAAGCCTATTATTACTTTTTTATGACTTTGTTCTGGTTGGCACTGAATGCTTTTATTCAGCTCCATAGAAATCTGTGACATTTGATCCCCTGTAGAGGCTGCACAGGGGACAGTGCGAAACCTTCTAGAGGACATATCATCCCGCATGAGTGGGCCTGACACTATGATGGTAATTGGCCTTCAGGATGAGGGTGACCTCTACTCCAGCGATACGACCAAGAGTTTTCTCAGGTGAGTACAAGACAAAAGAGCCATTCCATGTACCCCTTGGGAAGACCAACAATGTTCCTCAGGTGAAGTCACAGGCCAAAACCTAGAGACCTGGTGATTTTATTCAGTATTGAAGGGTTTTCTTCAGGAAGCTGAAGAACAGCAAGGCATAGATATAGGGGTATTTGAGTTTGAGAACCCCATTGCTACTGCATAGGAATCATAACATATTTTTAAAAACTGTGTTTCATTATACATGTTCTTCCCTCCCATAGTTTCCATGAGATTGCGGAGAACCTGTCCAAGCCTTTGATCCTGGTGCCGTATTGGGACAACTTTGGCTACGGGATCATCACGTCAATCTGCTTCCCTATCGTTGTCAAGAAGACCTTCATTGGTGCCACGTGCTCTGACATCCCTATCAGCAACGAACTTGAGAGAATAACAGCTATAAAAGGTTATTCACGTAGACCTTCATCTCTGATCTGTACATCTCTCTCGGTGTGTGTGTCTCTGTCTCTGCCTCTTCTTCTCTCTTTCCACCTCTATCTCTGGTTCTCTCTCTCTTTTTCTCCCCTCTCTCTCCCCCTTGCTTTCCCTCATATATATATATATATATATATATATATATATATATACATACATACATATACCAAGGCTTTTTCCCCCTTACAAGGGAGGTAGCCAAAAAGGAAAAGGCATAAAATCATTCCCACCCATTCCATCCCTGAATACACTCCACACCCCTCTACCCTCCCTCTTATCTTAGCACCTCCCGGATGATGGGTCATCCCTGCACCTTGTCCACTGCCCTGGGTCAGAAGCAGTGTCACAAGACACAGCACATCCATAGCAAGGCCGCTTCATTAAATCGGCGACCCCCCCCTCTCCGTCCCCCCATGCATAAAAGGAGAAGATGAGGAGAGATCCCTTCAGGCTGTGTCAAAATTTTGCTCACACATACTACCTCACCCCCCATCCCCCCACCCATTCCAGCCTCATGCATCACAACATCATCCATATACAACCATTCTCCATTCACCCCTGTCTTCTGTCCTCTCCCGTCCTTCCTCAACAGACATTCCCCTCTTCCCCAAAGCCCCCTTCACCCCATCCATCCACCTTATCCTAGGACATCCCCTCATGTTCACTCCCTCCACATCTGCCTTCCATACCTCTTTTACTAGTCTTTCTTCACTCATTCTTTCCATGTGTCCAAACCATCCTAATACTCTTTCATCAACCCTATCTTCCAACTCCCTTTCCACCCCTGTTCTCCTCCCTCCTCCTCACCTCCTCATTTCTCACTCTCTCTCTCTCTCTCTCTCCATATATATATATATATATATATAATGAATTTAAATGTTCTTCAAGTGTGCTTCTGTTTCCTTCAACAGAAAAACATTTTACCAACATGAAGGTTTGCCTATGGGATCCCCTCTAAGCACAGTAACTGCATGCCTCTTCATGGAGACACTTGAACAAGAAAAGTATATAGGGATTATCCCAAACAACAGCAATTGGTACAAGTACATGGACACATGGACACATGGAAAGAATGAGTGAAGAAAGACTAGTAAAAGAGGTATGGAAGGCAGATGTGGAGGGAGTGAACATGAGGGGACGTCCTAGGATGAGGTGGATGGATGGGGTGAAGGGGGCTTTGGGGAAGAGGGGAATGTCTGTAGAGGAAGGAAGGGAGAGGACGGAAGACAGAGGTGAGTGGAGAATGGTTGTATATGGATGATGTTGTGATTGCATGAGGAGGAATGGGCAGGGGGGTGGGGGGGGTTAGTATGTGTGAGTAAATTTTGACGCAGCCCGAAGGGATTTCTCCCCGTCCTCTCCTTATATGCAAGGGGGGACGGAGAGGGGGGGTCGCCGATTGAATGAAGCGGCCTTGCTGTGGATGTGCTGTGTCTTGCGACACTGCTTCTGACCCAGGGCGGTGGGCAGGGTGCAGGGATGACCCGTCATCCAGGAGGTGCTCAGATGAGAGGGAGGGTGGGAGGGGTGTGGAGTGTATTTAGGGATGAAATGGGTGGGAGTGTTTTTATGCCTTTCCCTTTTTGGCTACCTCCCTTGGAAGGGGGAAAAAGCCTTGGTATATGTATGTATGTACATGGATGACTGCCTTCTCGTTCTCCCCAAAGACACCAACATTATTAACATTTTCTCACAACTCAACCAAGTCCACCCTACAATTCAACTAACTGTAGAACATGAGGTTAATGGGTCCCTACTGTTCCTAGATACGGTTATCATCAGGGAAAATAGCACTGTCGAATTCAAAGTATATAGAAAACCCACACACATAGATGACTACCGGGTACATTCATTATCTCAATGCTCATGACCAAAAGACCAAAACCGGTGCAGTCGTTGGCTTTTTTCTCCAAGCACTCAGAATATGCAGCCCTAAATTCCTCCATGATGAACTACATCATGTCACTGAGACTTTCAGAAAACTTGGCTTCCCCACTGGTCTTTTCTTGTCCACCTTGAAGAGAGCCAAATCTATAAGGGAGAGGAAGAATAACAAGAAAGAAAACACAAACAACACAATATATGTAGTAGTTTCCACATCTGATTTGGCCTGCACATTAAATAAAGAACTAAGAAATACAAATATCCATATCTCGTGTGACACAGAAAAGAAAATCGGTGACATCATGAAAACAAAGGCAGAAAATAATGATACCGACAGTTTAGTTTATAAAATCCCTTGCTCAGGTTGTGAAAATATTTATATTGGAAAAACACCCAGGAGTTTGCCAACAAAACTTAAAGAACACAGAGCTGATGTCCGTCACCACCTCAACACCAGTGCATTCGTGAACAATATTGAAGAAAAAGGACACCTACCAAAATTAGATGAAGTAGATATATAACACAACAATCTCAGTAAGAAACAGAGGAAAATTGTAGAAGCCATATACATAGCCACAAATAAATGCACAAATAATAGAATAGGGGATATTAAATGATAAAAATTAACAGCACTCTATGCAGCAACAGAATGAAAGGAATCAGGACATCAGATCACCCGTAGCACCACACAGAGCACCAGTCTGACTAGCCCACATGATTTTGAGCCCCCATGAACAGGAATACACCTATCCTTATACCCTCTCTCTCCTCACATTTTGTATTTAATGTTAGTTGTTCTGTAGTGCAAACATTCTTTCTGAGGAAGCACCACTGTACAAAACTAGTCTAAGAATAAATTCTTGTTCAACTTGTGTGTTTCCCTCTACTCCTCATATATATATATATATATATATATATATATATATATATATATATATATATATTTATATACATACATATATATCCCCCGTCTCTCTTTCTTTCTCTTTTTCTGCATAGTATCACAAACCCCATCCCCACCTCACAGTCATTCAGGTATTCAAATGAACTAAAGACTAAAGTGAATTGACAACATCAAAAGTGACAAAATTTTCACACTGAATGAGAATCCAACAAGAAACAATAGTCTCAAACTGTCAGAAAATAGATTTAGTTTGGAAGTGGGTAGAAACAACTTCTCCAACCATGTAGTTAATGAATAGAATAAACTTCCTGCAGAGGCAGTGCAATGTAGTTCAGTTTGAAGCTTTAAGAATCATTTAGATAAGCACCTAAGCAAGATGCTGTAATGACTATCATTTATTTTATATTATTTGTTTATTCGTTTTGTTATCATTTGTCTGTTTATTAGTGTTTGCTTGATTCTCATTTATTATTAGTTATATGTCAATATGTTATTATTTACTATTTTCCTGTTTGTTTATCATTTAACTATACCTATGCATATATTTATGCCTTTTATTTATTATTATTTACATTATTATATTTTTTCATTTATTCATTCATTTATTTATTTATTTATTTATTCATTTATTTATCATTATTATAATTTTTTCGCATCCGACCTAGATATGGACTAAAAGGTCTCCTGTCGGCATACTCCGCCTTTGTAATCCTTTGTAATTACACTTCAATCACCAGGTGATTCAACTCATTGCAAAAACTGTCACCCATCCCCACTCTACCCTTTGTTGTTGTTGTTGTCGTTCCCTAGACTGTCTGTCCGAGCAGTCCCGTCTCCCCAAGGAAGGCCACAGCCGAAACTGGGTTTTCCCACAAATCCTTTATAGAGTGTATGTTGTGTTGTTTGCGTGCATGATTGTGTATAATGCAGTCTTCCATTATGTGTTGTATGGTATGGGGTGAAGTGTTACATCCTGGGCAGCTGTTCACAACACGGTCGTCCAGCCTCTTCTGGTAGCTTAGAAGTGCTGGGTGGTGACCGCATCGCAGTCTGGCCAAGTGGACTCTGTCCCTACGTGGGAGAGAAGATTCAGAAGGGTGGATATCAGGGGGTCTGGCATGCAGCAGTGTGTTGTCTTTCAGTGTGTTAATGGAGCGGTGAGTGATATGATTATGAATATGTTTCCGGAGGCTGGTATTTGGTGGTTGTGGAGGAAGAGAAGAGAGTATCTGTGTGTAATAAAGGTCTTTGGGTGTAGTTTTAATGTTTCTTGGTGTGTGTGGGTGTTCTGCTATGTAGTGTAGCGGGTGTGATGTGTTTGTGGTGGCTGCAGCAAGTGTTTGTGTGCCTCTCATGTCGAGGTGGTCCTTGACTTTGAGGACTTTTGTTTCATGGTGTAAATGGTCTGTAGGTGATGTATTTGTGCAGCCTGTAATTGTTTTTAGGGCTTTGTTTTGTATGATTTGAAGGGTGTTGTGGTGTGTCTCACTGAGATTAGGAGCCCATGCAGGACTCGCATAATTCATCACTGAGCGTATGCATTGTTTGTATATTGTTATATTAGTTTCTTTGTTTTGTCCAAATGTTGTTCCAGTGATTGACTTAAGTGCGTTAAGTCTAGGTGTGCATTTGTTTTTTATGTTTGTGAGGTGTTGTTTGAAAGACATGGATGTATCGTATGTTACACCAAGAATTTTCGGTGTGTTTGTGTGTGGTATTAGAGTGTTGTTGATGTAGAGATGAGGTATGTATTTGTGTTCTTTTGTCCAGTTGGTGAGAAGTGTTGCTGTAGATTTGGTTGGAGCTATTTTGAGTCTGTTTGTGATGAACCATGTGTTGAGTGTGTCAAGGTAAGGCTGGATTATTTCTGCAGCTTTGTCTGTGTTACGATGTGTGCATGTGATTGTTATGTCGTCTGCGTAGGAAGAGATTTGTATTTCTGAGGTGTCTGGCGTGGGTAAGTCATGCATGTATAGATTAAATAATGTGGGGGATAGAACCGAGCCCTGTGGTACTCCGTTCTTAATGTTTCTGATGTGCGATGATTGGCCATTATATGACACATGAGCATTCCTGCCTGCCAGATAATTGGCCAGCCATCTTTTGGTGTTATTGTGCATGTCTGTGTTGTATATTTTATTTGTTAGGTTGTGGCGGGGGATAGCATCAAAAGCTTTACTAATGTCCAATGTTATAAGAAGTGTTCTGTGGTGGGGCCTATCTGAATTGATGCCATCTAAAATTCTTTGTGTGAGGTTTGTCAGAAGAGTGTTTGTGGAGTGTAGTGGCCTAAAACCGTGTTGTGAGTCAGCAAGGGGAATATATGGTGTGACAAGTTTAAGTATTAGGCGTTCAATGACTTTAGAGGGGGTGCAGAGAAGTGTGATTGGGCGGTGCGATGTTGGGATTGTTGGGTCTTTGTTCGGTTTTGGAATGGTGATTATTTTACCATGCTTCCAGATGTCGGGTATTGTGTTGTGTGAATAGCTGTAGTTTGCAATGTTTGTGAGTGCGTGTATACCTTGTGGTCCAATGTGTTTTAGGTGTATGTTGCTTATGTTATCAGGGCCACAGGCAGATGAGTGCTTGAGACTATGCAATATGAGTTTTGTCTGACTGTCTATGAAGGGTGTATAGTCTGAGTCTGTGGGAAAGTCTTTCTTACGTCGAATGGTGCGTCGGTCGTCAGGGTGAGATGTAAGATGGCTCGTCTGTGCAAAATGACGTATGAGTGCGTTTGCTTGTTGTCTGTTTGAGGGTAGATTATCTGTTGTTGTGATTATTGCTGCGTGAGAGCGTGTAGTGTTAGTGTTGGATAGTGTGATGCTGTTGAGTGTTTTGTACAATTTGCTGGTGTTTGTTTTGTGATCAAGTGTATTGATAAAGTTTTGCCAATTTTGTGTTTTTTGTTCATGTATTTTATTGGCAATCACAGTGTTTAGTGTTTGTATTTGGTCTGCTATGTTTTGAGGGATAGGTGTGGGGGTATCGTGTTTAAGTGTGTCACGTTGTCTGATGAGGCCTTGGATTTCTGGTGTGAAGTTGGGGTTGTGTGATTTTCTGTTGCCTCTAGGGATGTATCTCTTGTCTGCGTTTTGTATGATTGTATTAAAAGCGTGCACAGCATTGTTTATGTTTGTGATTGGTGTACTGTTAAGTGTTTCGAAATGTTGTTCTGTCTCTTCATTAAAGGCTTCCCAGTTAGCTCTCTTGTAATTGGTGTAAGTGTGTCTGTGGCCAGCTGGGGTGCATCTTGTTTTGGTGGTGATGATGATTGGAAGGTGGTCAGAACCAAGGGCTCCGACCACTCTCCATGATGTTGTTGGGGTTAGGCAGGAGGAGCAAAAGGTGATATCAGGAGAGGAGGGAGTGTAGAGGGCTTGGTATGGGATATGTGTATGATTATGCGTGTTGTTCATGATAGTCAATGAGTCGAATTGAGTCTGTATATCAAGCCCTCTGTCTGTGTCAGGGTTGTCGACAAACCAGGCAGACGACTTGGCGTTGAAGTCACCACCCATGATCAGGTTGGGGATTGAGGTTAGTTGGCTGAGTTGAGGTCTGAAGGTGTTTGGAACTGTGGGGGATGATTGGGGGGGAATGTACATGTTAACTATTGTTAGTGTTGAATTGTTGCCTGTGCGGATACGAATGGATTGGGTTTCTGTTGTGTTATCTGTGGTAGGGAGGAGAATTTTGGTTGTGGCACTTGTGTCCACAAAACAGATGGAATGGTGGATCAGGGTGATGAGTCCACCGCCATTGCCGTCAGTCCGGTCTTGTCTGATGGTGGTGTAATTATGAAATGATGGTGTTTTGTGTGAGTGTCTTAATTTTGTTTCTTGTAGAATTGCAATGTGTATGTTGTGTTGTTTAAGAAAGTGTTCAAGTTCATGTTTTTTAGTGTTTATACCGTCAATGTTGTGTTGTAATATGTTGATGTTGTGTGTTTTGTATGTGTTGTATGTTGCCGTTTGGGGTTGAGGTTGGGGTGGTAGTGGGGAAGGTGTAGGATCTGGGTCAGAGGGGGGGAAAGGAGAGATCGGGGACAAAGGAAGGGGAGTACTAATCGGGGGTAAGGGCAAAGGGAAATTGGGAGTGGGTAAGGGTGTTGGCTGTGGTTGGGGAGGTGGGATTGGGGTTACTGGAGGGCAGGTAGAACATGTCCAAGTGTTTGTGTATTGGTTTGTGTCAGCAAGTGTTGTACAAGTGAGGTGGGCCCAGTTTTTGCACATATTGCACTGAACTGAGCCCTTTGTCTGTCTGCTCGAAGTAATGGGTTTAGAGCATGTTGGGCATGTGTATTTTGTGGTGGGCCCAGGATTGCTCTCTACATCTCCGGCTAAAAGTAGAAGAAGAGGGGTGATCGCCGGAAAATGACCCCTCAGTGCAGAAAAAACGTAACATTGTGTGTTGGAAAAAAAAGGATTGTGGTACTCCCCCAGGTAGGCGTAGCTCCTCCTTGGGGATCGGTGCCATCTGCGTAGAGCTGATGGCCAGGGGTAGATGCTGCTGTTTGGCCCCCAACTCTTGGGGTTGGGGGGTGGTCCCACGACGTAGACGTTGCAGCTCCAGGACCTCTACCCTTTGTTGTGTAAATGTTCATATGAGCTGATCACGTCACCTTGTCCTCAGACATGGGTGAGTCGTATGCCTTCATCGTGGACACCTATGGCAGGGTTCTGCATCACCCACTCCTCCCGTCACCTCTCTCTCTCGACGAGGATCCAACAGTAGTTGACATCACACTCCTTGAGACTGACTCCAGTGTTAGACCATTACTCAGGAAGATGGTAAATCGGATTGAGGGCAATGAGGTATAACATGTTTTACTTTTATTAATATTTTTATTATTGTTAGGGATTAGTGGAGAGTGACTGTGTAATGAAACTGTTATGCAAAGAAGAGAGGAGTATGTGGGGATGAAATGGTTGGGAGTGGAATTATGCCTTTTGGCTTTGACTACCTCCCTTGTAAGGGGGAAAGCCCTTGGTATATGCATGTGTTATCATCATTATCATTATTACTATCATGTTGGACTTCTGCCTTAACCAGACTAATTTTACAGTTTTATATATTGTGGGTGTACGTGTATGTGGAGTTGTCTTAACTACACAGTTTTAGTCATAAGTCCAGTTGTGGAATCCATGAGGCGAATTTCACCAGCTTTTCCAGGAATATGATATGCTGATTATATACTAATGACATCATAGAATAATAATGATATGATATTAGTAAAAGTGTAAAGTACTAGTCAAGTAGTATATGATATTGATTATGAATGGTTGTGTATGGATGATGCTGTGGTGCATGAGAGGAACTGGGTGGGGTATGGAGGGGTGAGGGTGTGTGAAAAACTAATTTGACACAGCCCAAAGGGATTTCTCCCCATCTTCTCTTTTTCTGCATGAGGGGACAAAGAGGGAGTGTCACCAATTTAATGAAGTGGCCTTGCTGTGGATGTGCTGTGTCTTGCAACACTGCTTCTGACCCAGGGGAGTGGGCATGATGCAGGGATGACCCATCATCCAGGAGGAGCCAAGATAAGAGGGAGGGAGGGGGGTGAATGGGAATTGAGTATGTGGAGATGGAATGGGTGGGAGTGGATTTTATGCCTTTGTTTTTTAGCTACCTCCCTTGTAAAGGAGAAAAAGCCTTTGGTGTATATATGTATATATATGTATTTATATATATATATATATATATATATATATATATATATATATATATATTTATATATATATATATATATATATTTATAAATATATATATATATATATATATATATATATATATATATATATATGTATGAATAATGACAGTAGATGGAACTGTACTTGTACTCTTCTAATCCACCAGTACTTTTCTTACTATTAGGCACACATTAAACAATTATCATTATATATTGTTGTATCAATACATGTAATCGTAATCTCTTTGATATGATAATCATTCTTACATTTGCCTTTATAAATATGATCATTATTAAGAAATGTAGGCTGCAATAATGAATAGTTTTGTTTTGTTGACATCTCATGGCCTCATTGTTTGTGCTTCTTCAGGAGGTGGAAACCTTTTTTGTGGAGAGCATCGGCCGCCCTCGAGGAGTGAATGTTCCTAATGGGATTAGATTCGGCAAAAAAAGATTCCATTACTTCTGGACTCCCATCAACGATACAGACTTAATCTTGAACATCGCCATTAGGATTGAAGAAAATGGCAAGGTAGCATTTCCTCATTGGATTTGATTGACTGATTTATATACAGTATATATTTATATTTCCTTTGTGTTAATATATATATATATTCCCCCGTGTAAGGGGGAAAAAGCCTTTGGCATATGTATGTAGAAACCACAGGGAAAATAAAGTCGGAATACTAAACATTTTCGTCTATTACAACATCCTCGGAGTACTCTGAGGATGTCGTAATAGACGAAGAGGTTTGGTATTCCGACTTTATTTTCCCTGTGGTTTCTGCAATATTATTTAGTCACACGTTATTGTGATTATTTTTGCGATATATATATGTATATATATATATATATATATATATATATATATATATATATATATATATATGTAGGTATTATTAATGAGTGCATCGAGGGATAAGGAAGAAATGTCAATGTAGTGGTATTGGGAGATCTTAATGCTAGGGTAGGAATTGAACCAACAGATAGAGTGGTTGGGAAGTGTGGAGTTCCAGGAAAAAATCATACTGGAGTGTCAATGGTGAAGTGCCTAGAAAGAGAGTTAATAGCAAATACAGTGTTTAGGAAGAAAGTCAACCATAAGTACACATGGGAGAGTGTGGTGGATGGAAGGGTGGTAGATAAAGCATTAATGGACTATATAGTGGTAACCAGGAGTATAGTAGGAAGAGTTAAGGATGTATATGTTCAAAGGGGAGAGAGTGGGGGAATATCAGATCATTTTTTTGGTGGAAGGTAAGTTGAGAGTGGAGGATAGATGGAGAAAGAGGAAAAGGACAGAAAGTACGGAGGTGCTTAGAGTGAACTGCTTAAATGAGAAAGAAAATAAGAAGTACAAGAAGCTGAGAGAGGAATGGGAGGGAATGAAGGACATGTGTGAGTGTAGTAGTTTCAGAGGTATCAGATTGTTAAGTGTATTTGGGAAGGCTCATGGGAGGGTCTTGATTGAGAGGATTAGGAGAGGAACAGAAGGAGTAATTGGTGAGGAACAGTGTGGGTTTAGGATAGGTAGGGGTTGCATAGATCAGATTTTTGTGGTAAGACAGATATGTGAGAAAGCTTTAGGAAAAGGTAAGAATGTTTTTGGGGCTTTTATGGATTTGGAAAAGGCTTATGACAGGGTAAACAGGAAAGCACTGTGGGAGGTATTGCAGATATATGGGATAGGAAGAAAGCTTTTAAGAGTAGTCAAGAATTTTTACAAGAGTAGTAGAGCTTAAGTTAGAATCAGAAATGGAGAGAGTGAGTGGTTTGAGGTAAAGGTGGGACTTCAATAGGGATGTGTTATGTTGCCTTGGCTGTTCAATTTATACATGGATGGGGTGGTGCAAAAGGTAAATGCAAAGGTAGTGGGTCAGGGATTTGAGATGGTTAAAGAAAATGGAGAAAAATGGGAGATAAGCCAGTTGTTGTTTGCTGACAACACTGCACTTGTAGTAGGATCAGAGGAGAGATTGAGAAAGTTAGTGACAGAGTTTGGGAATGTGTGCAAAAAAAGGAAGTTGAAGATAAATGTGAGTAAAAGTAAGGCGATGATATATACAAGGGGAGAAAGTGTTAGCAGACTGGAGGTGAGTATTAATCCCTTCCATACGGTGCCGCCTACGTAGGCGGCATGGGGAGCAAGTGGATACACGAGGCTGCCATATCGGTGTCTTGATTATATTTATTGTAGTTGTTCCTGCGTAACTGACATACTCTCTAAACTGGCTTCATCACATTTTCTATGGTTATCAAAATTCACGGGTGAAAGAGAGAACGATCGATATAAGTGGTGACTATTTTTTATGATGCATGTATTATGACGCAACATCATACGTCTGGCAGCTAATGCTGCCCGCGAGATTTTGGCCCGGAGTGAAGTGGTTAAGGGAGAGAGACTGGAGGAAGTGGATAGTTTTAGAAACTTGGGTGTAAATGTGGTGGGAAAGGGAGTGAAGATGGAGGTAGAATGTAGACTGAGAGAAGCAAGTAAATGCCTTTGGGTATTAAAAAGTGTAATAAGAAATAGACATTTGGGAATAAATGCTAAGAGGAGATTGTATGAAAGAGTGATTGTGCCGACAACACTGAATGGAGCAGAAACATGGAACATAGGAAAAAGAGAAGGAGTTTGGATGTATTTGAGATGAGGTGCCTGAGAAGTATGATAGGGGTTACTAGGCTATATAGAGTGAGAAATGAGGAGGTGAGGAGGAAAATAGGAGTGGAAAGGGAGTTTGTAGGTAGGGTTGATGAAAGAGTATTAGGATGGTTTTGACACATGGAAAGAATGAGTGAAGAAAGGCTAGTAAAATAGGTGTGGAAGGCAGAGGTGGAAGGAGTGAACATGAGGGGGAAACCAAGGATGAGATGGATGGATGGGGTGAAAGGGGCATTGGGAAAGAGGGGAATGTCTGTTGAGGAAGGACAGGAGAGGACAGAAGATAGGGGTGAATAGAGTATGGTTGTGTATGGATGATGCTGTGATGCATGAGGGGGAGTGGGTGAGAGATGGTGGGTGAGGGAGTATGTGTGAGAAATAATTTATTGCAGCCCAAAGGGATTTCTCCCCATCTTTTCTGCACAAGGGGATGGAGAGGGGGCTTGCCAATTTAATGAAGCAGTCTTGCTGTGGATGTGCTGTGTCTTGTGACACTTCTAAACACTGCATTTGCTATCTTCAACTATCTAGACATATCTCCACCATTATCTCTACACTATTTTTTCCTGGAACTCCACATTTTCCAACCACTCCGTCTATATGTTCATTTCCTACCGTAGCATTAAGACCTCCCAATACCACTACATTGACATTTCTCCCTAAACTCTCTATGCATTCATTTAAATCTATAAAAAAAAATCCCTTTCCTCTACACTCTTCACACTACCAGGCCCATATGCAGTTACAAAAACCCATATCTCCCTTCCCAGTTTCACCTTCATCCACATTAACCATGAAGAAACCTCTTTCCTCTCCACTACACATTTACCTTTCTCTTCACTTACTAGTATAGCCACCCCTTCTCCCCCTATTCCTCTCCTCACTCCTGACACCCTCTCAATTACACTACCAAACTCAAACTCACCCCTTTCTTTCAACTTATTTTCACTTAATGCCAACATATCCATCTTCTCACAAACATACTGCCTATCTCTTCCCTTTTACTCTCATGTGTACCACATCCACACACATTGAAAGACCCAAACCTTAGGGTTCTGGTTGGAAAATTCCCCACAGACCCTCTTATCTCTTTGCTTTTTTTTTTAGGAATGTCCCCTTTGGGGCTACAGAGAGTAGGATGTCTAGTCCTATCCCCATCCCATTTTTGTAGCCTTTTATGACTCAAGTGGAAACACTTGTGGCAGTATTCCTTTCCCCCACCATAGGGTTCAGCAAAAATAAGGAAATTAATTTTCAGAGAAGTGGTACAGGACAGTATCAAGAATGGGGTACAGCATAATGGAGGGACAGTCGCAATATAATAAAGTATCATCTTTTCTCTATGAATAGATATTTCCTCTATCACAGAGAAAATGATGTGTGGATCTAGTCCATAGGGGTGCCCCATATAAACCCTAAAGTTGTATAAACACGGTAAAGGAAACATGGACTGGAGATGAAGCTTTTATTCCTGCATGCTACTGAGCAGCTTTTAACCCCACAATAATATGCAGCCAATACCCCCAGACATGGTATATTATATTCATATGTAGGTATTTGATCAAAGGAAGTTGAAAGTAAATGTAAGTAAAAATAAGGTGATGAGGTGTACAAGGGAAGAGGGTGGCAGTAAAGTGTAAGTAAGTCTTAAAGGAAAGAGGTTAGAGGAAGCGGATAGTTTCAAGTATTTAGGGTCACATGTAGAAGGGAATGGAGGAGTCGGGGTGGAGGTAAATTGTAGAGTGGAGGGAAACAAGTAAATGTCTTAGAGGAATGAAAAGTGCCATGAGAAATAGTTAACTGGGAGTGGATGCAAAGTGAAAACTATATGAAAGAGTGGTTGTGCCTATGGCACTATAGGGTGAAAACTTGGAGGAGGGTAGGAGGAAAATAGGAGTGGAAAGGGAACTGGTAGTTAGAACTGATGAAAGAATATTGGGATGATTTTGGCTCATAGAAATAATGAGTGAGGAGAGTTTAGCAAAAAGAGTGTGGAAGCAGAGGTGGATGGAGTGAACTTGAGAGGAAGACCAGGAATGAGATGGATGGATAGGGTGAAGGGAGCCTTCAGTAAAAAGTGAATGTCTTTTGAGCAAGGAAAGAAGGCAAAGGATAACTGTGAGTAGAGAATGGTTGTGAATGGACTAAAAATTGATGCAGCCTAAAGTGATTCCTCCTTGTCATTTCTCTTTTTGCATGAGGGGACAATGAGGAAAGGTCGCCATATAAATGAAGAAGCTGGCCCTGCTATGGATGTGTTGTGTCTAGCTCCAATGCTTATGATCCAGGCAGAGGGCTAAAGACCCTTCATCTATGAGTAGCTAAAAAGAAAGGGAAATAAATGGGTGACAAGTTGGAGTAGGTCCATGCCTTAACTGGCTACCTCCCTTATAAGGGGGAAGTATATGTCACAGACCAGCTTTTGTATTTGAGTTGCTGTATCAAAACTTGGCCATGATTTGATCAGTTTCTTCAATACAGTTGCTAGTGTGCTTAACCTCTTCACTCTGGGGCACATCACACGTCTGGCAGCATTAGCTGCCTGACGTGCGATGTTGCGTCATAATAATCGCATTATAAAAAATAAAGTCAGTGCTCAATCGTTCGTTCTCTTTCACCCGTGAATTTTGATAACCATAGAAAATATGATGAAGCCAGTTTAGAGAGAATGGAAGTTACGTATGTACGACTACAATAAATATGATCAAGATGCCGATGTCGGCATCATTGCGTACCCACTTGCTCCTCATGTCGCCTATGTAGGCGTCACTGTATGGAAGTGGTTAATACCTTTTATTGGGATTTTCTGTCTACACTGGGATTGAAAACAAAGATGAGGTGCAAAAACTGTTTAATTTACATAATATTTTACATAATATGAAAATATACAAAATTAACTTACTCTACTAGAGAGGGGTATGAACAAGGGTGTGAGTGAGAGTGAAGGGTACCACGGCTCATGTCCCTCCTTTTTGTAAGGGGAGCACAACACAAGTGCCAACAGCAGGTGCTAATTTGTTACATCTGTAAGCCTAGTCTATTCCTATTTATTTACCTGGCTTCACACAATCCATCCACTTCTTTATTTTTGAGTGAAGAAGGTTTACAATTTATCAATTGCTAGTTATCTAAACAAAATAGTAAAATATATTAACATGATACTGATGACCCACTTTCGGAGAAGAATAAGCAAAGATGTAGAGATCTGTATATTTCGATCACTTACTGTGATCCTCTGCTGAAGAGGATCACAGTAAGTGATCGAAATATACAGATCTCTACATCTTCGCTTATTCTTCTCCGAAAGTGGGTCATCAGTATTATTTTACAAATGTGCTACGACATATCTTTGTTGTGATATTAACATGAATGATGATGCTACTTCTTCATATCATCATTGTTATGATGACCCATGACCACTGTAGAATATTCCATTTGTGTACTACTCCACCGCTGATTCATAAGTCTCCCGCAACTGAAATATTTATATAAAAGAAAGCCTATTCTTTTTCATATCTTATTATCTAACTTAATTATGGGAAAGGTGGAGGGGGAAACACGGGTCTTTATGTGAATATCGAGTTTATTCAGATAAAGACCTGTGTTTCCCCCTCCACCTTTCCCATAATTTGTCCCAATATCTCTATATCTAACTTAAGATAACCTACAAGTTGGTTAAATTTAATATTTAAAGGAGCTTTTTGGGAATGAGTAACAAGAGCTATATTATTTGATGATATGGGACATAGATATACAACACTTACAACATCTACAGTGCCACACCCGTGCTTCTTTGTATCATGACAAATGTCTATGAATGGAAGTCATCTGCGGTAGGGATGAACCACATGCTAAAGAGACTTAAGCATTACAAGGACATGTTGCCTCAAATGCTTTTCATCCTCACTTTCAGATAACATCATCCAAGTGCGTATGTAAAAGTGAAGTTGAATGTCGAACTCCACATTTCCAATATCATCGCCTTGACACAGTTTCTGAAGACAGCTTATGTAGATACTTCAATGCAGTAAGTGAAATATCCTTACATTGGGCTAGCTTTCCATTGCTATGTTTTTATTTTCTAATTTATATATTCATCTATTATCTTCTAATATATATTTTTAGTCCTGTATATCCATGTGTGAGTGCAGAAATAGCCACTGCCAGGTTTTCATAAAGGAAAAGATCTTTAATCTTTCATCAGTGACTTCATGTATATTGTTCCAGCTAAGAACAGATAATTTTATTTAGCTGAGGGTTGGCCATACAAAATCTCCAGTCCTTAACCAGAACAAAATCTGTAAAGTATATCACTGTACTAAAAAGTAATAATTGTTCATCATCATTGTGAGAGAAAGAAATTAAATAACACAAGTCAATTGGCCTTTCATATCTACTTAGTTGTATTTTACGGGAAGGGGAGCTATGCTCATGGTGTCCCGCCTGGCATCCTCATGTACCCACACATGCCTCATGACACCTACATAGGCGTCATTGTACCGAAGTGGTTGATTGCTGTTGGTTTGATAGTGGCATTAAGGAAAAGAAAAGAAGATCAAAATGGACAAAAGATTGGTTGTTGAAAAAGAGACCAAAATTCACACACCAACTTGTTTTATTATTTAAAATTATAGCCACATGACTGGCATAATTATATGAGAATAGAAATAGCTACTAAGATTTAATGTTTGGCTATTGTTCTCATGATCAAACTGTTTGTTGATGACATCATGTTGTTTGTTAGCTGCCCACAGAAGTCAGGTTCAGCTAGACTTGCTTCAAACCATTTGACCAATGTGATTGACAACCAAATACCCCATTCACATGGTAAAACATCACTTCAAACATGTGTTGGATAAACTGTTTGACTCTGTAAATGGCCTTTAACAGATAAAGGGGATTGCTACCCACCTAGCATGAGATAATTGATTTCAACAGTACTCCACAGTCTGTTCCATTTCAAAGTGAAACCTCTCTTGGTGTCGTTTGGGTGATGTGACAACAAGATTGTACAAGGGTCAATACTCTCACCAGCATTATACAGTCTCATCACAGAACACAACACAAAAGTGTTCACCAACACAGTTGACTTGACAATAATCCAGCACATCAACTATGAAACTATGACTGCATTATACACAATTATACATTATGCATCAACTATGACTGCATTATACACAATCATGCACGCAAACAACACAACATACACTCTATAAGGGATTTGTGGGAAAACCCAGTTTCGGCTGTAGCATTCCTTGGGGAAACGGGACTGCTCGGACAGACAGTCTAGGGAACGACAACAACAACAACTATGAAATAGCTGCTAACATCCAAGCCTACACAGCCAGTCTGTCTTGAGGCTGCATCACCCAAATGATATCAAGAAGTCTTCACATCAAAATAAAGCAAACTGTATATCACATAAGACATCCGTCTCATGAACCAAATTTAATGCTGTATTTGACAATTTTGGAAGTCAGCTATTTTTGTACACACTAAGGAATTTTTGCTCTTGAAAATCCATTAAAAAAAAAAAAAGTAGATCTGTTTACCATAAACAAAGGTTAATATTATGATTTTTTCTGAAGACATGAATTTTGGTACATATATATCTGAAAATTTGTATCACTTCTAACAGTTAATGAATTATTTAATTTCTCTTTAGACAGTATACAAGGGTAATGGCACTGTCAAATTTGCCCCAACATGTTTCCATAATGTTCAAGCCTATCTTCGTGAGGAGAACAAAGAATGGGAAGATAAGGTCACTCAAATATTCAGAGACCGGACTCCAGCTAGCAAGTTTAAAATCATAAAGGTATTTTACAGAAATTTTGTTGCAAACCTACTTTTACATAATTATTTCAAAACATTTTTGTATTGTATTGTATTTCATTGACAATGACCAGTACTTCCATCATAGGGGGACAGCTTTGCACTGAATAAGTGGAGTTGTGGAAGTGGTTAGGAGAAGTTTAAAAAGGGTAGTGGAAAGAAGAGACATGGGAAATTAAAAGTAATCACCAATGCTCTCTCAACTCAAGTGTTGCCTCAAGTTTCACATAGTGAAAAATCTGGCAGCAGTCCTCAGAACTTCCCATGGATCTCTCTGGAAGAAACTTTGAACTGTTGTCTGTGTTGTATGTATTTGGGGCTGTTTGTATATCCCCAGCTAAAAGTGGTAGGAAGAGGAGAGCAGTTGCAAGCACCTTATATGTGAATTTTTTTTAGAAATATGGTTGAAGCTCATAGAGTGAGATCTTGGGCCCAGTCCAGAGACCAAGTACCCCTCAGGGCTCCACATCTAGATGGAAGTGAGAATGTTGATGGTTTTTGAATATGGGCAGCAAGGAGACAATTCTCTGTGGTGGGTGTTTTTGCACCGCCATCACTTGCTAGTATCCATTGTTGGTCCCATGGAAAAGAAAAAGTTAGATATATATCCAGACAGAAAGAGAAGAGGGTGTATACTGTATATACATACATACATATATATACACTAACAGCTTTTTGCCCCATACAAGGGAGGTAGCCAAAGTCAAAGGCATAAATCCACTTCCACCCATTTCATCCCCACATACTCCACTCTCATTCACCACCCTCCCTCCTTCCCTCCCTCTTTTCTTGGGTCCTGTTTGATGTGTCATCCCTGCGTCTTGCCCATTGCTCTGGGTCAGAAGCAATGTAGCAAGACACTGCACATCCACACCAAGGCCACTTCACCTTACTTTTACCCACATTTATCTCCAGCTTCCTTATTTTGCTTAACTTCCCAAACTCCATCCCCTCATGCAGAAAAAAAGAAGACTGGGAGAAATCCCTTCGAGTTGTGTCAAAATATCATTTACACATACTCCATAACCCCTCTTATCCCCCACCCACTCCTTCCCATGCATCACAGCATCATCCATATACAACCATTCTCCACTCACCTCTATCTTTTGTCTTCTTCCTTCCTTTCTCAACAGACATTCCCCTCTTTCCCATTGCCCCTTTTACCCCATCCATCCATCTCATCCTTGCTTGCCCCCTCATGTTCACTCCTTCCACCATTAACTTCCGCACCTCTTTTACTAATCTTTCTTCACTCATTCTTTCCATTTGTCCAAACCATCCCAATACTCTTTCATCAACCCTATCTCCCAACTCCCTTTCCATCCCCACTCTCCTCCTCAACTTGTTTTTCCCTCTATCCAGTCTAGTAACCCCTACCGTACTTCTCAGGGATTTCATCTCAAACACATTTAAACTTCCTCTCATCCTCTCTTATGTTACATTTTTCTGCCCCATACAGTGCTGTTGGCATAATCACTCCTTCGTATGATCTCCTGTTCGCATCCATTCCCAAATGTCTATTTCTCTTTACACTTTTTAATTCCTCAATTTATTAACTTGCTTCTCTCAATCTACATTTTACCTCCACTTCCATCCCCATTCCCACCACATTCACACCCAAGTATCTAAAGCTATCCACTTCCTCCAGTCTATCTCCCTTAATACTCAGTTCCAATTTGCTGCCACATTCTCCCCTTGTACAGTACATCTCATCACCTTACTTTTACCCACATTTATCTCCAGATTCCTTATTTTGCTTAACTTCCCAAACTCCATCACTAACTTTCTTAATCTCTCCTCTGATCCTGCTACAAGCGCAGTGTCATTAACAAACAACAACTGGCTTATCTCCCATTATTCTCTATTGTCTTTAACCATCTCAAATCCCCAGTCCATTACCCTTGTGTTTACCTATTGCACCACTCCATCCATGTATAAATGGAACTGCCAAAGCGACAAAACACATCCCTGGCAAAGTCCCACCTTTATTTCAAACCGCTCACTCTCCATTTCTAATTCTAACACAGGCTCTACTACTCATGTAAAAACTTTTGACTGCTCTTAACAGCTTTCCTCCTATCCCATATATATGCAATACTTCCCACAGTGCCTTCCTGTCTACTCTGTTGTAAGTCTTTTTCAAATCCATAAAAGCCCAAAAAACATCTTTACCCATTCCTGAAGCTTTCTCACATATCTGCCTCCCCATAAAAACCTGATTCACACAACCCCTACCTGTCCTAAACCCACTAAACCCACACTATTCCTCACCCATTACTCCCTCTGTTCCTCTCCTAATCCTCTCAATCAAAGCCCTCCCACAAGCCTTCCCAACTATGCTCAACAAACTGATCCTCACTGAAACTACTACACTCACATTTGTCCCACCTTCCCTTGTGAAATAGAACTATACAGGCACTCCTCCAGTCCTCTGGTACTCTACCTCTTTTAGACAAACATTAAACAACCTCACCAGCCAGTCCACCATCAATGTACCTTCTTTTTTCAGACATAACACATAACACTCATCCAACCCAGGTGCCCATACCTACTCTCATCATTTTGATAACAGCTTTCACTTCATCTTTCCTTATTTCTCCTCAATTTTACCTCATTCATCACTGTCATTTTCTTAGCACTTCCCAATGCAACTATCTTTCCCTCCCTTTTCTCCTTCACATTTAGCAACTCCCTTAAATACTCTGCTTATCTTCCTCTTACTGCCATCTCTTCCATTATTATCTCTCCAGCAGCACCTTTTATCTTTTCTTCTCTACTTGATTTACCTCCTCCTCCTCTCTTAATTTCTTTCCAAAACATCTTTTTATTACAATAAAAAAATTCTGTCATGTACCCCATTTTACATCTGCTCTCCTGTTTGCCTCCTTTATTTCATGTTTTACTTCTCTTTTCTTTGTACCTCATATATGATTATCTTGTCCTATTTTGTAACGAATCTGCGAATGCTCATTTCTTCTCTTCTACAACCTTCATAGCTTTATCATCCCACCACTCACTACCCTTCCTTCTATTTCCTCCCATCCTTCTTGTTCAACACACCATATTTGCACACCATGTAACTCCCTCCTTGAAACATCCCCAGAATGTACATGTGCTAAGGGGAGAGAGTAGTGGAATATCAGATAATTTTTTGGTGGAAGGTAAGTTGAGAGTGGAGGATAGATGGAGAAAGAGGAAAAGGACAAAAGGTAGGGAGGTGCTTAGAGTGAACTCTTTACATGAAAAGGAAAAGGAGAAGGAGTACAAGAAGAAGCTGAAGGAGGAGTGGGAGTGAAGGATAGAGTAGAGCTAGGAGTGGAGGAGGAATGGGGATGGCTCAAGGAGGGAATCACAAAGTGTGCAAAGATGGTGTGTGGAACAAGAAGGATGGGAGGAAATAGAAGGAAGGGTAGTGAATGGTGGTATGAGGAAATAAAGAAGGTTGTAGAAGAGAAGAAGTGAGCTTTCACAGATTGGTTACAAAATAGGACGAGGGAGTTATATGAGAGGTACAAAGAAAAGAGAAGAGAGGTAAAGCACAAGGTAAAGGAGGCAAAGAGGAGAGCAAATGTGAATTGGGGTAAGAGTATGACAGAAAATTTTGAAAGTAATAAAAAGATGTTTTGAAAAGAAATTAAGAGAGGAAGAGAAGGCGAATCAAGTAGAGAGGAAAAGGTAAAAGGTGCAGATGGAGAGATGATAATGGAAGAGAAGGCAGTAAGTGGAAGATGGGCAGAGTATTTTAGGGAGTTGCTAAATGTGAAGGAGGATAGGGAGGGAAAGATAGTTGCAGTGGGAAAGGCTAAGAAAATGACAGTGATGAATGAGGAAAATGGAGGAGAAATAAGGAAGGATGAAGTGAAGGCAGTTGTTAAGATGATGAAAGCAGGTATGGCACCTGGTCTGGATGGATGCCATGCAGAATGTCTAAAAAAAAGAAGGTACAGTGATGGTGGACTGGCTGGTGAGGTTATTTAATGTTTGCTGGAGAGAGGGTAGAGTGCCGGAGGACTGGAGGAGTACCTATATAGTTCCACTTTACAAGAGGAAAGGGGACAAGTGCGAGTGTAGTAGTTTCAGAGGGATTAGCTTGTTAAGTGTAGTTGGGAAGGCTTATGGGAGGATCTTGATTGAGAGGATTAGGAGAGGAAGAGAGGGAGTAATTGGTGAGGAACACTGTGAATTTAGGACAGGTAGAGGTTGCGTAGATCAGATTTTTGTGGTAAGACAGATATGTGAGAAAGCTATAGGAAAAGGTAAGAATGTTTTTGGGCTTTTATGGATTTGGAAAAGGCTTATGACAGGGTAGACAGGAAGGCACTGTGGGAGGTTTTGCAGTTATATGGGATAGCAAGAAAGCTTTTAGTAGCTGTCAGGAGTTTTTACAAGAGTAGTAGAGCATGTGTCAGGATTAGAAATGGAGAGTGAGTGGTTCGAGGTAAAGGAGGGACTTCGTCAAGGATGTGTTATGTCGCCCTGGCTGTTCAACTTATACATGGATGGGATGATGCAAGAGGTAGATGCAAGGGTGGTGGGTCAGGGATTGGAGATGTTTAAAGAAAATGGAGAAAAGTGGGAGGTGAGCCAGCTGTTGTTTGCGGATGACACTGCGCTTGTAGCAGAGGAGGGATTGAGGAAGTTGGTGACAGAGTTTGCAAGAGTGTGTGAAAGAAGAAAGTTGAAGATAAATGTGGGTAAAAGTAAGGTGATGAGATGTACAAGGGGTGAAAGTGGCAGCAGACTGGAAGTGAGCAAGGAGAGAGACTGGAGGAAGTGGATAGTTTTAGATACTTGGATGTGAATGTGGCAAGAAAGGGTGGAGTGGAAGTGGAGGTAGACTGTAGATTGAGAGAAACGAGTAAATGCCTTGATGGATTAAAAAGTGTAATGAAAAATAGACATTTGGGAATGGATGCTAAGAGGAGATTGTATGAAGGAGTGATTGTGCCAACAGCACTGTATGGGGCAGAAACATGGAACATAAAAGAGAAAGAGTTTGAATGTGTTTGAGATGAGATGTTTGAGAAGTATGAATAGGGGTTACTAGGGCAGATAGAGTGAGAAATGAAGAGGTGAGGAGGAGAATGGGGGTGGTAAGGGAGTTGGGAGATAGGGTGGATGAAAGAGTATTGGGATGGTTTGGACACATGGAAATGAGCGAAGAAAGACTAGTAAAAGAGGTATGGAAGGCAGATATGGAGGGAGTGAACATGAGGGGGCAACCTAGGATGAAATGAATGGATGGGGTGAAAGGGGCTTTGGGGAAGAGGGGAATGTCTGTTGAGGAAGGTCGAGAGAGGACAGAAGATATGGGTGAATGGAGAATGGTTGTATATGGATGATGTTGTGATGCATGAGGTGGAATGGGTGGGGGGATGGGGGGTGAGGTAGTATGTGTGAGAAAAAATTGACGCAGCCCAAAGGGATTTCTCCCCATCTTCTCCTTTTCTGCATGGGGGGACAGAGAGGGGGGTTGCCGATTTAATGAAGCAGCCTTGGTATGGATGTGCTGTGTCTTGCAACACTGCTTCTGATCCAGGGCAGTGGACAGGATGCAGGGATGACCCGTCATCCAGGAGGTGCCAAGATAAGAGGGAGGGTAGAAGTTGGAGGGGAATGGAGTGTATTAGGGATGGAATGGGTGGGAATGGTTTTTATGTCTTTGTTTTTTGGCAACCTCCCTTGTAAGGGGGAAAAAAGCCTTTGGTGTATGTATGTATGTACTCTTCTCTCAGCTTCTTGTACTCCTTTACTTTCTCACTTTAGCAGTTTACTCAAAGCACCTGTCCTTTTCTTCTTTTTCCATCTGTCATGATTTGTCATGTTGTTTTTGATTTGCTGTATCAAACCTGGTCACAAATTGATCAGTTCTATCGATCGAATTACCAATGTGCTTTATGCCTTTTCTTGGGAGATTTTCTATCTTACACTGAATATGAAATAAAGGCAAAATGCAAAATATGAATATTTTACTTACATGATATAATGTACATACAAAGTGAACTTACGAAAATATGAAAGGGTTTGAACAAGGGCACGAATTTGAGTTTCCATTTGGCACAGCACACAACCCTCTTTTTTATATGTGGGGCACATGAAAGGGCCAGTGGCAGATGCCATTTAGATACATCTATAGGCTTAGTCTGTTTCTATTTACTTGGCTATACACAATCTTTCCATTTCTTTATTTTTATGTGAAGGTCAACAATTTATCAATTGCTATCTATCTGAATCTTGTTAAGAAATAAGCATGATCTGTGATGGTGCTACTTTCCTAGGCCATCATTATTGTGGTGACCCTTGACCCTTTCAGCAATTCATTCCATTTGTGTACTCCACCATACTATGCAGCAAATCTCCTGCAACTGGTAATTTGATCAGAAGTAACCTGTTTTTATATTTCTATATCTCATTATCTAGATTAAGATAACCTAGTAGTGGTCGAATTCAACATCAGTTTGTGTAGTTGTATCATAATATAGCTATTAAGGGCAGTTACAATGTTATATAACTCTTGCAAGGGATATGTGGACTAACATTTACATAACGCAACTTATATAAGCTACAAGCTATTGCATTTCTTGCACATCCTTGTGTCATTTTATGACACATGAAATATCATGACACCATCTATCCTCCACTCTCAACTTACCTTTCACCAAAAAAATTATCTGATACTCCCCCACTCTCTCCCCTTAGAAAATGTACATCCAAAATTCTTCCTACTCTTCTCCTGGTTACCACTATATAGTCCATTAAAGCCCTATCTACCACCCCTCTGTCCACCACCCTCTCCCATGTGTACTTATGCTTGACTTTCTTTCAAAACACTGTATTTGTTGTCATCAACTCTCTAGACACATTGCCACCCTCATCTCTCCTCCACATTTTTTTCCTGGAAATCCACACTTCCTATCCACCCGTCTATTGGTACATCTCCTACCCTAGCATTGAGCTCTCCCAGTACCATTACACTGACATTTCTCCCTACATCCTCTATGAACTCATTTAAATCTATCCAAAAAGCCTCCTCTTTCCTCTACACTCTTTTCATCACCAGGTCCATATGCACTTACAAAAACCCACATAGTAATCATGGGTGACTTTAACTCCAAAAAAATATGTTGGGAAGAGATGACAGTGAAAGGTTGAGAGGACCTTTGGGGAAATACATTACCAGATATGACCATTGAATTTACAGTGACTCAGTGGGTAAAGGAAAGTACCAGATATAGAAACAATGAAGAACCATCGAGATTAAACTTAATGTTTACATCAGAGCCTGAAATTGTGGATTAAGTGGAATACAAAACACCAATTGAGAAGAGCTACCACATATTAATTGAGTTTGAACTAAAAGAGGAAATTGATTTGGGAAGAAATGAGAAACACAGAAAAGGTAGACTAATTTACAACAAAATGGATTTTGAGAAACAGAAAATTCTTTCAAAAAGTGAATTGGGAAAACTTCTTCAATGAAGAAACAAAGATGGAAGAGAAATGGAATATATTTAAAGAAATTTATAAAGAAGGAATAGATAAATATGTATCAAGGCAGAAGCAGGAAACAGTGTACATTAAGTGAGGTAAAAGATAGAAGAGACATAACTTGGAAATGATGGAAAAAGAACAGGTGAATGGCAGATATATATAAAACTGAGAAATGAATATGTGAAAACACACAGCAAACAAAAACAAAACTATGAAAAAGACATAATAGATCAATGTAAGGATCAACCTAGATTATTCTACAGGTATGTGAACAGTAAATTGAAAAATAAACAAGAAATAGTGAAACTGCGTTAAGGAAATGAGGAATATATAGAAGATGTAGAAATGGCAGAGCTTATGAACAAAATTTATATTTGTATTCACTATGCAAGAGGACACGGAAAGAAACTAAAAAAGGATAGTTACAGAAGAGATCTGAAAAGGAACAGCTTCCCACACAGAGTGATAGATACTTGGAACAAATTAGACAATGAAACAGTGTGTGCAAACACTATTCAAGATTTTAAGAAAAAACTTGATGCTGAGAGATACAAAGACGGGTCACCACGAGCATAGCTCTCTTCCCGTATAATACAGCTTGGTAAATACATAATTGGGAAGAAGAATAGGTAGAAAGATCCCCAATGAAAGAAAGAAATGTAACACAAAAAGAAATAAGGGACCAAGCAATAAACCTTGATGTCAGAAAATCACATGATCTGGATGGAATTGAGCTTGGATACTAAAAGAATGTATAGATGAGCTAGCAGACAAAATATTTAAGGTAATAGATTACTCACTCAAGGAAGGAAAGGTACCACAAGATTGAAAAAATGCAAATATTGTACCAATATATAAAGGGGAAGATAAGGAAGACTCAACAAACTGTAGACCGGTCTCCCTTACAAGCACAATAGCTAGAATATGTGAAAAAGTTATCAAAAGTAGATGGATTAAACATCTGGAAGAAAATAAGATACTAAATCCAAAATAACTTGGCTTTAGACAAGGAAGATCTTGTGCCACCAACTTGATTTGTTTTTATTCAAGGCTAGACATAATACAAGAAAGGGACGGATGGGCGGATCATGCTTTTCTAGATTTGTAAAAGGTATTTGATAAGGTACCTTATAGAAGACTAATAAGAAAACTTGAAACAATAGGTGTACAAGGAAAGTTAATGAAATGGATGGAAAATTTCTTGAACGGGAGAAAAATGAGGGTGGCAGTTAGAGACAAAAACTCATCCTGGGAAGAAATGATAAGTGGAGTCCCACAAGGTTCTGTACCAGCTCCGATAATGTTTGCCATATATATAAATGACATGGATGAAGGTGTTGAATGTTACATGAACTTCTTTGCAGATGATGCAAAACTACTAAAGAAAATAAGTACAGAGAAAGACTGCGAATGACTTTAGAGAGATCTGGACAAAGTCTGGAAATGGAACCAAAAGTGGGAAGTGAAATTCAACATCAAGAAATGCAGTGTAATGGACTTTGGAAAAGTAAGAATAGAATATCAGGGCAACATAAGGTTGGTACAAAGGAAGTAAAAAAAAGTTAGCTCAGAAAAGGATCTAGGAGTAATTATTAGCAGACATGTCACCAGACAAGCATAAAAACAAAATAGAGAAACCTACAATTTACTAAGAACAATAAAGGTGGCCTTTAACTACATGGATGAGGAAACTGTAAAGAAAATACTAGTCACGCTGATAAGGCCAAGATTGGAGTACACTGTGACACTATGAATATCCAACACAAAAAAAGAATATAAAGAAATTAGAAAGAATCCAAAGAACAATGACAAAGATGGCACCAACACTTTCAAAATTGACATATGAACAAAGATTGTCCAAACTGGAACTGCCAACCCTGGAACAAAGAGAAAGAGGAGATCTACTGGCCATTTCCAGAATCATGAAAAGGATGGAAGTCCTTGATAGAGAAGATGTATTCAAGTGGGAGAGAAAAAAAACAAGAGGACATGAAAAGAAATGCAAAAAGGATAGTTATAGAAGAGATCTGAAAAAACAATAGTTTTCCACACAGAGTGATAGATGTCTGGAAGAAATTGGGCAAAAAAATAGTATATGCAAAAACCAAGAATTCAAGAACAAACTAAATGTTGAGAGATACAAAGATGGGTCACTATGACCATAGCTCCTTTCCTGTATAATACAACTTGGTAAATACATCCCCCCCAGTTTCACATTTATCCACATTTACCTTGAATAAACCTCCTTCCATTCCACCAAACACTTACCTATCTCTTCACTTACTAGTATAGCCATCTCTTCTCTCCCTCGTCCTCTCTTCAGTCCTGACATCCTCCCAACTACACTCCCAGACTCAAACTCACCCCTCCCTTTCAATTTAGTTTCACTCAATGCAAACATATCCCTTTCTTCTTACAAACATACTGCCTATCTCTTCCCTTTTACTCTCATGTGTACCACATCCACACACATTAAAAGACCCAAACCTTAGGGTTCCGGTTGGATTTTTTTTTTTTTTTTTTTTTTTTTTTTTTTTTTTTTTGATAGGGATATACCCTTTGGGGCTACAGAGAGTAAGATGCCTAGTCCTCTCCCTGTCCCCATTTTTTTCACCTTATGACTCAAGTGCGAACACTCAGTGGTATTATTCTTTCTCCCCCTATCACAGGGTTTAGTGAAAAAGGAAATGAATATTCAGAGAGGTAGTACAGGACATTATTAAGAATGGGGGGACAGCATAATGGAGGGACATTTGCATTTTAATAAAATAGCATCTGTGCTCTATGAATAGAGGTTTCCTCTATCACAGACAAAATCTTGTGTGGCTCTGGTCTGTAGGGGTGCCTGATATAGGCCCTAAAGTATCAGTTGCATGGCACTAAGCAGCTTTTAACCCCACAATAACTTGCAGCCAATACACCAGACAGGGTATTTATAGACAGGGTAGTTTATATGATGAAGCTAACTCTATAAAAGTAAAGAACAATTTGCTCCCATTCTCCAAAGTTTATAGTAATGGATGATCATATAGAAATAAACAGGTCCATTTACTTCCCAAAGTTCACCGCAATGTTTTTTTTTTATTTATTTTTTTTTTTATTCTTGGACAGGAAGATCTTCAAAAGAGTGTTTGGCTGGTAGAGGAAGCAGAAAACATTTGGTCCACATATGATGCCACCTTCAACAATAACGCAATTGGTTCCAGATACATTGGAACATATGATGGAGTCATAGGCACCTTTCCTGGTGTCCAGCTTCAACCCATATATGACCCAAGACTTATGACCTGGTTAGTGGCTGTCGATTTTTTAACTTCATTTGTATGTTACTCTGCACTATATGAATATTGATTTTTTAAATCGAAATGTGCATTTAATACTTTGAATACAGGAATTTCCCCATTTTATAATTATTTTGCAGTAATCAGAATAAGATGAATAATATACGTTGGTCTTTTGGGAGTGTAGTGGCTGAGTAGACTATGGTGATAACATCTGGAGGGGAGAGGCTAAATGAATTGTGGTTTAAGACCAGTCAGTCTGTGTTTCTTTAGGTTTCATAACTAAAGATATCAACAAAAGTAACACAGCAATGTCCATGGCTGTACACTGTCATTTGAATTCCTCACATGATAAGCATTTTGTATAGATATTGCAGTGATCCCTCCCAAGCCTCCCATATCCAAACTAATTGGACACTTGGAACAAACTGGACAATGAAATAGTATGCGCAAAAACCATTCATGAGTTTAAAAACAAACTAGACACTGCAAGATACAAAGGCGGGACAACACGAGCATAGCTCCCCTTCCCGCAAAATACAACTAGGTAAAATACAACTAGGTAAATATGGTGGATTTTGGGAGTATTTGGATATGCAATGCACTATTACACACACACAACAACAGGTAGAGGAGAATGTAAAAGAAACAGTAATTAAGCTAATTAAAACAAAAGGAAAGGTGGGTGAGAGACACAGTGGTTTATGGTATCAAAGAAAAACATATAATGTCTACAAATACCAGCGAGAAAAAGAAAAGAAAGAAATTGTTAAGGAAATACTGAAAGTGGTTCAGGACGAGGGTCAAGAGCTGGACAAGGAAGTCGATGACGTGCATAGATGGGCACATACTCTAGAGAAAAACACTATAGGCCATTGAAAATCAAACTAAGGAGTCAAATGATAGCTGAAGAGATACTATTGAAAGCGGCAAAACTAGCTAACAGTGAAAATTATAAAAATGTGTGGATAAAAAAGGAAATGAGCAAAGAGGAAATAGAGAAAGATAAGGCACTAAGAAATGAAGCTAATGAAAAAAAAGAAAAACGAGAGAAGAATGGAGACTGAAAAAAAAAAAAAATTAGGGGAGTACTGGATCTGAGGCTGAGAAAATGGTACATCAGACAAAAAGAAACTTAAACCAAAAAAGAGAAGGAAAAAATTATAAGTGGTATACACAATCATGGATGGTATAATTTCTGGAATAAATGAATTAAACAACTATTTGTTAATAGAGAAACCAGACGTAATGGGAATTGTGGAGACAAAATTGAAAGGTCCCATATCATCAAATATGGTGGGACAAGGTCTTTACAACCATTGGGCAAAAAACAGAATGGATAAATGGGGAGGAGTCATGTTATTGACTAGAAAGAGCTTAAATATCATAGAGATAACAGAAGAAGATAATATGGAAATGATTATGATTAAAGTTGTAAATAGTAATATGAAAAGTAGAAAATTTATAGTAGTATATGTGCCCCCCAAAACACAGGCTTGGTCTGATAGTGATCATTCCAAATTACTGGAAGACACAAAGAATGCATTATCTGAGTTACTGATAGATGGAGGAAACAGTAATTATGGATGACTTTAATGCAAAGGTAATAAATTGGGAAGAAATGACAGTAAAAGGTAGAGAGGAACTCTGGGGTAACACTCTATTGGATATCACCATTGACTATACATTGACTCAATGGGTCAAGGAAAATACCAGATATAGAAACAAGGAAGAACCGTCGAGACTAGACCTATTATTCATATCTGAACCTGAAATCATGGACAATATGAATTATATACAAGACACCAATTGGGAAGAGTGACCACATACTAATAGAGTTCGAACTTCAAGAACAAAATGATGTGAGAAGAAATGAGAAACATAGAGAAGGAAGATTAATGTACAACAAAACGGACTTTGTAAAACTTAGAAAAAAAAATCAAAATGCTAACTGGGAAAAATTTTCAAATGAAGAAACAAAGATGGAAGAGAAATGGAACATATTTAAAGAAAAATACAAGGAGGGAACAGATAAATATGTACCAAAGAAGAAACAAAAAAGGATTTACATAAAATGTTGGTATAATAAAAAATGTAGTGATGCTAAAGATAGAAGAGACAAAGCCTGGAAAAGATGGAAAAAAGACAACAACAAAAAATGTCATACATCAAACTGTGAAATGAATATGTAGATATATGCAGGGAGGAAAAAAGAAACTACAAAAAAGATACAGTAGATAAATGCAAGGACCCATCTAAACTATTTTACAGATATGTAAATGATATACTAAAAGACAAACACGAAATAGTGAAACTGCATAAAGGAAATAAAGAATGTATAGATGATGTAGAAATGGCTGAAGTTATAATTAGGCATTTTAGGTTTGTATTTACAGTTGAAACCTCACAAATTTGGGATGAAGGACAATGAGGAAGATCCCCTAAAATGAAAGAAATAAAGGTGACACAGAAAGAAATAAAGGACCAAATAAAAAACCTTGATGTCAGAAAGTCACACGGGCCTGATGGAATTGCAAACTGGATATTAAGAGAATGTGTAGATGAACTAACGGACATAATACACAAGATAATTGACGTCTCACTCAAAGAAGGAAAAGTACCACAAGATTGAAAAAATGCAAATATTGTACGAATATACAAAAGAGGAGATAAAGAAAATCTGTGAAAAAGTTAATAGAAAAAAATGGATTAAACACTTGGAAGAAAACAAAATACTAAATCCTAAACAATTTGGTTTTAGAAGTGGAAGATCATGTGCCACAAACTTAATATGCTTTTACTCAAGATTAATAGAAATAATACAAGAAAGAGACGGATGGGTAGATTGTGCTTTCTCGGACTTACAAAAAGCTTTTGACAAAGTACCACACAAAAAGTTACTAAGAAAAATTGAAATAATAGGTGGAATACAAGGAAAGTTATTGGAATGGATGAAAGATTTCTTGAACAGAAGAAAAATGAGTGTGGTACTTAGAGACAAGAATTCAAATTGGGAAGATATGATAAGTGGAGTCACTTAAGGCTCTGTATTGGCTCCAATAATGTTTGCTATTTATGTAAATGATATGGATGAAGGTGTGGAATGTTATATGAACTTCTTTGCAGATGATGTGAAACTACTTAAGAGAGTAAGTTCAGAGGAAGACTGCAAATCTTTTCAAGAAGACCTACACAAAGTCTGGAAATGGAGTCAGAAGTGCAAAGTGAACTTCAACATAAAGAAATGTAGCATTTTGGAATTTGGAAAAAGCAAAAATAGAATATCATGTCAATATAAAATTGGTACAAAGGAGGTTAAAAAAAGTAAACTCGGAAAGGGACCTAGGAGTAACTATCTCAAATGATGACACCAGACAAACACATCAACAAATTAGTCGGAGAAACTTTCAACTTATGAAGATCAATGAAAGTAGCCTTTGATTACATGGATGAAGAAATGGTTAAGAAAATACTAGTTACACTGATAAGACCAAAATTGGAATATGCTGTGACACTATGGTCACCTAGTTCCAAAAAAATATAAAGAAACTAGAAAGAATTCAAAGAATAAAGGCAAAGATGGCATCAACACTCCAATTTGACATACAAACAAAGATTGGATAAACTAAACCAACCCTGGAATAAAGAAGAGAAAGAGGTGATTTGATAACCATCTACAGAATTATGAAAGGGATGGAAATTCTTTATAGAGATGACTTACTAAAGTGGGACAGAAGAAAAACAAGAGGACACGAGAAGAAACTTAAGAAGGACAGTTACAGAAGAGATCTGAAAAAGAATAGCTTCCCACACAGAGTAATAGATATCTGGAACAAACTGAATGAGGAAACAGTGAGTGCTAAAACTATACATGACTTTAAGAACAAACTAGATGTGGAAAGATACAAAACCAGGTCACTACGAGCGTAGCTCTCTTCCCGTAAAATACAATTAAGTAAATACACACACACATCTCCACTTTGCCACTTCAGTACTAAGTTTTCAGTTCTGAAAGAACAGAATTGGTATACATTACACATAAATCATGTAATAATTGAAAGATTCAGATAATGGCAGTTCAGACATGGTAGGAATTGCTGTACTGTGAATATATTATGATCACCAAGGAGGAAAATCCCAAAAATTTCTCTGATTTGCAGGTACCAGCAAGCAGTTGTCAACAAAGCTGAACATCCAACAGTGACAGTGACAACTCCCTATTTTGATAGCATCATATCAGGAATGGTGGTAACAGTAGCTACACCCCTGCAACGCCAAAACATGGATGTTGAAGCGGTGCTGGCAGCTGATTTCACACTTCAGTTTATGGTGAACAAATTCATTGAGGCATTGCCAGCATGCAGAAATAAATATACGTGAGTATATGGTTGAGGTTACATTGATAGACCATTACTAGATCAGTTTTGTAGTTGCATGAGTATTCATGCATAGAAATGTAAGACACTAAATTTCAATCTTTATAAGAATGAAGAGAGAGAGACATAATCATATACAGATGCACTAAATCCAAAGTGTAAACATGTCTAATTGTCTTATGATGACAATAATTGATGCCTTTAGTTTCACTGACCTGCATTCTTTGCAAGACAGAAATACAGAAAGAGAATTCCTAGTCACTCTCTATGACATCCATGAGGACATTCCAGTGACATTCATATGCCCCCCCACCACCACTACCACAGAAACAGCCACTGTACAGTATGATAATAATCACTACTTCAAGCTTCACTGACTGTAAACCAGCAATGGTCCTTGGGCTCTCCCATAGAAATAATGAGGACGATTGTGTTTTGTATTAATGTGGAACTGATTTAGTCACTGGCATAAACTACAGTGAGACCTCTCATTAACGGACATTAATTAGCTGTGTTTCTGGTGTTTTCACTGTGTTTTCAGTGTTTTGGTGCTGTTGTTTAGTGTGTACAATCCTTATGCCACCCAAAAACCACTCCAAAACACCGAAAACACAGCAAAAGCACCGCAAACACAGCTTATTAATTTCCGTTAACGAGAGGTCTCACTGTATTAGTAAGAGGGGAATGATCACCAGAAGTATATAAAGAGATCTTGAGCCCAGTCCAGAGACAGAGTGACCACCTCTTAGGGCTGTAACTCCAGATGGACGCATTTACCTAATTGTAGTATACAGGAAAGGAGCAACAACTCATTGGTTCCAGTCTCCTATTCTCTATTTTTTTTTTCATACATACATACATACATACATATGCCTTTTTTTCCCCAAAAAAGAAAAAGGCATAAAATCATTCCCACCCATTCCATCCCTAAATACACTCCACTCCCCTCCACCCTCCCTCCCATCTTAGCACCTCCTGGATGAAGGGTCATCCCTGCACCTTGTCCACTGCCCTGGGTCAGAGGCAGTGTCGCAAGTCACAGCACATCCACAGCAAGGCCACTTCATTAAATCAGTGACCCCACCCTCTCCGTCCCCCCATGCATAAAAGGAGAAGATGGGGAGAAATCCCTTCGGGCTGCATCAAATTTTGCTCACACATACTCCCTCACCCCCCATCCCCCCACCCATTCCACCTCATGCATCACAACATCATCCATATACAACCATTCTCCATTCACCCCTGTCTTCTGTCCTCTCCCATACTTACTCAACAGATATTCCCCTCTTTTTTTTTTCATACCAAGCCTTAAATTCATGTACAGTTCCAACTTAATCTGTATCCTTGATTTCCAATTATCATATTTAGATTTGAAATCATATATTGTTTGAGCTTGGGCTTTATCACTTCCTGAGCTATTCCAAGTAATTATGCAGTTATATGGAAAACTATAAGGGAGTTGATGGGTTTTGAAGGTGAGTGGCATAAGGAGGAGTCTCTCTGAAGTCTATCTCACAAGACCGCCATTTGCAGGTACCTGTCATTGGTTCCCCATTGTACTCTTGATATAATTTTTTGTCATTCTCAAACATATAGATTCTTTATTTACAGGTGCATGCTTGTGGATGAAAGTGGTTATGTGGTTCTCCACAATAGTTTCTACAACACAACCTCTTGTAGCTCAGAGGAGGGCAGAGCTAAGAATATAACAGCAGCCCATATTACTAAACTTGAACCTGACATTGGTAAGGACAATTTTTAGTTCATATCTTGTTACAATGATATATATATATATATATATATATATATATATATATATATATATATATATATATATATATATATATATATATATATACAGACACACACACATACATATATACCGGTACATGTGAAGAGGATAGGGAAGGAAAGGTAGTTGTAGTGGGAAACCCTAAGTAAATGACAATGATGAATGAGGAAAATTGAGGAGAAATAATGAAAGATGAGGTGAAAGCAATTATTGAAATGATGAGAGTAGGTAAGGCACCTGGGTTGGATGGGTGTCATGTGGAGTATAAAAAAATAATAGAAGGGGAGATGGAGATCTTGCGAAGGCAGATGCGCAGAGTGGGTGGGGGTGTTGGCATGTAGATGATAGTTGGAGCATTGTAGTGTTGGCTTGTAGAAGATGATTGCTGACTGTTGGTGCAGTGATGTGCAGAACACAATGCAGTGTTGGAGAAGGGAGGTCTTCCAACTAGTGTGATGGTGAAGTAGGAGGTCATCCGACTCGTCTTGGTGTTGGCATGGAGGTGGCGGGTGTCGTGGATGCTGGAGAATGCTGCAAAGAGGGTTCTCCTCATAGATGCTGGAGAATGCCGCAAAGAGGGTTTTCCTCATAGTAGATGCTGGAAATTGCTGCAATGAGGGTTTCCTCGTAGTAGATGCTGGAGAATGCCGCAAAGAGGGTTTTCCTCATAGTAGATGCTGGAGAATGCCGCAAAGAGGGTTTTCCTCATAGTAGATGCTGGAAATTGCTGCAATGAGGGTTTCCTCATAGTAGATGCTGGAGAATGCCGCAAAGAGGGTTTTCCTCATAGTAGATGCTGGCGAATGCTGCAAAGAGGGTTTTCCTCATAGTAGATGCTGGAGAATGCCACAAAGAGGGTTTTTCTCATAGTAGATGCTGGAAATTGATGCAATGAGGGTTTCCTCATAGTAGATGCTGGAGAATGCTGCAAAGAGGGTTTTCCTCATAGTAGATGCTGGAAATTGCTGCAATGAGGGTTTCCTCATAGTAGATGCTGGAGAATGCCGCGAAGCAATGCAGTGGTGGTTCATAGTAGGATGGTAGATGAAGATGGATTTGCTCGTAGTGCTTGTATGATAGAATGAATCAGTGCAGTGGTGCTTCTAAGTAGGATGCTAGATGATGCAGCTAAGAGAGATTTCCTCATATTGCTTCTTGATTTCGTGAAGATCTTAGCACTGGTAGATGGGTATGTTAAAAAAGAGCCACTGTTGTAGAATTGTAGTTTTGGGGGAATGGTAGAGTTGTTGTTTTGGAAATCCCTCACTACTGCCAAATGTAAATGTATACTTCTATCTACAGAGACAAAGTCTGAGCAGTGTCTTTTCTTCACTGATTCCAGTATTCTTTCTGGTTTCTACATACAATGGTCCTATATGATGATCATTGCATAAAAAGAAAGGGTTTTGGTTGAGCAACAATGATAGGCATTGGACAGTCACCCTTCTCATTGTAGTTGAGTAGTGCATCAGGGCATTTCCCCAAAACGGTAGTAAGGCCTTTTGTTCAAGTGCTAGTGGCTTCTATTGTTTGAGCAGGTGTTGCCTACAAGCCTGGTCTTCAGATCACAAGGAATAATTGAATGTCCCTTGGGAGAATCCGAGACATGAAGAATATCCCAGCACATGCAAACAATGTTGCTGATGCACTTTCATAAAATGTACCCATAACTGCTGTTGCAGTAATTCACAACTTCTCCCTGTGAGATTTATCCAAAGCTCAACATGAGGACCCTCTTTAGTCTGCTGTCATTTATGCCTTAGAATCTGGCAATGATGCTTCCTTGCCAAAATTGCCTGTACTTCTGTCTCAAATCTCCTTGTAAGACTAAATGTTCTCACTCATAACGTGAAAAGTGTTTGAGCAAGATGTGACACAGTTAGTAATCCCTGAGTCCCTAGTCCCTGTTGTTTTATCTCTTGCTCATGATTCCCACCAAGCTGGACACCCAGGTTGTGGCAAAACTCTGGCTATGGCTCGCAAGAAATATCATTGGCCTAGAATGTGTTTAGACATTCCCACTCATGTACCCCAGTGCAAATTTTGTGCTCAGAACAAAGGTTCTACTCACACTGCTCCTATTCTAGAGTATTCTACTCCTTCTTGCCCCTTCGACACTATCACCATTGATCTCTTGCAATTGCCCCATAGCACTCAAGGCTCAGTATACATTCATGTATGTGTTGATCACTTTAGCCATTTTGTGATGTCGGCTCCCTTGCATAATAAATCTGCTCCAGTTGTTGCTCATGCTCTAGTTTCCCATGTTTTCTGTCCTTACACTACTCCTTCAGTGTTGCTTAGCGACAATGGGACTGAGTTTAAGAATGAGGTCATAGCCAACATTTGCAAACAATACATCACCCAGACTTTTGTAACTGCTTATCATCCCTCCTCTAATGGTCTGGTGGAGCAGATGGATAGGAAAGTACTTGACATCCTAAGGCACATTGCTAGTGATCTGCAGGAAACCTGGGAAGACTGGCTACCTCATGTCAGTGCCTGCATTAATAGCACTATCAATGTAGCAACGAGAAAGACACCTAATTTTGCCATTTATGATTCTGAGGAGAGGCTTCTGTATGATCTTTTGGATAGTCCTGTTCATTGTCTCTATATTGCATACCATTTATGATTCTGTCAAAGAGAAACTTTAGGAATCTAGATCAAACATGATACAGAAACAACATAGTAAGGCTACACCTGTTTCCATCCAAGTGGGTGATCATGTATTTAAACAAATGCCTGAGTGAGTCTAAGCTAAACAACAAGTTTACTGGTCCTTTTCTGGTGACACAGAGGCTTCATTCTAATAAGTTCATGGTTTTTGACCCATCTCAGGGACTTAGTGAGGTTCTGCATTCTGATAGGCTAAAGAAGACACAGGTGCCCATAAATGAGATATGAAGATGGGACACCACGAGCATAGCTCCCCTTCCCGTAAAATACAACTAGGTAAATACAACTAGGTAAATACCTGCATTTACCCAGCCTTCCCCAGGGCCCAATGTTCCCACTATGTTACCCCCTGTACATCACTCATATCATCTACATTCAAAAGGTACATTACCTTGATGGTCAAGTAAGACTATTGTATATATATGTGTTGCTGTGAACCTTTTGTCATTGTAATTGCTATCAATTAGAGTGTAAATATTGGGCAGCCTCATTTATGCCAAGCATAACCGCAGGGATTTGATCTATCTTTTCTATAGCTATTTTGTATTTGTCTGCCAAATGTATGGTTATTATTTTCCCATTGTCCTATGTCTTATGGTATAGTTCATATGTATATTTGTATCATGTCCTGGATGTCTGGCAATTTATGTCATATTCTTTTATCTACTGGCACCAGTATATGTGGAAGTATTTATTGTATATGTATATCCTGTGTCTATTGCCATCATTTATGTGCCATTGTGTTTGGTCTCCTCAGTGAGGTCACCAAGAGGTAGTGGCCAAGCTATGTAGTAGTCAGAAGTATTGTGATTACAATATTATATAATGTATTTGTAGCACTATGTAAATATGTGAAAGTATGTACCTCCTAGCAGTTTTGTGCTAATATATTTCCTGCACAATTGAGCATGTCCATGCTGTGTAAGGCAGTATTGTTCCTGCTTCGGTTGAGGGCACACACTCATGCCTTATTTCTATATAAATAATAATTGTGTCAGAGCATTATATCTATAGTTAACCCACCATTATATTCCCCTGTAAAGTGGAACTATACAGGCACTCCTCCAGTTCTCTGGCACTCTCCCCTCTTTTAGACAAACATTAAGTAACATCATCAGCTAATACACCATCACTGTACCTCCCTTTTTTAGACACTCCACATGACACCCATCCAACCCAGGTGCCTTAGCTGCTCTCATCATTTTAATAACTGTTTCCACCACATCTTTCCTTATTTTTCCTCCATTTTCCTCATTTATCACTGTCATTTTCTTAGTGCTTCCCACTGCAACTACCTTTTCCACTCTATCCTCTTTCACATTTAGCAACTTCTTAAAATAATCTGCCCATCTTCCTCTTACTGCCATCTCTTCCATTATCATCTTTCCATCTGCACCTTTCACCTTTTCTTCTGTACTTGATTTGACTCCTCTTCCTCTTAATTTCTTTCCAAAACATCTTTTTATTACTTTCAAAATTTTCTGTCATACTCTTACCTCATTTCACATTGCTTTCCTCTTTGCTTCCTTTATCTTATGCTTTACTTCTCTTTGTACCTCTTAAATGATTCTCTCATCCTATTTTGCAACCAATTTGTGAATGCTTGCTTCTCTTCAACAACCTTCTTTGCTTCATCATCCCACCACTCACTGCCCTTCCTTCTATTTCCTCTCATCCTCTTTGTTCCACACACCAACTTTGCACACCTTTTGACTCCCTTCTTGAACCATCCCCATTCCTCCTCTACTCCTAGTTCTATTCTATCCTTCACTCCCTCCCACTCCTCCCTCAATTTCTTCTTGTACTCCTTTTCTTTCTTATTTAAGCAGTTTACTTTAAGCATCTCCCTACCTTCTGTCCTTTTCCTCTTTCTCCACCTATCCTCCACTCTCAACTTACCTTCCACCAAAAGCTGGTCTGATGTTTCCCAACTCTCTCCCCTTAGAACATGTACATCCATAACTCTACTCTTCTGGTTACCACTATGTAGTCCATTAAAGCCCTATCTACCACCCTTCCATCCACCACCCTCTTCCATGTGTTCTTATGCTTGACTTTCTTCCTAAACACTGCATTTGCTATCATTGACTCTCTAGACACATCACCATCATCTCTCCACTACAATTTTTTCCTTGAACTCCACACTTCCCAACTACTCCATCTATTGGTTCTTTTCCTACCTTAGCATTAAGATCTCCCAACACCACTACATTGATATTTTCCCAAAACCCCACTATGCACTCATTTAAATCTATCCAAAAAGCCTCCCTTTTCTCTACACTCTTCTCACTACCAGGCCCATATGCACTTACAACCCACATCTCCCTTCCCAGTTTCATCTTCATCCTCATTAACCTTAACCCCTTCCATACGGTGCCGCACACGTAGGCGTCATGAGGAGCAAGTGGATTCGCGACGCTGCCATATCGGCGTCTTGATTATATTTATTGTAGTCGCCCCTGTGTTTTTACATTCTCCCAAATGCGCCCTGAATCCCATTCTCTGTGGTTTTCAAAATTCGCGGGTGAAAGAGAGAACGATCGATATAAGCGGTGACTATATTTTATGATGCGAATATTATTTCGTTACGTCATACGGCTGGCATTGGCTGCTGCCCGCGAGATTTAAGTCCCGTACTGAAGTGGTTAAAGTGACCTCCTTCCACTCCACCACATGTTTACCCATCTCATCACTTACTAGTATAGCTACCCCTTTTCTTCCTCATCCTCTCTTCACTCCTGACACCCAACTACATTCCCAAACTCAAATTTGCCCCTCCCTTTCAACTTAGTTTCACTCAATGCCAACATATCCATCTTTGTTCTCATAAACACACTGCCCATCTCTTCCCTTATACGCTCACCTGTACCACATCCATGCACATTAAAAGACCCAAACCTTAGGGTTCTGGTTGGAAAGCTCCTCCTAGACCCTCTTATGCCTTTGCTTTTGTTAGGAATGCCCCCTTTGGAGTGGCAGAGTAGGATGCTTAGTCCTATCCCCGTCCCTTTTTTGTCACCTTTTACAACTAAGTGGGAACACTGCAGCAGTATTCTTCTCCCCTACCACAGAGTTTGGGAAAAAAAAGAAATAAATACTCAGAGAAGTGGTACAGGATAGTATTAAGAGTGGGGGAACTCACAGTATAATAAAGTATCATAATTTCTCCATGAATAGATATTTTCTCTACCACAGACAAATTTATGTGTGGCTCTGGTCTGTATCAGCTGCATGCTACTGAGCAGCTTTTAACCTCACAATAACATGCAGCAAATACCCCAGACAGGGGTATTGTAAGTTGTAAGTAGTTGTAAGTACTGAAATAAATCAGCCTAGATGCAATGATTCATGTCTGTCATAATGTCTAAAATGTTGTTTTCTCTCTTTCAAGCACGAGACCTCATAAAGGAAGGCTTTCTGAAGCGTCGTGGATGTGTTGACTATGCACGGGACATTAAGTACTATTTCTGGAAGCTTCAGCTCAGCTACCCAGACAAGAGCTTCTTTTCACATAACCTGTCGGGACTTGAATATGCCATCCTCTCTCTTCCCTACACATCACTTCATTTAGTATTAATGAAGCCCCAACCCATTTTCCAGCATTGCCACTGTGCCCTCTCTCTTGTGAGTAATAATAGATATCAAACTTTTATTATATCAGCTTTTGTCAGTGTTTCAGATGCAAAGCTTTGGAACCATTTAAGTTCATTATATTGAAAGAAAGGAGACATAAAAACAAATTAAAACCCACAGAATAAGAGAAAAAATTCTTCTGTAACTATGTAAGGACATTGCAAAATGAATAAACAACAGAAAGAAAACTGAAAGACACACAAAAACTATATATGGGAAAATATGTAACAAACATGTGAAGCAAAGTAAAAAATATTAACAACTCAAAAGTAACCTACCTCCCACCCATGAACCAGTTGGAGCATCTTAAGGAAAATCCCATCACCAAAACAGATGTGCAGTGTTATCAACAAACACTTTTTCAAAACAGTTTTCAAACTCACACTCCAGAAAATAATAGGATTACCAAAAAGATATGGAGAGTAAAACCAGATGCAGATACCATCTTTCCCTTTTCCAAGAAAGATGTAGAAAAATTAATAGTAAATTAAAAATTCCCATGCAGAATGTCACATCAATAGTTCCTTGATGTGTGAGCAGAAGGACAAGAAAGTAATCAATCAATCTGTTCCCCTTGGTCTCTTTTGCAAAAGACCTGTGGCCTTAAGGTAATCAGCAACAGCCTCTGGGCAGGGTCATAAATCATTCAGGGAAGATGAATTGGGTTGTCTAGGGATTGTTAGTGTGTAGTATGAGCTGTTCTGTGTCCTCTATGTTGTGGCTGCATATAGGGCTGTTTGAATCTGTGGCCAGGCCTATATTCTGTTTTGGTACTGTTTTAATGTTTTAAAGTTGGCAGACCCAATGCTTTTTGTCATGCTGGAGTTCATAGGTTTGCTGAATATCAATAATTTACTTCTTTTTAATGCAGAAACAATTCAGTAGTTTTCTCTTTTGTTCACTGTGACAAGGATGATATTAATATTACATGAGTTCTCTGTGTTATTTAATATTGCAAAGACTGCTCAGATTGCATAAATAACATGTCATCACACCCATAGGAAGACATGGAGCACCACCAGGCATGCGTTGACACCTGTAGAAGAACTTGTGAATGTCCTTGCATTGCGGATGAGCACACGCAACCATGTAGTACAGGCATTGAGGATGATGTACACAGGTGAGGTATTCAAATTTGAGTGAAGATTGATGCAAGAACACTTTAGAATTTATCAATTGTAGGACAGCATTCTATAATGCTTCCAAAAAAGTATTATTACACTTTTAAAAGAGGTATTTATTGTGCCACTAGATACCAGAAGAATGACTTTGATGGGAGAGTGAATGACAATGCTATAACTCAAGAGGATAAACAATTACCACTGACAGAGGTGAAAACTGGAGAACCACTTGGGTTGGGTAGCTGTCATGAGGGATGCCTGACAGAGGCTGATGTAAATTATAGTGGAATGGTTGATGAAATTGTTTCATGTGCGTCTAAGGGAAGGATGAGGAGGAAGGGATATCATACAACAAAATAGTGGGAATAAATGAGCTGCAGCTATCAGGCACTCTTGTTGCTGTTTTGATGCATGCCTTTCAACTAAGGTACTGAGATGGGAGGGGTGTTAAATGGGTTTTAATATATATGAAGTGGATGTGTGATTTAACTTAGAGTAACAGACAGGACCTCATGAGCATGTAGTGGGGTGGCAAATAAAGGTCTCACTACATGTAAAAAAATATGTTAGGTAACACATTCATCAAAACACTGCAGTCAAGAAATGCATGCATACAGTTTGGAGGCAAAGTTACAACTGAATACCAAGCCTTGGCTTCGTGGGAAACATATATAGTTTACTTGGTTCTCCTTACAGAAGGTGCACAGATTGTAATAAATTAATACAATTTAGTAAAATTAATGTCCAACAAAATCTATGATAATTATGTAATGGGAAAACACAAACACAATTGAATAATTCACAAGTATAATACACAACAGTAACTGTATGATGCTATAATGCAGTACATAAACATAATATACACAATGGTATGATACAATCACAAGCATTGCTCCTTTTCCTCCTTACCAGGGAGGTAGCCAAAGTCTCTCTCATCTCAGCTCCTCATGGATGACAAGTCATCCCAGTATCCCACCCACTACCCTGGGTCAGAAGCAATGCAGCAAGACACAGCACATCCACAGCAAGGCCATTTCACTTAATCAGTGACACCCCCTCTTCATCCCCTCTTGCTAGGTAAATACATACACATACCAAATACTTTTTTCCCCCCTTATAAGGGAGGTAGCCAAAAAAACAAAGGCATAAAACCACTCCCACCCATTTCATCCCTAATACACTCCACTCCCCTCCACCCTCTTCCCTCCCTTTTATCTTGGCACCTCCTGGCATCCTTGCACCTTGTCCACTGCCCTGGGTCAGAAGCACTGTCGCAATACACAGCACATCCACAGCAAGGCCACTTCATTAAATTGGTGACCCCCCCCTCTCTGTCCCCTCATGCAGAAAAGGAGAAGACGGAGAGAAATCCCTTCGGGCTGCGTCATATTTTTCTCACATATACTATCTCACCCCCATTCCACCTCATGCATCACAACATCATCCATATACAACCATTCTCCATTCACCCCTGTCTTCTGTCCTCTCCCATCCTTCCTCAACAGACATTCCCCTCTTCCACAAAGCCCCTTTTACCCCATCCATCTCATCCTAGGTCACCCCCTCATGTTCACTCCTTCCACTTCTGCCTTCCACACCTCTTTTACTAATCTTTCTTCACTCATTCTTTCCATGTGTCCAAACCATCCCAATACTCTTTCATCCACCCTATCTCCCAACTCCCTTTCCACCCCTGTTCTCCTCCTCACCTCCTCATTTCTCACTCTATCCAGCCTAGTAACCCCTATCATACTTCTCAAACACCTCATCTCAAACACATTTAAACTCCTCTCTTCCTCACTTATGTTCCATGTTTCTGCCCCATACAGTGCTGTCAGCACAATCACTACTTCATACAGTCTCCTCTTAGCATCCATTCCCAAATGTCTATTTCTCATTACACTTTTTAATCCATCAAGGCATTTACTCGCTTCTCTCAATCTGCATTCTACCTCCACCTCCACTACTCCCTTTCCTGCCACAGTTGCACCCAAGTATCTAAAACTATCCACTTCCTCCAGTCTCTCTCCCTTAATACTCCCTTCCAGCCTGCTGCCACTTTCACCCCTTGTACATCTTATCACCTAACTTTTACCTACATTTATCTTTAACTTCCTTCTTTCACACACTCTCCCAAACTCTGTCACTAACTTCCTCAATCCCTCTTCTGATCTTGCTACAAGCACAGTGTCGTCCGCAAACAACAGCTGGCTCACCTCCCACTTTTCTCCATTTTCTTTAGTCATCTCCAATCCCTGACCCACCACCCTTGCATTTACATCTCACACCACCCCATCCATGTATAAATTGAACAGCCAGGGCAACATAACACATCCCTGACGAAGTCCCACCTTTACCTCAAACCACTCACTCTCTCCATTTCTAATCCTGACATATGCTCTACTACTTTCATAAAAACTCTTAACAGCTCCTAAAAGCTTTCCTCCTATCCCGTATATCTACAAAACCTCCCACAGTGCCTTCCTGTCTACCTTGTCATAAGCCTTTTCCAAATCCATAAAAGACCAAAAAGCATCCTTACCTTTTCCTAAAGCTTTCTCACATATCTGTCTTACCACAAAAATCTGATCCATGCAACCCCTACCTGTCCAAAACCCACACAGTTCCTTACCAATTACTCCCTCTGTTCCTCTCCTAATCCTCTCAATCGAAACCCTCCCATAAGCCTTCCCAACTACACTCAACAAACTGATACCTCAGAAACTGTTACACTCACACTTGTCCCCTTTTCCCTTCTAAAGTGGAACTATACAGGCACTCCTCCAATCCTCTGGCACTCTACCTTCTTTTAGACAAACATTAAACAACCTCACCAGCCAGTCCACCATCACTGTACCTCCCTTTTTTAGACACTCCACATGACACCCATCCAACCCAAGTGCCTTACCTGCTCTCATTATTTTGATAACTGCTTTCACCTTATCTTTCCTTATTTCTCCTCCATTTTCCTCATTCATCACTGTCATTTTCTTAGCACTTTCCACTGTAACTACCTTTCCCTCCCTATTCTCCTTCACATTTAACAACTCCCTTAAATACTCTGTCCATATTCCTCTACTGCCTGCCATCTCTTCCATTATCATCTTTGCATCTGCACCTTTTACCTTTTCTTCTCTACTTGATTTGCCTCCTCTTCCTCTCTTAATTTCCTTCCAAAACATCTTTTTATTACTTTCAAAAATTTGTCATACTCTTACCACATTTTACATCTGCTCTCCTCTTTGCCTCCTTTATTTTATGCTTTATTTCTCTTTTCTTTGTATCTCTCATATGATTATCTCATCCTATTTTGTAACCAATCTATGAATGCTCATTTCTTCTCTTCTGCAACCTTCTTTGCTTCCCCATCCTACCAGTCACTACCCTTCTTTCTATTTTCTCTCGTCCTCCTTGTTCCACACACCAACTTTGCACACCTTGTGATTCCCCCCTTGAAACATCCCCATTCCTCCTCCACTCCTAGTTCAACTCTATCCTTCACTCCCTACCATTCCTCTCTCAGCTTCTTCTTGTACTCCTCCTTTTCTTTCTCATTTAAGCAGTGGGTGGGGGATGGGGGGTGAGGAAGTATGTATGAGAAAAAAATTGACGCAGCCCGAAGGGATTTCTCCCCGTCTTCTTTTCTGCATGGTAGGACGGAGAGGGGGGTCGCCAAATTTATGAAGCGGCCTTGCTGTGGATGTGCTGTGTCTTGCGACACTGCTTCTGACCCAGGGCAGTGGACAAGATGCAGGGATGACCCGTCATCCAGGATGTGCCAAGATAAGAGGGAGGGAGGAGGGGAGTGGAATATACAGGAAATGAAATGGGTGGGAGTGGTTTCTATGCCTTTTTCTTTTTGGCAATCCCCCGTGTAGGGGGAAAAAGCCTTTGGTATATGTATGTATGTACTTTAAGCACCTCCCTACCTTCTGTCCTTTCCCTCTTTCTCCATCTATCCTCCACTCTCAACTTACCTTCCACTAAAAAATTATCTGATATCCCCCTACTCTCTCCCCTTAAAACATGCACATCCAAAACTCTTCCTACTCTTCTCCGGGGTACCACTATATAGTCCATTAAAGCCCTATCTACCACTCTTCCATCCACCACCCTCTCCCATGTGTCCTTATGCTTGACTTTCTTCCTAAACACTGTATTTGCTATCATCAACTCTATAGACACATCTCCACCATCAACTCTGCACTACAATTTTTTCCTGGAACTCCACACTTCCCAACCACTCCATCTATTGGTGGGGTGGTAAGAAAGGTAAACACAAGAGTACTAGGCAAAGTTATGGAGTTGGCGGGTGAAGGTAGAGGGAAGTGGGAGATGAGACAATTGTTTCCAAAGTCATCATGACAATGCACTTGTGGATGATTCTTAAGATAGACTAAAGCAGTTGGTGACAGAGTTTGGAAGGGTAGGGGAGATGAAAGGTGAGAGTAAATGTGGACAAAAGTAAAGTGACAAAATGTACAAAGATGATGGTAAGTTGAATGTAAATATTAAGGTTGATAGGCTGGAGAATGTGAAAAATTTGAAGTATATGGGGTTGCATGTGGCTGTGAAGAGAGTGGTAGGTGAATTATAGAACAATAGAACAGAGAAAGCAATTTAACCACTTCACTCCGCGCCAAAATCTTGTGGGCAGCATTAGCTGCCAGACGTACGATGTTGCGTCATAATACTCACAACATAAAAAATAGTCTCCACTTATATCTATCGTTCTCTCTTTCACCCGTGAATTTTGATAACCATAGAAAATGTGACGAAGCCAGTTTAGAGAGTATGTCAGTTACACAGGGACAACTACAATAAATATAATCAAGATGCCGATATGGCAGCCTCGTGTATCCACTTGCTCCTCATGCCGCCTATGTAGGCGGCACCGTATGGAAGAGGTTAAGGAACACGATAGGTGTTACAAGAGTGGATAGAGAGAGAAAGGTGATGGTGAGACAAATTATTGGGGTGGAAAGGTGTAAGAAATAGTAGATCAAAAAGTACTGAGATGGTTTAGGTAAATGAAGAAGATGGAGTGAGGAAAGACTAGCAAAAAGAGTATGGAAAGCAGAAATGAATGAAATGAACTTCCAAGGAACACCAAGAATGAGATGATTGGATGGGGTGAAGGGAGTCTTTAATGGACCAGGAATGTTTGTTGGGTAAGGAAGAGAGAGTGTAAAATCAATTCAGTACCCCAGGTCTCTCTTGCAGGAAACTCATAGCTCCTAGGTAACTGGCAACAGGCCCTGGTCTGGCCCAGAGGCTGCTCAGTAATGATATACTCATATTGTGTTGTTGTTTTGGAATAGCTGCAGTTTACTTTCAGTTGGTATAAAGTTTACATGTCATAATTAATACTCATAATCATCCTTTTTTACACTAAAGGATTAAACTGCCAGCTTGTTCCCCGACTGGAGCCGTTGATTCTGTGATACGTGATGTAAGAAATATCAAGAAACCATGTAACAACTATGAATGCAGTACACGACCAAGAGAACAGTAAGATATATACTATTATTATTTTTATTATTATTATCTTAGATATATGTGTGTATATATATATATATATATATATATATATATATATATATATATATATATATATATATATATATATATATATGAGGTCCCACATGGAGAAGTGTCCCATGCGACACAATGGCCGGTTTTGAGTTACGCACATATAACACTATTTTGCGCCGGCCGAGCGAGCGTGAGGTTTTCACTTTGTTTTAGGAGCGTTTCAACCATATTGCAGGTCATGTTTTGTCCTTTCCGACATGCTCGGATTGAAGTAGAAGGGCCAAAATAGTGTTATATGTGCATAACTCAAAACCGGCCAGTGTCGCATGGGACACTTCTCCATGCGGGGCCTCATATATATACTGTATATATATATATATATTATATATATATATATATATATATATATAAAGAAAATAATGCGGTAGAGAATGGCATGATAAATAACCTCAGATAGGAAATATATGTTCCAGTGATCCAAGCTAGAAAATGTGTAATGTTTTTTTCTCTCTTTTTCTTTTCTTTCTTTTTTATGGTTATAATTCTAGTAACTAGATTCTAGTTGATGAAAAAATATGTTTTTAACTATGGTTATAATTTTGTGTCTTTGTTTTTTCTTCTTCTTCTTCCTCCTTTTTTTATGTACTCCTGTCTCTGTGGAATGGAAGATGCATGTCCATACTTCAATGTTTTAATCCAATAAATTCATGTGAATCAGATACAAAAATGTTGTACACATTAGAGTTGCTGGGATGGTAAAAAATTTTGTTCTTTCAGATGTAATGAAGACATTGGATGTTTATGGGCAGAAAACAAATGTCACCCAGTACATGAGCTATGCACCAGTAATGGAGGTAATTACAATGGCATGATTTAATATAGCTGAATATGAATTACCTTTATTGACAGCTGTAGGACTTTTTATAAGGGAAGGAAATAATAGATTTAAACTATTTACCTTATGATCTTATATGTTACCTTTACTGTCATGTTTCACAGACTAACTTTCCAAAATTAAGACACCCTACACTATCATATGTGTCACAGTAAATCACATTAATTACACAACTAGTCATTTAAACAGCTTTTGACACAAGCTAGCAAGTAAGTTATGTACCAAAATGCTTCTTTGCCCAGCCAAGGCACCTGGCCCTACCCATCCCACCCCCATCAATCACCCATTTGTTTCCCTTTTGTCTTAGCTCCTCATGGATGAAAGGTCATTCCTGTCCCCTGCCTATTGCCCAGGTAGTAATGCAGAGAGATACAGTATATCCACATCAAGACCCCACTGCTTGGGTGCACCACAAGGTAGACACGGAATGAAAATCAAGAAAGACAGCTATAGAAGAGATCTGAAAAAGAACAGCTTTCCTCACAGAGTAATAGACAGTTGGAACAAGTTAGATGAGAAAGTGGTGTGTGCAAAAACAATACATGAATTTAAAAATAGTTTAGATAAAATGAGATATGAAGACGGGACACCAAGAGCTTAGCTCCCCTTCCCGTAAAATACAACTAGGTAAATACAAGGAGTTTGGGCCCAAGGGCCTGTGTGTGATGACCATCCAAAGTTGAGCCTTTTCTCCGATTTTTCACATTTCCACCTCTGGCACCTGTACTGTTGGCCTGAGCGGATTTCAAGTTGAATCCACAGGAGCCCTGACGGTTCTCTACCTGTGGGTGAGATGGTGGCCCAATTGGAGCAGGTGACCAAAATAAACCCTGTTATGGAATTGTATAGTTGGGCCCTGAATAGCATTATTGTATGTCAAAATGGCAACTTACATTAAACTTGACTAAGTATTCAAATTATATCAAATTTGACTATGTAAATTGCAATTTGTATTTTTGATTATTTGGCTCTGTATATGATGAAATGAGAGTCTAGAAAGGAGAAAGGTTTCATGGGACTGACCAGTGCTGTGAGCACTCAGATTCGACCTTGACAGAGAAAGTGCCAGTTGTACTCCAGGTGACTCTTTATTCATCTGTATCCTGTATCACTTAAGTATTGTTCCACTTGTATATATTGTATATAGAGTTCACAAAACTAGATTTAAACTATATTTATATATCAAATCATTATATAGTTATAAAAGGATCTCACTTTGTTTACCTGTAAGCCAGCTGGCTTTTCTTCCTTATAATTTCCTTTCTTACATATTATTGTTTAATTGCATATGTTCAATCATAATGAATTATAATATTGTTTTCTAAGTCTCATAGACCTTTAGTTGTGACCAGAGATATATTTGATCTTCTAGTATATTGTTTGACCTTGCATATGATTACTTGGCATTAAACTCTAAATTGCTGTTGCTGCAGCAAGTTCATCAATTTTGTAACAGAGGTTGGCTTTCTTGTTAAGTTTAATGAGCTCAAATTTCAACTCTGCCTTTGAGGGGTCATGTGGAATATTGTTGTCATTTAACCATTTGATGACCTCCCCTTTTCTTGAAACTCCTGTAGTTACCTTGTTCAGATGTTTATGATAGGGAACATTGTCCATAATAATCAAAGATCTTGTAGGGATGTTAGGCAAGAGTTGTTCTAAGAATAATTTTTTGAATGTCTTATTATTCATGGAGTCATGATAATCTCCTTTGTTATCAGCCTTAGATTTGAATAATAGGAGTGCACCAGAAACAAAGCCATCAGAACTTCCTACATAGATGATGATGAATCTGCCACCTTTTCTAGATTTTGTGGTAGGGCCAATTGTTCCTTCCTTATTAGTCCAACATTGTTCAATAGTGATGTTTTGAGTTACTCTAAGTTTTGTCTAGGTAAATTTCTGGTCTTGTATTTTCACTGTCTGTTCTTCTTTAGCTCCCATAGGAATTTGGTTCTGGCAGCTACGATGTCTTATCTATCCATCAATATTGCTCTGTTGCTGCAGTGCTTCTTATATTTGAATCCCATACTCTTCAGTAATTTCCAGAGGCTTGTTCTTCCTCCTTTAAAATTTAGTGGTGGTTCTTTAATGATTTCTAAGAGGCAAGAGTTGGTAACTCTCCTCTCTCATAAAATGAAAGGATTTCTCTTTTTATTCCTTCTTTGTCAAACTCATCAACTGCACCAAGTACTGGTGCCAGACGTGGCCGATGAATTGGTGATTCTGTGATTCTGTCCACACTCATCTTGCCCTGAAGTCTTATCTTGTTGATGAGGGCCTGTGAAACCTCCGTCACCTCAGAGGTTTTCTTCACAACATCTTTGGTCTTCTCTGTTTTCTCCTTGTAGTAACTGAATACATTGAGGACAATATTCCTGGCTTGGCTACCAAGTCTCAACATACTAGCTGGTCTACTGGGGGCACTGGGGGCAGAAGCCATCCTTCCCGTTGTGCTGTAACATCTGAGTCTGACACTTGACAGCCCAACACAGTGACAGGTGCCCACAAAGTGTGCTTGCCATGCACACTTTGATTGTGGTGAACTTTTTCATATCTAAATATTTCAGTTTCTGATCTGAGTGTCACTCTTCCGACCATATACATTGGTACAACCATATTTAAAGACTCAAGAAGATGATGAACATAAGATGATGAAAGTCATAAACTAATCGAGATGCAAAAAACCATGAGAGGTATGTACTCAAGTCATGTTCAATTTTGACTCATGAGATTGATTGGGGTGGAGGGAGGGAGTGAGAGAGGGAGGGATCAAGACACTGTGCTTCCCGCCAACCATCCAGTATCAAACGATAATCATATAAACTTTTCATTTTCTCTTTCATGTGTCACTTTATGGGATATGTGAAAGTATGGTCATATTCATGACGATTTTGTATCACAGAAGACATGTTGAATTTTACAACCACCCTCATAATGACTGGACACAGTGATAATAAGTAAAATGCTATATACCCGGTACTGTATGTTGTTGTTGTTGTTGTCGTTCCCTAGACTGTCTGTTCGAGCAGTCCCGTCTCCCCAAGGAATGCTACAGCCGAAACTGGGTTTTCCCACAAATACTTTATAGAGTGTATGTTGTGTTGTTTGTGTGCATGATTGTGTATAATGCAGTCTTCCATTATGTGTTGTATGGTATGGGGTGAAGTGTTACATCCTGGGCAGCTGTTCACAATGTGGTCATCCAGCCTCTTCTGTATGTTGGTGTTGATGGTGGTGTGGTATGTATTAGTTACTTCTGAGATTTTTGCATTAGTATATATACAAAAGGATAATCATCTTACCATGTCTTGATTGTTGATATACAACTTTCATGTTATTGCTCTTCCATTTTCTTTGATTTATTGCTAATCTTTTTTTTCCTTGTTAGATATTGTAATATTTTGTTTATTCTTATTGAAATAGAAATAACATTTGCTAATCTATGGAAAAGTATTCAATTAGCATTTGTTGTCTAAGGAGACAAATGTGTAGAGAAAATTATATATACAAGTTTGGATTTGGAAGATACATAACGGAAGAAGTCCAGCTTAAAATACTCAACGGAAAAATCTAGCCGTAAATTCCTCAAAGGTAAAGATCCACTCAGGGATATTGGGACTAATTATTTCTTTTAAGGATGGGGATAAGATAATGAGAGACCCAAGATTCGATAGTTGTGTTTAGTCACTTTGGTGTGAACATAATAGGGCATATAAGTACAAGTTATTGAATTGTGAGCCAATACTGCGCTCTGAGAATGTATCCCTTGAACAACCATCAAAAGGGGGAAAAAAAAGAAACACTGAAAGAAAAGATGAAAAGGAAGTGAAAAAATTATATATAAAAAATAAAAGCCTAAAGAAAGATAGAGAAAGAGGGAAGGGAGTATTACCAGCCAGAAGAAACTCTCTAAAAGCTCTCCATTTATACAATGTGACTGAATATTTTCATAATTTGATTTTCTTTTTTTCTTAGGTATTTCACAAATTTGAAAGAGAGGAGTGGAGGTGGAGGTAGAATGTAGATTGAGATAAGCGAGTAAATGCCTTGGTGGAATGAAAAATAGACATTTGGGAATGGATGCTAAGAGGAGATTGTATGAAGAAGAGATTGTACCAACAACACTGTATGGGGCAGAAACATGGAACATAAGAGAGAAGGAGTTTGAATGTGTTTGAGATGACGTGTCTGAAAAGTATGATAGAGGTTACTAGGCTGGATAGATTGAGAAATGAGGAGGTGAGGAGAACGGGGGTGGAAAGGGAGTTGGGAGATAGGGTGGATGAAAGAGTATTGGGATGGTCTGGATACATGGAAAGAATGAGTGAACAAAGGCTAGTAAAAGAGTTGTGGAAGGCAAATGTGGAAGGAGTGAACATGAGGGGGTGACCTAGGATGAGATGGATGGATTATGGGGTAAAAGGGGCATTGGAGGAGAGGGGAATGTCTGTTGAGGAAGGATGGGAGAGGACAGAAGTACAACGTCTATCAATCCTGATCCTGCTGTCGGGCCAGACACTAAGTCCCCATTAAGACCTGTGATGCAGCTGGGTTAGAACCTAAATCCTGTGCTCTGGCCAGGTGAAACTCCTACCACTATCTAACACACCAAGTCCTGCAGATGCCACAGGGCCATGTCCTTTTCACAGTGTTGTATGATCTTATGCTGCTGCGGGGCATAATACAGTAACAAGAAAAGGATTGCAATAAATAAAAAAAAAGCAAAAGAGCAATAAACAATTGTAATAAATCAAAGAAACAGAAGAGCAATAAATGAAAGGTGTTATATAATCAAAACCCTGATGCTGTCATCCTCATACACACACTTGTGCCTCATGACACCAACGTAGACATCATCATATGGTAGAAGTTAAATCCCCATTCTCCAACAAAAACATATATACCTAACCATGCAGAGTGCCTAATGGCAGAATGAGACACATATTTAACAGAAAGTAAACATGTATACATATCTTTTCTTCCATAAATACTCATTCTTATCATTGCCTTTGTGACCATGAAGAAAACATAAATCCTTTCAACTTTTCTCCAACAGTTCCTTCAAAGAAATTAAATGCATTGTCATCACTTCTGAAACAAACAAGATTATTAACATCATCATCTTGGAAGGACTTCTGAAGTAGCAGTGTTTCCTTGTTCCTAGATGCAACCACCACATAGGAAACACCGAGTACTTCATCCTATAGTGCTGCACTCTAATAATCACAAAATGAAAACACAGCATTTCTTCATCTTTCTTATCATGTTTTTGTAACTAAGAAATGCAACCTGATTTATCTATAAACCAAGAACTTTTTCTGCCTTATAAAGGAAGTAGCCAAGTCATAGGCACTTACCTACTCCCACCCATTCCACTCCCATCCACCACCCTTCCCCCACTCTCATCTTAGCTCCTCATGGATGACGAATCATCCCAGTATCCTACCAACTGCCTTGGGTCAGAAGCAATGTAAAAAGACATAGTACATCCATAGCAAGGCTGCTTTACTTAATTGGCAACCCTGCTTCTCCATTCCCTCATGCAGGAAAAGAGATGGGGAGAAATCTGGTTGCATCAAAATGTCATTCACACATAAACACCCACCCCCAACCCCTTGCCCCTCCCTTCCTTGATTTATATGCCACCATATTACTTCATTGATTAACATAAATTCTTTCAGTCTGATCCTCACCAATTGATCCAGAGAAATGAAAAACATTGTCATCACTTATACAACAAACAAGATTCTATTAGCATCATCATGTTGGAAGAACTTCTGAAGTGGCAGTAGAACTGCATAGTTATTATTATAGTGTTTCCTTGCCCCTATATGCAGTGCCCCACACCATCAGTCCCAAGATAACAATACATTATGTCTTCCCTGAGTGACTTATAAACTTCTGACCCAGGGTAGTGGAAAAGATACAGGGATGACCTGTCATCCAGAAGGAGCCAAGAAAAGAGAGAAGGAAGGTGGTAAATGGGAGTAGAGTAAGCAGGGATGAAATGGGTGGGAGTGGATTTATACTGTTGACTTTGGCTACCTCCCTTGGAAGGGGGAAAAAGCCTTTGGTATATGTATGTACTGTATGACTTATAGGCCCAAACCAGTGGCTCTTGCTGGTTATCGGGGAGTCACGAGTCCCTTACAAGAGAGACCTGGGGCAACAAATTGATTGAATGATTGACTCCTGGCCTCTTCAACATGACATCATATAAGATTTAATATTTTTGTTGTAGTTTATGGTTGATGATTTTATATAGCTTTGAGACAGACCTGAGAGTGGAAAGGAGTTTGAGAAATCAAGACTGTGTGGGATAAATTCTACCTATGTACCAAGGGTTTATGCTTTGACTCAGTCATCCCTCTTGTAATGGGGGAAAACATAGCCTCCATGTGTGTTCACAAATCAAACAGGTAAGATATATTGTGTTGTTTTCTAGGGATTGTTAAGTGTGTAGCATTGAAGTATGAGGTGTCCTTTCTGTGGCAGTTGCATCTGGAACAGTTTGAATCTGTGGCCAGGCCTAATCTGTGTTTGTACTGTTTCAATGCTAGATGGTGTCCTGAGCACAATTGTGCTAGTGTGGTTCTTACTAGATGTGGTAGGTTTTTTGTTTTTTTTTTTGCTTGGTGTTCAGTGATCTGAGGTTGTTTCCAATTACTTGAAGCCATGGGCCTTCAGCAAGAGAGACCAGTGGCAACAAATTGATTGATTGACTTATATGTACATGCATATTTACTGTATGTTTTCCCCATTATAAGAGGGATGACTGAGTCAAAGTATAAACTCACAACACACCATTCCCATACCCGTTCATTGCTCCTCCCAACTTAGCTCCTCATGGATGAAGGGTCATCCCTGCTCCCCATCACACTGCTTGGATCAAATACAATGTGGTGAGACAGTGCCTCCACAGCAGGACCAAATAGCTAGAGCTGGGTTATCCCCACAGCTTCATTACAGTAAGACCTCTCATTAACGGACGTTAATTAGCTGTGTTTGCTGTGTTTTCAGTGTTTTTGGTGCTGTTGTTTAGTGGGTGCAATTACTATGCCACCCAAAAACCACTTCAAAACACCGAAAACACAGCGAAAACACCACAAACACAGCTAATTAACGTCCGTTAATGAGAGGTCTTACTGTATATGACAACTACACTACTCCCACCCATCCACTCAAAGTAAATAAATAAATCCATCCATCCATACATCGAAGGTTTTTCCCCCCCTTACACGGGGGTAGCCAAAAAGAAAAAGGCATAGAAATCACTCCCACCCATTCCATCCCCTACATATTTCACTCCCCTCCACCCTCCCTCTCACCTTGGCACCTCCTGGAAGAACTTAAATTTGTTTAAGCTGAAATGTTTGAGAGGTATGGTAGATATTACAAAGATGGATAGAGTAAGAGATGTGGAGATGAGATAGGCAGCGGAGGACAGAAGGAGACCTGTTGAATAGAGTACATCAAAAAGGGTGCTGAGATGGTTTGGGCATATGGAAAGAACAAGTAAAGAAAGACTAACAACAGTGTGGAAAGCAGAAGTGAATGGAGTGAATTTGAGAGGAATGAAGTGGATGGACAGGGTGAATGGGGAATTCGATACAAAAGGAATGTCTATTAAGTAAAGGAGAGAGTATGAAAGATGGGAGGGAATGGGGAGTGGTTGTAAATAAAGGAATAACATGTTTTGTGTAGCAGGAAAATACAGTGGTGTGCCAAGAATTGAAATGCCCCAAAACTCGAATTTAAAATTCAAACAAAACTTTTTCAAGAAAATTTTGCCCCAAATTACAAATGATTTTTTTTCAAAATCTGAAAAAATTCTCAAATGTTCAGGATGTTTCTTGGGTGTATTCATCTTATCCATGCTCTCTGAGCACTAAGTTTCGTTCTTGAAGCAGTAGTGAAAGCATCTGTGATTTTTATATATTATTATTATTATTGTGAATAGGAGGTAAAGGGAACACGGGCTGAGGGAAATACTTTTATTCCTGACTAGTTTTCCCTGAGTGGCCACTCAGGCGATACTAGTCAGGAATAAAAGTATTTCAGCCCGTGTTCCCTTTACATCCTATTCACATTCGTCACAATGTATACACATTATTATTATTTTTTTTTTTCTTTATGGAATTTCAGTTATTGTCTTGGCATTCGAACAGCCTCCTAGAACAAATTATATTCAAATTCTAAAGCACCACTGTATACTTGACCCGACACCAATGCTTGGGTGACGTGACTATGCTTGCTAGGTACACTGCCATTTACCACCAAATATGAAACCTCTTGTGCTGCAGTGCACAGTGAAGTGGTGCGGTCATGTATACTGTATGTGTACTTAAAAGTTATGGTCCATTGCCTTTTGCAACTTAATTGCAGATGCATTACATCATTTACCAACTTATTACTGTAGCATATAAGTCTATAAACTGTAACAACATTTATAGTTTTCCATCATCCCACGTCAGTGTGAATAATATAATCATCTCTGTACAAGCTTTGTATAGTGGATGTCACTTGAAAATCCTGTTCCTGTCGAAAGCATCCTGATGATGTTTGAACATGAATGTTAGCGGTTTATTTTAATTTATTTTACAAGCAGTGGCTTTGCCGCACCTGGCTATGCCAGATTGTTTGGCCTGCGGCACTTGCTTCGAGCCCTGGGGCTCTGCCCCTTTGTTAACCCAGATGTGTAAATAAAAGAAGTTTATGCAAAACATGGTTTTTATTTAGTCACACATGTAATAATACGTTTCTTAGCCCCAGGAGGGTTGTATTCTTCATTGTCTGTCCTATCAGCATATTTATCCACGGTTATTGATTTACGTTTTGGTGTCTTCTGCCCGCCATCTGTGTCTTCATCACTTATACGTTTGATCTCTGTCAGTATGCTTTCCAACTTCTCACCTAATTCCCTATTCTCTTCCCTAAAATTGTCGCGCAATTCCCTATTCTCTTCCTTCAGCTTGGTTAAGATGTCTTCCTCCAACTTTTCGTGCAATTTCATGGGTTGCTGGTAATCGGCGTAGTCAGGTAGAATCAACACTATCGCCTCTTCTTCTGTCATCTTGAATGCAGATTCTGGAATGACTGTCACTGAAAACAATCATAGAAAAAATTGTGATGCCCGACCCTGAAATACGAATACTTCGAATCAGGCAGTGGGCTTCTTATTGTTATCTCTAACCCCTTAGATGACGTGTCTATATTAACCACTGCACCCACTTGCGATGTAGAACTCGGCAGGTGGTATAGGCCCTTGTGCTCCCTCATCTGCAACCGTTCCGCTGCCTTAAGCGTTATAGACACCTCTGGTAGCATATTATGCTTCTTTACACACTCTTCAGTAAGGCGTTTGACATTCAAAAACTCAGCAGACCTTTCAAACACACGTTATTGGTGGTCAAATAGGCATAAACCTTACTCAGTATACAGTACTACCTCTCATTAATGGACGTTAATTAGCCGTGTTTGTGGTGTTTTTGCTGTGTTTTCTGTGTTTTTGGTGCTGTTGTTTAGTGCTGTGCAATCACTATGCAATCACCCAAAAACCACTCCAAATGAACGGATTATTCACGTCAACAGGCACCGTTACCCCCCTTTTAGTCCGTTAATGAGAGGTAGTACTGTATCTTCATTCTCAGCTATCTCTTTCAGCTCCCTTTTTGCTTTCCTTGATGTCGGCTTGCCACCTCTTGCTCTATTAGACATGACCATTCTCTTTGACGTAAGTTTCAATTGCTGATCACGGCTATGGTAAAAGTAAAGGTCCAAGAACCCATCATTTGTAACCAACAAAGGGTTATTCGTTAAGGGTTTGAATAACTCGTCTACATCACTAATCATACGTTTGTCCTCTTTACACTCTGTTAGCAGATCCTCAGGGTGCATGCCTTCTCGTAACATCCTATGAGGCTTTAGTGTGTCCACCTTGTGGTACACCATACCCTTGGTCTTGTAACACATACTCTTCTCTGCTGCATTCTCCAGCTTATTGGAGGTTGAGAATGATGTTAATGAGAACATCAAATTGAACCCGACGATGTTGTTGAGGAACCTTTTAGATAGTTCAGACGACCCATCGAACAGTGACTTTAGGTCACCGCTCTTTATAGTTGACAGTTCTTTCACATCAACTTGCCCGTCAGAGGAATAAATGTAAGGGTTCTCTTCCACAGAAGAGCCTGGCACATCTTGCATCTGTGTTCTCCTATTGTCTTTAGCTGATGAGCCATCACCTTGCCATCTGTTTCTCTTAGACCCCCAACTAAGTCAGAAACAGAGGTGTTCTTCTCACCTTTACTGCGATGCTTAACGTCCCTAACCCCTCTAATCTCAGCTAAAGTTCTTGTGTCATCCTCGTCCAATTCAGACTCCTTCCCTTGCTTGATTGCGGCAGCTACCCTTCTCTCACTTTGCACATGATGCCTGTACTCTTGTTTCAGTCTCCTTTTCTGCCCTTTTCTCTGTATTCTGTTTCTTGGGTTGAGTACAGAAGGCTCCTCTCCCATAGTAAAACTCACTGTCTGTCACTATTTCCTGGCATCACAAGGCTGATACAGATGTTTCTTGCTCTTAAGTCATTCTTTTTATCACAAGACCAACTTCCCACAGTAATTAAAAAATGATTTGGGAATGATACAAGTGCAAGCAATCACATCACCATGATAAGAAAATGCAAAATAACCACAGAAGAGAAACTTGTAGACAGTAAGTACTTTCATATATTACATCTTCAGATTATATATATATGTAATGTCAAGATTAGTACCGTATTTTCCGGCGTATAGTGCGTGACTTTTTTCCGTTGGAAGGGCCTAAAAATGGGAGGTGCGCGTTATCCGGTGGTGCGCATTATCTACGGCCTACAATAAAAATTCTGCGGCTGTGTGTAACTTTTTTTTCACAACAACGTGACGATGTTGGCCGTCACAAAGTCGGGAGGCACACTTCTCCGTGACATTCCGTGAGAACAAGAAGAACAGCCATGGTGACATGAAAGAATAAGCCAGCATGGGCTACCGTATATAAATATTTGGTATAGGTAGGTATCTATCGAATCTTATTTTTCATGTTTAAATAGGCCTAAACACCATGAAACATGATCAATATTTATGATATTTGCCCATGTTCACAGCATCTCAGTTTGAATTTTTTGTTGGCTTTGTTGCTTCACTTTAGGTATGGTACAAATTCCGTTGCGGCCGTTCATAAAATTGTGTCAAACACCTGACTACAACACCCTCTTTCGGGAGTTATATTAACTAAACGTCACCTCGATGAGAGACTGTCCTATTTCACCACTGTCTTTGCAGGTTCAAAGCTAAAACGAAACAGTCTGTAGTTTGTTTCAGTATTAAATTAAAAAAAAAATGGTAAAGACGAATTATTTCCTCAAGATTTAAAATGAACATTTTCTGTAAAAATCCCAAAATTTTTCTGTATATTTTACTTTCAATAAACTTTTTTAGATCATATTTCCAAACTAAGCTACAAAGTAATAAGGGACCAACGCACAACATGAGTCATATACCGGTACATGTAGTTCCGACTTTTTCTTAGTTGTGTCCTGATTGATGCCTAAACTGACACTTAATTTAGTGACAAATCAACATATTTCCCAGCGGTGGCTCTAGCCAATGAAAAATACTTCTCCATGTAACCTCGTTCACATGATATAAATACAGAGGTAAAACTGCGCTATAGACAAATGCGATCGGGCATGCGCATTATACGTCGGTGCGTGCTATCTGTGTACTGAGATAACGAAGTGCATGGGTGACTTGAGTGCTCTCCATAGCAAAAAGAATTATCCCTGTATTCACACTATTCACAACCAAAGAGAACAATGAACAGTCAGGCAACAAAAATCTGATTTCTCACGATCACATGCATTCTTTCAGAAGGATAAACTCACTCAGTTAGATTACACCAAAGGCCCAAAGTGTGTGTTCAGTGGAGCTGCTGGGATCATGTGTCCTGGATTTTGTGTGTTCAGATATGGCAACCCTAGCAATGTAGCAAGACACACTACATCCACAGCAAGGCTGCTTCACTTAATAGGTGACCCCCCTTTCCATCCCCTCATGCAGAAAAAAAGATGGGGAGAAATCTCTTCAGGCTGCATCAAAATATCATTCACACACATGCACCCCCTACCCCCCACCCCTTCCTTGCTTAATAACATTCCCTTTTTTCTTGATGCCCCTTTCACCCCACCCAGAGCTGGTGAGGAGACTGAGATACAGATTATCTCCTATGTTTGTGGGAGGAAAGAATTCTGCCACCATGTATCCTATGCCAGCCATAAAAGGTGGCAAAATGGGACACAATGATGGAACTAGGTATCCTGCTTTCTGTAAGATTATCCCATGAGAAGTTAAGGCAAAGATTGAATATGATCTTATATATTTACTTGTTGCATGTATAGGATTGAATAAAGTTTTACAAAAACTTACATATTGTATAAGATCCTTACACCTAAGAAAGCTAACGAGTTGTTACAATGGTGAATTAATTATCATACTGCATTGCCTCAGACCTTTACAGGACTGATCCAAGAGAGCTAGACAAGTGATACTTTACTCATTTGCCTTCAGTTTCTCTTACAGGAAATGTATGTTCTCAAATCATATAGTCACAGCCCCTAGGTTGACCTATAGCTCCCTCAGAGAGAGCTATGGCAAGGAGATTCATAAAAAAGATTGGTTCAGTAAGAATTGTGAGAGCTAAAGAAATTTAGGACATGGCTTGAGAAAGATAGGAACCAACAGAACTCAGGAAGAATACAAACAAGTTAGAAATTATTATGAAAAATTCTGAAAAGAGTCAAAAGGGTATCATTGTTAAATGTGGAGGTGAACCAGAGTTGTTCTACAAGCTTATTATTGACAAACTGAGACACAGGGAAGGGATCTCAAAGGTGGTAGAGAATGATGAGGTATGTCAAGAGTTATCAACCCAGACTGAAATAATAAATTAAAGTTTACAATTGGTTTTCACAAAAGAGAGTGGTTTAGTAGAGGAATGATAAACATAGAAAATGTTGGGTTAAAAAATACAGACATAAAAGAGCTCGGACTGAAATACTTATTGAAAGCTTACCTTTTGTTTTCACCTGACCTAGTTATGGACCAAAAGGTCTCCTGTCGGCATGCTCCACCTTTGTAATCCTTTGTAAATACACAAAATGTCTGGTTGTTCAACCCTCCATACCTTATGTCATTGTTCCTTTCACTATGGTTCCCTCTAAGCTTTTTCATTTCATCTCACTTTCATTTATCTCGGTGGCAACCTGTCAGTAGAGGAACTTACCATCTCACTCATATGCAGTGGGAAGTGAGAAACCCCTGGTAAGGCAAATCCCTGTCAGTTGCAGCCTCTTTTATATATGTATATGTTTGGGTTGCCTCCCTGCTTGGCCAGGGCTGTTTGGAACCAATATGTCATAGCACACAGCAGGCTTAGGGAATCAAACTCAATCACCTGCTCATTTCGACACTGTATCCACTGGAGGAAGCATTATAACTTGCCTCTAGTAAACCTCTGTACTGAGTGACACCTTTTCTTTTATTCTAGCTAGAAACAATATATTCTATTTATCTCCTTAGTATACCTCGGTAGCGAATATTTTGAATGTTGACTGTTACTAGTTGCAAGACTGCCAAACTCAAGCTGTTATCACAGTTATCCTTTGGGGTGCTATTGGTAGCAACATGATGGATGCTTGCTAGATGAGCAGGTTACAGCTTCACTACCTGCAGTGGAGGTCAAGGTGATGGCGGTCCAGTATCTGGTGCCAGCGAGTTGAACCAAGGGCATTGTTAATTAAATTCCACACTACAAAGTTCTTTATTAGGGGCACCATCCTAGCCTCCTGGTAGGGGGAGTTCATGACTTAACCCATTCAACTCCGATGACAAGATGTCTTGTCATTTGGTCAAATAAAACAAAAAAATCATAAAACACCAAAATGTTTGATCAAACACCAGAAAAATATTACGTCAGTCCTCGCTTCGCTGCGAGCGAAGCGAGGATTGACGTCATATTCTTCTGGTGTTTGATCAAACATTTTGGTGTTTTATGATTTTTTTGTTTTATTTGACCAAATGACAAGACATCTTGTCATCGGAGTTGAATGGGTTAAAACTGAATCACAAAGGTCTAGTATATAGCACAGTTTCATTAATGATGATATGATTTAACATCACAAACTTCCCCTTATCGGGAGGCTAGGATGGTACCCCTTACAGAGGACTTTGTAGCATGGAATGTAATGAACCATCCCCTTGGTTCAACTTCACTGGTGGCAGTTTTCGAACTGACATCCCCTTGACTTTCGTTGCAAGTAACAGTGCCCTAACAACCTGCTCAGTCAGCGAGCTTCCTTTTCATCAATAGCTCACTTTATATATTTTGCCACAAGAGCTAGTATGTCACTTGATATTGAATCCAGAATATGCAACTTATTTTGTATGTTTATTTTGGCCACCATCAGGCAATCTAGCCAATGGGTTAAAACCCGTTCTGATTAACCCTTTGACGATCTAATTTCATTTATATACTTATTTTATCTGCCACAAATTGATTTTATTCAACTGAGGAAAACACCAGGAACCAAAAGGTTAATTGAAACTTTTAAGAATGATGCTAATATCAAATAGCATAGGAACAAAGTTTCAATTAACCCTCTGGTTTCCTGGTGCTTTCCTCAGTTGAATAAAATTGCCTTGTAGCAGAGCAAATAAGCATATAAACTAAGTTAGGTATTCAAAAGGTTAATTGGAATGGGTTTTAGCCCATTGGCTAGATGGACTGGTGATGGATAAAATATACTTACAAATTAAGTTACATATTCAAAGAATTAAGTTAATGTCAAGCAGCATTCAAGATCTTGAGGCAAAAAATATAAGGTGAGCTACAGGAGGTGCTAAGATGGGAGGGGAGTGGAGTGTATTTAGGGATGGAATGGGTGGGAATGATTTTATGCCTTTTTCTTTTTGGCTACCTCCCTTGTAAGGGAGGTATATGTATATGTATGGTATATGTATGTATGATTAATGAAATTGTGCCATATACTGCACCTTTCTTTGTGATTCAGTCACAAGCTTGACCCTATCAGGAGGCTAAGACAGTGTCCTTTACAGAGGACTTTGTAGTATGGAATTTAATGAACCATGCCCTTGGTTCAACTCGCTGGTGCCAGGGTTCAGACTGCCATCACCTCGACCCACATTACACAAATAGGTGGACCACATAGAAATCTTACCAATATAATTCATTCCCTTTCTGTACTAGATCCAAGCATATTTCATCAACAGGATGATGACAAAAAACTGGGTTTTAAAAGCGTTTCAAAACAATACCCAACCAGTTTTATTTCACTGAAGGAAGTCTCTACCAGTCAAAAGGTTACACATGATACAACATGTATAAATAAATATAGAGGCCATCATAGTTTAATGACAACAGTTTACAATGATAAAAACAAAGTACATTATTCACAAATAATTAAACATCTGATTCATATATTACACAACTGTATTTCAATGTAATAAAAATTATAAAATATAAATAAGAGAATTTTTTTTTTACAAAATCATTCACTTAAATCTAATTCTAAAACAAAATATTCATCAACTCTATATACATATATACACTCATATCAAAAGGTCTATTCCTCCTTATAAAGGAGATTGCTAAGTCAAAGCTTGCCACAAGAGCTAGTATGCCGCTTGATGTTGAATCCGCCATCCACCCCGCACCTATGCATATACACATGTAAAAACATGAAAAACGTCACATATCATTCCAAAAGGGAGTCAAGATTAGTTCAGGTGTTGCTAATGTTCCTGCACCTGTGGTGTTGAATGAGGACCCACCCCATCATATAATGAGAATCTGCACACCACATATCTATGCAGCTGCTCCTTGAGGGATAATGAGGACCCACCCCATCATATAATGAGAATCTGCACACCACATATCTATGCAGCTGCTCCTCGATGGATGACCTTCCCCAGACCTCTTCATAAACCCTGCTCACATTTCTAAGCTGCTGGAAGATACTCAAAAGCTTGTGAACTCTACCCTGTGAACTCATTAGTTACAGAATTTTGTGCATAAGAGAAGCAAGCAAATGTTTTAGGGAAATGAGAAGTGTCACAAGAAATGGATATCTGGGGATGAATGCAGAGAAGACTGTATGAAAGGCGATTGTGCCCACAACACTACATGGTGCAAAGTCTTGTAATTTAAGGAAGGCATTATGGAAGAACTTTAATGTGTTTGAGATACAGTGTTTAAGAAGTATGGCGGGGGTTACATAGATGGACAGAGTAAGAAATGAGGTGAGGCAGAGAGCAGGCATGAAAAGAGAACATGGAAATAGGGTTGAATGAAAGGTTTGAGCATATGGAAAGAATGAGTGAGGAAAGACTAGAAAAAAGATCATGGAAAGCAAAGACAGATGGAGTTAACTTGATGGAATATGGAAGGTACAGGTACAAGATAAATGCGAGTTGTGAAGAGTGAGGCAGCCTTTCTGTGGATGTACTGCATCTTGCTGCATTGCTTCTGACCCAGAGCAGTAGGCAGGAGACAGGGATGACCTTTCATCAACAAGGAGCTATGATGAGAGGGTGGTGGATGGGAGTGGGTGCATGCCTTTTGACTTGAGTACTTCTCCATAATAAGGGAGAAAAAGCCCTTGGTATTTAGATTGATAGATACAGCAGTTGTGAATGGATGAGAAATTGAATGGTCCATTGTGAAAGGGGGACTGGGGACAAAAGGAATGTCTGTTGAGGAGGGAAGGGAGAGGGTGAGAGACGAGTACAAGTGGAGTGTAATTGTGAATGGTCTGCCCTTTAGATTCTTTGATGGTGGGGGTAAACCAATTTAAACTAAAAGGACATTGTAAAGGTGCTGAGTCTTGCTGCATTGCCTCTGCCCTGAGCAATGAATAGGGAACGAAGATATCCTTTCATCTACACAGAGCTAAGATAGGAAGGACAACAAATGGGCTTTCAGATTAATGGGTAGAGGATGGATATGCTCAGATTTAACCACCACCTAATTGGGGTGGAAAGGACCTTTCCTGCATGAGGGGACAGAGAGGGGGGGGGGTTCGCCGATTTAATGAAGCAGCCTTGCTGTGGATGTGCTGTGTCTTGCGACATTGCTTCTGACTCAGGGCAGTGGACAAGATACAGAGGTGACCCATCATCCTGGAGGTGCCAAGATAAAAGGGAGGGTAGAGGGTGGAGGGAAGTGGAGTGTATTGGGATGGAATGGGACGGGTGGGAATGATTTTTATGCCTTTGTTTTTTGGCTACCTCCTTTGTAAGGGGGGAAAAAGCCCTTGGTATATGTATGTATATACAATTAGAGAGTAAAAGACAGAGCGCACCTTTCTTACATACATATACCAAAGGCTTTTTTCCCCCTACATGGGGGGGGTAGCCAAAAAGAAAAAGGCATAGAAACCACTCCCACCCATTCCATTTTCTATATATTTCACTCCCCTCCACCCTCCTCCCTCCCTCCCATCTTGGCACCTCATGGATGACGGGTCATCCCTGCATCCTGTCCACTGCCCTGGGTCAGAAGCAGTGTCGCAAGACACAGCACGTCCACAGCAAGGCCGCTTCATAAATTTGGCGACCCCCCCTCTCCATCCCCCCATGCAGAAAAGGAGAAGACGGGCTCCTTTCTTGTATACAGTGAAACCTCTCATTAACGGACATTAATTAGCTGTGTTTGCGGTGTTTTCGCTGTGTTTTTGGTGTTTTTGGTGCTGTTGTTTAGTGCATGCAATCACTATGCCACCCGAAAACCACTCCAAAACACCGAAAACACGGCAAAAACACCGCAAATACAGCTAATTAACATCTGTTAATGAGAGGTCTCACTGTACTACAATTATGCACATCCACACCAAGAGCCCTTTCCATCTTACAGATGAAGTAGGAAAGCATACATTCACTTTATACACAATCGAAACCCATTCAACACCCCATCACATTGCTTGGGTCAAAGGCAATGCAGAAAGGCAGAGCTCTTCCACAGCAAGGCCTGACAACCTGAGCTAGTTTACCCTGCCTTATGTCACTACTTTCTACATCCGAATATTCCGAGAACAAGAAAACTTGCTTCTTTACTACGACATTCTCACAGGCATAAATTATTTTTTTAAAACTGATTACATTTGTTCCAGCGGTTGAGGACCCAGAATTTGTATTCCAGCTGCTAGACAATGTCGTGCAGCCAAGAACAAAAGCAGTCTCGCTTCACCCACTTCTTTCGGAGCATTCTTAACCGTCAGCTGCTGCAAAGCTTTATTTACTAAGCCACTGAAAGAAAGAAAATTACATCATAAGCACTGAACTGTATGACTCAAATTCTGCAAATGGATAATTCTAAAATACAACCACTTTGTATCTACATGGATAGAGTATATAGCTATTACTCCATTCTTTCCTGGGTACAATTTATCCATGTCATCATTAAAGGATATGAAATGACCCTAAAATGAGCTATTACAAATATTACATAATTAAATCTCTTTCCAAAGGGTTACCTAAACATTAGGGTATAAGATGCCATATATTTGTTTTTCTTACACCAATGGCTTCACAATTTATGAGCTGTGCATGTACATTTGCTGGCAGTAGTTCATATACTATTCATAAGTTTCAAAATTGAGAAACTTCTTTATCTTGGATTAATATCCTACCATTTCACATCATGTACAGCTACACAGAAAACTATCGTTAGTAGGGGTGTCGAAACATTCGCTAATGAACATAACCTTATGATACCGAAGGGTTGGTATTTCTGGGGTTCGAATTGTTCGAATTCCTTCTGAATGAATATGAATCGAATAATAGTTCCGGAGTTCATATGGATTCACTATGACATGATAATCATATTTCCGATGGAGACTTCAACTTGTCTCAAATAGTTTCGTTGTTTTGTGTCAAAATGATTAGCGTGATTTACTAACGATAGTTTTCTGTGCAGCTGTACATGCACATCAAAAAGGCTTTCCCCCTTTACAAGAGGGTGGCTGCATCAAAGCAAATACCCAGTTGACACCAATCCAAAACCCATTCATCACCTCTCGCTTTATCCATACATTACCAGGATGAGAGGGGCAATGAATGGGTGTGGGAGGAGTGTGGGTGGGTGTATGCTTTGACTTGGTCACCTCTACATCAGGGGTAAAAGGCCTTCTGGTATATATGTGCATATACAGGACATGGAATCAGGTGCGGATCCAGGAATGTTATTGGGGGGGGGGGGCGAACTGATCAGCGATAACCAATACTTGAAAAACGCCGATACTTTAACCCCAAGAATAATGCTGTTGGCTTGGAGATTGGTCCAGAAACCTAAGTCTGTTTTGCTTGTAATTGTATGTTAAATCATACATAATTCACAAATATAATTCAAATCATAAATTCGCACTAAAAAGTGTTTATCCAAGGAGAATCAAGCTCGAGATGAGTGTACCATACTCGGGGCGTGGGGGAGGGCCCGGGCCCCCTGGGCCCCCCTTGTATCACGCCTGCATGAAATGGTAATGCACTAACCCAAGATCAACAAATCTCTCAATCTTGATGCCTGCGAATAGTTTATGAATATCAGCAAATTAAAAAATTCACATACATACATATCCCAAGGCCACCCCCCCCCCTTGTATCTGCGCCTGCATGAAATGGTAATGCACTAACCCAACATCAATAAATCTCTCAATCTTGATGCCTGCGAATAGTTTATGAATATCAGCAAATTAAAAAATTTACATACACACGTATCCCAAGGCCTTCCCCTTACAAGGAAGGTAGCCAAAGTCAAAGGCATAAATCCACTCCCACCCATTTCATCCCCACATACTCCACTCTCATTCACCATCCCTACCTCCCTCTTTTCTTAGCTCCTCCTGGATGACAGGTCATCCCTGGATCTCGCCCGCTGCCCTGGGTCACAAGTAATGCAGCAAGACACAGCACATCTACAGCAAAGCCGCTTCATTTAATCGGCAACAACCCCTCCGTCCCCTCATGCAGGAAAAGAGGTGGGGAGAAATCCCTTCAAGCTGATCAAAATATCATTCACACTCCTTCACCATCCCATCCCCCACCCACACCCTTCCTTGCATCACAGCATCATCCATACACAACCATTCTCCCTTTACCCCTATCTTATACATCGCCCCCTTTCCCAGTGCCCCTTTCACCCCATTCATCCATCTCATCCTTGGTTGCCCCCTCATGTTCACTCCTTCTACCTCTGCCTTCCACACCTCTTTTACTAATCTTTCTTCACTCATTCTTTCCATGCGTCCAAACCATCCCAACACTCTTTCATCAGCTCTATCTCCCAAATCCTTTTCTACCCCCACTCTCCTCCTCACCTCCTCGTTTCTCACTCTATCCAGCCTAGTAACCCCTACCATACTTCTCAGACATTTCATATCAAACACATTTAAACTCTTCCTCTCTTATGTTCCATGTTTCTGCCCCATACAGTGCTGTCGGCACAATCACCCCTCCTCTTAGCATCCATTCCCAAATGTCTATTTCTCATTACACTTTTTAATCCCCCAAGGCATTTACTTGCTTCTCTCAATCTACATTCTACCTCCACCTCCACTCCTCCCTTTCCTGCCACATTTGCAGCCAAGTATCTAAAGCTATCCACTTCCTCCAGCCTCTCTCCTTTAATACTCACTTCCAATTTGCTGCCATCCTCTCCCCTTGTACATCTCATCATCTTACTTCTACCCACATTTATCTTCAACTTTCTTCTTTTGCACACCTTCCCAAACTCTGTCACTAACTTCCTCACTCCCTCCTCTGATCCTACTACAAATGCAGTGTCATCAGCAAACAACAGCTGGTTTATCTCACATTTTTCTCCACTTTCTTTAACCCCTTCCATACGGTGCCGCACACGTAGGCGTCATGAGGAGCAAAAGGATTCGCGACGCTGCCATATCGGCGTCTTGATTATATTTATTGTAGTCGCCCCTGTGTTTTTACATTCTCCCAAATCCGCCCTGAATCCCATTCTCTGTGGTTTTCAAAATTCGCGGGTGAAAGAGAGAACGATCGACATAAGCCGTGACTATATTTTATGATGCGAATATTATTACGTTACGTCATACGGCTGGCATTGGCTGCTGCCCGCGGGATTTAAGTCCCGTACTGAAGTGGTTAACCATCTCCAACCCCCGATCCATTACCCTTGCCTTTACTTCTCCCACCACCCCATTCATGAATAAATACAACAGCTATGGCAACATGACACATCCCTGGCCAAGTCCTGCCTTTACCTCAAACCACTCACCTCTCCATTTCTAATTCTAACACAGGCTCTACTACTCTCATAAACACTCTTGACTGTTCTTAACAGCTTTCCTCCAATCCCATATATCTGTAATACCTCCTACAGTGCCTTCTTGTCTATCCTATCATAAGCCTGTTAAAAATCTAAGAGAGAAAACAATAATCATATCAATGAAGTAGATAGGGAGCTGGTAGATAGGGTGGATGAAAGAGTATTAGGATGGTTTGGACACATGGAAAGAATGAGTGAAGAAAGACTAGTAAAGGAGGTATGGAAGGCAGATGTGGAGGGAATGAACATGAGGGGACGTCCTAGGATGAGATGGATGGATGGGGTGAAGGGGGCTTTGGGGAAGAGGGGTATGTCGGTTGAGGTAGGACGGGAGAGGACAGAAGACAGGGGTGAATGGAGAATGGTTGTATATGGAAAATGTTGTGATGCATGAGGTGGATTGGACGGGGGAATGGGGGTGAGGTAGTGTCTGTTAGCAAAAATTTTTGACGCAGCCCGAAGGGATTTCTCCCCGTCCTCTCCTTTATATGGGGGGACGGAGAGAGGGGGGTCGCCGATTTAATGAAGCGGCCTTACTGTGGATGTGCTGTGTTCTGCGACACTGCTTCTGACCCAGGGCAGTGGACAGGGTGCAGGGATGACCCGTCATCTAGGAGGTGCTAAGATGGGAGGGAGGGTGGAGGGGTGTGGAGTGTTTTCGGGGATGAAATGGGTGGGAATGTTTTTGTGCCCTGTCCTTTTTGGCTACCCCCCTGGTAAGGGAAAAAAAAAGCCTTGCTATATGTATGTATGTATGTATGAAGTAGATGAGAACATCCTTTTAGACTGTGTCATCCCTTCATCCACCCACTCATATCTTTTTCACTCTCTTTCCTGCTCTACAAATGTTCCAAGTGTATCCAAAGCCCCATTCACTCCATCCATCTACCCCACTCCTGGTCTTCCTCTCAGGTTCACTCCACCCACTTCTGCATTCCACTCTCTTCGCTAATCATTCCTCATTCATTCTTTCCATATGCCCAAACCATCCCAGCACTGATTCATCTATCTGCCAACTTCCTCACCCCACATCCTCTGCATTACCTCCACAACTCTCACTCAATTCTTAATACATAATACATGCATAGTGGACAGGATGCAGGGATGACCCGTCATCCAGGAGGTGCCAAGATAAGAGGGAGGAGGGTGGAGGGGAGTGGAATATATAGGAAAGGGACTGGGTGGGAGTGGTTTCTATGCCTTTTTCTTTTTGGCTATCCCCCCGTGTAAGGGGGAAAAAGCCTTTGGTATATGTATGTATGTACAAGACCATCACTTGCAGATTTACATCATTGGTCACTATGGCATTGGTCATCAAATACAATCACTCTAAACTTACCTAAACCTAAAGAGGTAGTTGACTAGAATACAAGGTTCCAACTCTTTTAAACTGCCACATACAATTTCATCAAATCTGAAGAACAGAAATAAATTTGTTTACTTACAGATTATATATACAAAAAGGATATTTATACAAGAGTATAAAGTTACATCAACAATTCATAAATATCTAGCAATCTGCACTCCATATACATAAAATTTTCTATCAAAATATGTGCGAGGTCAATTAAGTGTCTGCTCTCTGTAGCCTCTCATTCTCAATCTGTTGTCTCTTTTCCAACCCAGAGCCCTAAACTTAGTATTGGGTAACAGCCCTCATATTAGCACACAAATCACTTAGAGAAGAACTTCTGTACTGTTGTATGTATTGCCTTAAGAATGGGTAATGTATGGTATAGAGCTTTGTGTCCTACATGCAGTGTTTGCAGCTGGAGTACAGTGTGTCTGTTTTCTGCAATACTCCACCAAACCCTCTGATATTAATCCCACAGAAAAATCCCTGTGAAGAGAAGTAGGAACCATACAAGCATGCTTGCATTCAGGCACCATCCAGCTCTAATCTAGTACCAACACTAGATGCAGCCATCATACAGAAGACGTTGATCATGTTATCCTACACTGCCCTGCATTAACTATCCCTTAACAACAATAACATAATATTTCTTCCTTCATTGACATATGGGCCCATTAAATGGCTGTTGCTGGTTACTTGGGGGCTATGAGTCTCCTGCAAGAGAGACCTGGGGCAATAGATCCATGAGTGATTGTACATCAATACATGGGACTCAATATAATAATGTATCAATACCTTGCAATCTCTCTGATCAAGGCTAGGGCAGATGGCTCCATTATACTTGAAAGATCTGCCTCAAGATTGAAGTTTACACCACAATTCTGCTCAAGGCTACAATAATAATGTATCACTACCTTGCAATCTCTCTGATCAAGGCTAGGGCAGACGGCTCCGTTATACTTGAAAGATCTGCCTCAAGATTGAAGTTTACACCACAATTCTGCTCAAGGCTACAAAGTCGTGAGTGCACATAATGAAGCTTCACACCTGTGTCACCTTGTGCCTGTGCCAAAATAAACAAATTAATATTTCCAATGGTTGTATATGGATGATGTTGTGATGCATGAGGTGGAATGGGCGGGGGGATGGGGGGTGAGGTAGTATGTGTGAGCAAAATTTGACGCAGCCCGAAGGGATTTCTCCCCGTCTTCTCCTTTTCTGCAAGGGTGGATGGAGATGGGGGGTCGCCGATTTAATGAAACGGCCTTGCTGTGGATGTGCTGTGTCTTGCGACACTGCTTCTGACCCAGGGCAGTGGACAAGGTGCAGGGATGACCCGTCATCCAGGAGGTGCTAAGATGAGAGGGAGGGTGGAGGGGTGTGGAGTGTATTCAGGGATGAAATGGGTGGGAATGATTTTATGCCTTTTCCTTTTTGGCTACCTCCCTTGTAAGGGGGAAAAGCCTTGTTATATGTATGTATGTATGTATGTATATTTATCTCAGTTCATATTAATACAAATATCACATCAGTTTCAACTGTCCATTCCATTCATATTAGTTCTCACCTGCAAAACTTTATCCCAAGAGAAATCATAGTCTCTTTGCCTTCTTTGCTTCATGTCTGCTATCATAACTGCAGACACTGCAACTTGGCCAGCCGTTTCTTCACTGTGAGACAGAACATTCTCTGGTGTTGCTATTAAGGATAAGTAATATATATAAAACCTAGGCCCTTTCTCTCTCATTAGCAGGGTAGCTGAATTACAGTACACACCCATTTCATACATTAAAACCTATTTCAGTATCCTATGGATAAATAGTCATCCCTGTTCCCTGCCACACTGTTCAGGTTGAAAGCAATGCAGTGAGACAAAGTCTTTCCACTGTGGGGTCTAAAAGCCAGAGCAGTTTTACCCTACTGGTTCATTATAGAGCAATCCCCTCTCTTCATCCACTCCACAATTAATAGAGCAAATGAAAAAATCCCTTTATGCCATGTCACCATTTCACCCATTCACAATCTTCCTTCACTCACTCTGATCTTTTGCACCCCCTATACCGTGCTCTGCAGACATGCCTTACTCTGCAGTGTCTTGTTCTTACCCTGTCCAGACAGCAATATATCGTATCTCACCACTTTACTTTTGCCCACATTCACTCTCTACTTTCTCCTCTAAGGCCGGCCATACACTATCATGTACACCTGACAGGTATGCCTGAACAGTCACGCCTGTCAGGTATACCTGATAGTGTATGGCGGGAAAAACTAGCCTCTCAGGCGACCTGACAACTGATGAAAATTCGATCAGTTGTCAGGTCGCCTGAGATAATGAGAGAAAGTACAACTCATCTTCTCGAGAATCCATGGCAAACTGACAAACTTGACAGGTATGCATGAAGAGTGTGTGTGCTCCTCAGGTATCAGGTATACCTGACAGGCATAACTTTTCAGGCGTACCTGTCAGGTGTACATGATAGTGTATGGCCGGCATTACACTGGTGCTGCTGTGTCCAGCCTGCAGGAGGCTGGACCACTGGAGTTCTGGTGCCACTTTCCTGGAGGCCACAGGTCTTCTGCAAGAAAGACCAAGGCAACAAACTGATTGATCCTCTCACACATTCTTTCAAATTCAGTCACCAACCGTTTCACTTTCTCCTTGGAATCTGCCAAAAACAACTGAATGCCACTAAAACAAAAATGTTCAACACCAGCTCACACAGTAACACTTACTTGTGGAATCATGCTGCTTCTGAATCATAAGTTCCTTAGCTTCTTGTAACAGGTCTTGCAGGAAAACTACCGTTCCTTTCCTTGTGCTCATTCCTCGGATGCGTCCAAACTTTACGTGATGCATTCCTTCTGCCCATTTGTAGCCCATATGTTTCAAAATCCTAAATAATCCTACAAAATGATCTGACTGGCTATTATCTACGACATAGTAAAGTTTGTCAAATCTATAGCGCTGCTGTCTGTCTATGGCAGCAGCAATGTCACGAGAAAGGTAGATGGACGACCCATCACTTTTGACCACTGTTATCCTTTGCTTAGGAGTCAATTCATACACTTTCCTCCCATCTGGGAGCTGGGTTAGAATGCCCTTTTCATCAAGAATGCTAATTATCTCTTTACACTTGTTTGCACTGTACATACTTTCACCATCATATTTGTCAAATGTGATATTCAGTTTCTTGTATAGCTCTTTGAATTCTTGAATGCTGACATCCCGGAAAACCTGCCATATTGATAATTCATCTTTACTTCCATTCTCCATTTGATTAAATATCCTCCGTGCTTCATCTAACACACCTGGATCTTCTTCTGCCATCTTATTTGCACAAACGTATACCTCATACAACTTTCGAGTGGCATCATCCTTCAGATCTGATGGACTCAAATCACTCCTCTGGAACCTGTAGGAAAAAGAAACGAGGTGGGGTAAAGCAAATTTACAAATACATATAGTACTTATGGCTTTCTACTTCTTATAAGAGGGTTGTCCAGGTAAAATTATACATAAAAAAATACATACATACATATACCAAGGCTTTTTCCCCCTTCCAAGGGAGGTAGCCAAAAAGGGAAAGGCATAAAAACACTCCCACCCATTTCATCCCTAAATACACTCCACACCCCTCCCACCCTCCCTCTCATCTGAGCACCTCCTGGATGACGGGTCATCCCTGCACCCTGCCCACCGCCCTGGGTCAGAAGCAGTGTCGCAAGACACAGCACATCCACAGCAAGGCCGCTTCATTTAATCGGCGACCCCCCCTCTCCGTCCCCCCTTGCATATAAGGAGAGGACGGGGAGAAATCCCTTCGGGCTGCGTCAAAATTTACTCACACATACTACCCCACCCCCCACCCCCCCGCCCATTCCTCCTCATGCAATCACATCATCCATATACAACCATTCTCCACTCACCTCTGTCTTCCGTCCTCTCCCTTCCTTAACAGACATTCCCCTCTTCCCCAAAGCCCCCTTCACCCCATCAATCCACCTCATCCTAGGACGTCCCCTCATGTTCACTCCCTCCACATCTGCCTTCCATACCTCTTTTACTAGTCTTTCTTCACTCATTCTTTCCATGTGTCCAAACCATCCTAATATTCTTTCATCACCCCTATCTCCCAAATTCTTTTTCACCCCTGTTCTCCTCCTCACCTCCTCATTTCTCACTCTATCTAGCCTAGTAACCCCCACCATACTTCTCAGACACCTCATCTCAAACACATTCAAACTCATTCTTCTTCTCTTATGTTCCACGTTTCTGCCCCATACAGTGCTGTTGGCACAATCACTCCTTCATACAGTCTCCCCTTCGCATCCATTCCCAAATGTCTATTCCTCATTACACTCTTTAATCCACCAAGGCATTTACTCGCTTCTCTCAATCTACATTCTACCTCCACCTTCACTCCGCCTTTTCCTGCTACACTTGCACCCAAGTATCTAAAACTATCCACTTCCTCCAGTCGCTCTCCCTTAATGTTCACTTCCAGTCTACTGCCACTTTCACCCCTTGTACATCTCATCACCTTACTTTTACCCACATTTATCTTTAGCTTTCTTCTATCACATACTCTCCCAAACTCTGCCACCAGCTTCCTCAATCCCTCCTCTGACCCTGCCACAAGCGCAGTGTCGTCCGCAAACAACAGCTGGCTCACCTCCCACTTTTCTCCATTTTCTTTAACCATCTCCAATCCCTGACCCACTACCCTAGCATTCACCTCTCGCACCACCCCATCCATGTATAAGTTGAACAGCCAGGGCGACATAACGCATCCTTGACGAAGTCCCACCTTTACTTCAAACCACTCACTCTCTCCATTTCTAATCCTGACACAAGCTCTACTACTCTCATAAAAACTCTTGACAGCTCCCAAAAGCTTTCCTCCTATCCCATAAATCTGCATAACCTCCCACAGTGCCTTTCTGTCTACCCTATCATAAGCCTTTTCCAGATCCATAAAAGCCCAAAAAACATCCTTCCCCTTTCCCATAGCTTTCTCACATATCTGTCTTACCACAAAGATCTGATCTACACAACCTCTACCCGTCCTAAATCCACACTGTTCCTCACCAATTACTCCTTCTGTTCCTCTCCTAATCCTCTCAATTAAGATCCTCCCATAAGCCTTCCCTACTACACTTAACAGGCTAATCCCTCTGAAACTACTACATTCACACTTGTCCCCTTTTCCCTTGTAAAGAGGAACTATACAGGCACTTCTCCAGTCCTCCGGTACTCTACCCTCTCTCCAGCAAACATTAAATATCCTCACCAACCAGTCCACCATCACTGAACCTCCCTTTTTCAGACATTCTGCATGGCATCCATCCAGACCAGGTGCCTTACCTGCTTTCATCATCTTTACAACTGCCTTTACCTCATCCTTCCTTATTTCTCCTCCATTCTCCTCACTCATCACTCTCATTTTCTTCGCATTTCCCACTGCAGCTATCTTTCCTTCCTTATCCTCCTTCACATTTAGCAACTCCCTAAAATATTCTGCCCATCTTCCCCTTACTGCCATCTCTTCCATTATCATCTCTCCATCTGTACCTTTTACCTTTTCTTCCCTACTTGATTCGCCTCCTCTTCCTCTCTTAATTTCTTTCCAAAACATATTTTTATTACTTTCAAAATTTTCTGTCATACTCCTACCCCATTTCACATCTGCTCTCCTCTTTGCCTCCTTTACCTTTTGCTTTACTTCTCTTTTCTTTTCTTTGTACGTCTCATATGACTCCCCCGTCCTCTTTTGTAACCAATCTGTGAATGCTCGCTTCTTCTCTTCTACAACCTTCTTTGTTTCCTCATCCCACCATTCACTACCCTTTCTTCTATTTCCCCCTGTCCTTCTTGTTCCACACACCATCCTTGCACACTTTAAGACTCCCTCCTTGAACCATCCCCATTCCTCCTCCACACCCATCTCTGCTCCATCCTTTACTCCCTCCCACTCCTCCTTCAGCTTCTTTTCGTACTCCTTCTCCTTTTCCTTTTCATTCAAGGAGTTCACTCTAAGAACCTCCCTACCTTTTGTCCCTTTCCTCTTTCTCCATCTATCCTCCACTCTCAGCTTACCTTCCACCGAAAAATGATCTGATATTCCCCCACCCTCTCCCCTTAGCACATGTACATCCTTAACTCTTCCTATCATAATCCTATTTACCACTACATAATCCATTAGCGCCCTATCTACCACCCTTCCCTCCACCACCCTCTCCCATGTGTATTTATGCTTGACTTTCTTCCGAAACACTGTATTTGCTATCATCAACTCTCTTTCTAGACACATTTCCACCATCAACTCTCCACTACGATTCTTTCCTGGAACTCCACACTTCCCAACCACTCCATCGATTAGACCATTTCCCACCCTAGCATTAAGGTCTCCCAGTACTATTACATTGACATTTCTTCCTAAACCCTCTATGCACTCATTTAAATCTATCCAAAAGGCCTCCCTTTCTTCCACGTTCTTCTCACTGCCAGGCCCATATGCACTTACAAAGACCCACATCTCCTTTCCCAGTTTCACCTTCATCCACATTATCCTTGAGGAAACCTCCTTCCACTCCACTACCTGTTTACCTATCTCCTCACTTACTAGAATAGCCACCCCTTCCCTCCCTCGCCCTCTCTTCACTCCTGATAACCTCCCACTTACACTCCCAAACTTACACTCACCCTTCCCTTTCAACTTAGTCTCACTCAAAGCCAACACATCCATCTTTCTTCTCACAAACATACTACCTATCTCTTCCCTTTCACTCTCATCTGTACCACATCCACGCACATTAAAAGACCCAAACCTTAGGGTGCTGGCCCGAGGCCCTCCAGCACCCCTTATGCCTTCACTTTTCTTTTTAGGTTATATGCCCCGTGGGGCTACAGGGAGAAGGATGCCTAGTCCCTCTCCCCGTCCCTTTCTTCTCGCCTCTTACGATCCAAGTGGGATACTTGGTGGCAGTATTCTTTTCCCCCACCACAGGGAATTCCCCCATCACAGAAAGAGAATACTCAGAGAAATGGTACAGGACAGCAACAAGGGGTTGGGGGACAGCATAACGGAGGGACAGTCGTAGTATAAAAGTGTCATCATTTCTCTATGAACAGAATTTCTTCTATCATAGACAAAATGATGTGTGGCTCTGGTCCGTAGGGGCGCCCCATATAGACCCTAAAGTATCGACTGCATGCTACTTTGCCACAGTAACAAGCAGCCAATACCCCAGACGGGTAAATAAATAAATAAATAAATAATAAAAAATAAATAAAGATAAAGGGTCTCTGTCTTCCACTCCTGCCTTATCATACTGTTTGAATCAAACACAATGCAGTGAGGCACAGTTCTTCTACAGCACGGACTGACAAGCTGGTTTACCCCTCTAGCTTTACTGCACATTAACCCTACTCCTCACAGACTCATCTTCGAACGGATAACACTGTATACTAGTTGTTGAGCCCTGCTATAGAATTGCAGGATCTTGTTGCATTCCCTTCATCCTAAGCAGTGTGGTGGGACAGGGATGATGCTTCATCCATAAGATACTGAGATAGAAGGGGCATTAACCTCTTCACTCCGGGGCACATCGCACATCTGGCAGCATTAGCTGCCCGACATGCGATGTTGCGTCATAATAATCGCATTATAAAAAATAAAGTCAGTGCTCAATCATTCGTTCTCTTTCACCCGTGCATTTTGATAACCATAGAAAATATGATGAAGCCAGTTTAGAGAGAATGGAGGTTACATAGGTACTACTACAATAAATATAATCAAGACGCCGATGTCGGCATCATGGCGTACCCACTTGCTCCTCATGACGCCTACATAGGTGTCACCGTATGGAAGTGGTTAAATAGATTTTAATGTATATGAAGTGGGTACATGCTTTGACCTAGCTATTCCCCTGAAAAGAGGGTAAAGTGCCTTTGGTATGTAATGATGTATATTTTGATAATATAAGCAGACCTTCAGATAAGATGTGGCCCAAATTTGTCTAAATTTATGGTCTTAGGTCATACTAGAAGTATGTCCACAAAACTAACACTATGTGAGATCAATTAATTCATTGCTTCTGGTCTCTCTTGCAGGAGACCCATGACCTCTAGGTCACTCCAGGTCACTATGTGTGAGATTCCAGTCATAAAACTTTAAGCAATTAGTCTATTTACCTAGTTGTATTTTGTGGGAAGGGGAGCTATGCTCGTGGTGTCCCGCCATTGTATCTCGCAGTGTCTAGTTTGCTTTTAAACTCATGAATGGTTTTTGCGCATACTATTTCATTATCCAGTTTGTTCCAAGTGTGTGTATGTATGTGTGTGTGTGTGTATATATATACACACACACACACACACCCTCAACCCATCTATTCCACTTCCATCTACCACCCATTTGCTTCCCTCTCATATTAGCTCCAAGTGGATGAAAGGTCATTCCTGTCTCCTGCCCACAGCTGAGGCCACAAGCAATGCAGCAAGACAATTATTACCATACAATCATACTAACCTTGGGACAAAATTGCTCCCAAGAAGAGAATGGAGAAATAGTATTCCAATAACAAAGATAGGCAGAGAAAAGAGAACAAGAAAAAATATGGTGGGTGCAGTGGGGCAGGAGGAAGAGTATCAAAAGAATGATGAAAAAAAAAAGCAAACTGGATGTAAAAGGAAAGGAAATGGGGAAGCAACAGAAAGAAGTATGGAAGGTGCAATAGAGCAAAATGGATAACGTAATTAATTGGAAGGATGGAAGGGAACAAGGGGAGCATGGAGAGGTGGAAGAGGGAAAAAAAAAAAAACACACAGGTCAAAGACACTCACCCATATTTGAGCAGACCAAACTGAGTGCCCCAGTCACCCAGATAGTTGATGCGAGTTACATCATGTCCAACTGCCTCATGTATGTTAGCAATGTAACTTCCCAGTATGGTAGATCGAAGATGTCCCACATGGAAGGGTTTGGCAATATTTGGTGAACTGTGATGAGAGAAAAACCTTTATAAAAAATTAATGCAATACCCTGCTTAAAGAAGTGCACACACAATTTCATCTGGAATACTTCATTCAATGTAATCAGAATCTACTATCTCTTGCACATACACCAAGTGGACATTTAACAAATCTCTGAAAGGCTAAACACTGTGACAAAAGACATCTGAATACCAGACTCATGGATATGTTGCTTGTGAATGCACACAGGTAGTGGGATGTGTTACAGCTGATGATATAGAAAGTCTCACACTAGTACATAAACTTCACTACCAGCTATGAATTCATTCATGTTGGTTTGGGTTTGCTAAGCAACTTCTGGGCTATTGAGTGCAACTTCATGACACTCCACTACTTTCTCAGTATTGTCCTAATTTGTATGGCTTTTTGACATAACGAGGCTGAACTGCAAAGCACAAAACTAAAATAAAAAGGGGGGGAAACAGAAATGCAAACACTGAAGGATGGAAAATTTATCAAGAAATTAAGAGCAAGAATGCTGACTTGGATAGAGGATTGATTTGTTTTATTGTTCATTTATTTATCTATTACATTCTATTTACATTTTTTTTGGTGGGGTGAGGGTATTGACACTCATCCCTCACTAAACAGGGACTGTGGTCATTGTGTATGTTATGTGCACTTGTGTTCTGCCAATAAGAAGTGAGTGCAGGTCTCACTATTCCAAATCAGTTTTTCTAAGAATGAGAAAAGGCTGGGCCAATCACAAGTGGTTCCAATGTGACAGAAAAGCTACAGAATAAATTTGTTGTATCAGAGCAACACCTTCTGAAAAGCTTTAAAGACATTATGGCTGGCCATTGTACATACATACATATACCAGGGTTTTTTCCCCCCTTACGAGGGAGGTAGCCAAAATCAAAGGCATAAATCCACTCCCGCCCATTTCATCCCCACATACTCCACTCCCATTCACCACCTCTCCCTCCCTCTTTTCTTGGCTCCTCCTGGATGACAGGTCATCCCTACATCTCGTCCACTGCCCTGGGTCAGAAGCAATGTAGCAAGACACAGCACATGCACAGCAAGGCCGCTTCATTTAATTGGCAACTCCCTTGTAGTTCTGCTTAACTTGTCAATCACAATTTTTTATGTTACCAAGCTGAGATTATTTTGAACCTTCAAATTATTTACAAAAGGATTCATAAAAAGATCTATTGATTTTTTAATCCACAGGTTTCTGCATACTATTCAAATTTATTTCAAACGTCTTAAATGTGATAATATACATCACATTTTAAATGTTTTGTAAAAACATACCCAATCACTTATGTGTATGCTCTACAATTTTTTTCTCACAATAAATTACCTATATGTGTAGTGAAACTGTACATATTTTTAGCAATATCCTTAATTATTACATATACTTCATAATTTACCTGAATTCTACAACAACCTTTTCTTTAGGTATCCGGTTGATGAGAGAACTTCTCTGCCAGAATGTAGCTGGACAATGTGACACAATATTGATCACCTCCTCAACAATCTTCTGGCTGTTAACTATTAAAGAAAAAAAAAAAAAAATTAATGACAGACAATACAATCTTCATAATACTGACTGAGTCAGTTACTATTGTGAAATACATAAAACCTTCTTTAAAAATCCTTATTATAAAATAAAACTCAAGTACAACAGGATTAGACATTTTCATAACAAACAAACAAGATGATGAATTTCAAATATTTCAGTTATAATAATACAGGTGTGTTATTTGAGATCACCCCTTGTAAGTAAAGTATTAAAAATAATTATTGAGACAAACAATGGGAACATACATATGGTGGTTCTAACATATTACTGGTTAGTTTTTCCTGTATTTCTTTTACAGTTTGTCTCTAAGTACATTACTGCTAAGCCACTTCTTTCAGGAGAGAATATGGGAAGACAGAGAGAGAGAGAGAGAGAGAGAGAGAGAGAGAGAGAGAGAGAGAGAGAGAGAGAGAGAGAGAGAGAGAGAGAGAGAGAGAGAGAGAGAGAGAGAGAGAGAGAGAGAGAGAGAGAGAGAGAGAGAGAGAGAGAGAGAGAGAGAGAGAGAGAGAGAGAGAGAGAGAGAGAGAGAGAGAGAGAGAGAGAGAGAGAGAGAGAGAGAGAGAGAGAGAGAGAGAGAGAGAGAGAGAGAGAGAGAGAGAGAGAGAGAGAGAGAGAGAGAGAGAGAGAGAGAGAGAGAGAGAGAGAGAGAGAGAGAGAGAGAGAGAGAGAGAGAGAGAGAGAGACAGAGACAGAGACAGAGACAGAGACAGAGACAGAGACAGAGACAGAGAGAGAGAGAGACAGAGAGAGAGAGAGACAGAGAGAGAGAGAGACAGGGAGAGAGAGAGAGACAGGGAGAGAGAGAGAGACAGGGAGAGAGAGAGAGACAGAGAGAGAGAGAGACAGGGAGAGAGAGAGAGACAGGGAGAGAGAGAGAGACAGAGACAGAGAGAGAGAGAGAAAGACAGAGACAGAGAGAGACAGAGAGAGAGACAGAGACAGACAGAGAGACAGAGACAGAGACAGAGTGGAACTGTAACCAAACTATGCAGCTTTAAATGTAGATGGTAGTCTTCAACCACATTGTCATAATGTACATATCATCAATGCAACACAGTTACAATTTAAATAAGAATATAGGCATCTGTCTCGCTCTTCACCATCCATCCAAAGAATAAGCTAGTCATTATTATTAAAGTATTCATTCTTTCATTCTGAAAAAAGAACTCATTTTCTTGTTCCTTCACTTCCCTTTGCCCTTTAGGTTCCATTAATTTCCGTCTTTCATCTTACCTTTTCTTCATTTTTACACCCTTCCATCCAATCCCTTCCCATTTTTCTGGTCCTCTTCCTCTTCCCATGGCTTCCTTCCTTGACACTCGCCTCCATCATTCTCATACTCCTTCCACCCACTTACATAACAGTACATTTCATATTTTCTAATTTTTTCAACACTCGTGCATCATTCCATCCCTTCCCAAAATGGAAGTACCTTTGAAGTTCAGAAGGCTGCCTTTTTTGCTGGCTGTGATGTATACTCCACAGATGGTGTCATCTATGTCCAATTTTTTGATGAGCTCGGAGCCATAACGTTCGAATGTTTCTCTGAAAATAAAATATCATGACAATTCAAGGCATTGCCTTCCTCTAGTACCACCTTGTCCAACTTTTTTATTTTTGTCACCGCTATCATAATTCCTCCCATTTTCTTTCCTCTACTTCTTTGCCATATATCAGTTTCATTGATCTATCTATACATCAATATTTCCATTGAGCTTGATCTCCACAAAACATATTATATCTAGACCTCTATCCTTAAAAACATAAATAAATAAATAAAAAGTAAATAAATAGAATAGAATAAAATCAACCCCAGGACTGGAAAAATGCAAATATTGTACCAAAATATAAAGGAGGAATCAAGGAAGATCCAACCAACTACAGACCGGTCTCCCTAACAAGCATAGTAGCAAAAATATGTGAAAAAGTTATCAAAAGTAGATGGGTTAAACATCTGGAAGAAAAAGCTATACTGAATCCAAATCAATTTGGATTTAGACAAGGAAGATCATGTACAGCAAACCTGATCTGCTTCTACTCGAGACTAATAGAAATAATACAAGGTGTTATGAGACTGAAACACTTGGTAGCAAACTCCAAGCTTTATTCAACAAAATAACGGCTCTCAGATCTATAACATAAACAGACAAAATATCTAGCGTTAGCCATACAACACATTAACACAACATAAACAGTTTATGACAAACATGCAACACAGCATGAACACAGTACATAACAGGACAAAATAAACACACATAAACTTACACATCAACAGAGGAGCTGCAAGAGGGGAACTACACTCGCCTGTGGTGCGACTGTAACTAACAGTACACAGTGATACCAAACATGAAAACAGTTACGCCAGTGTTGCCAGTGTACAATAATTACTGCCAGTGTACAATAATTACCACATTCTCCCCTCCTAGAAAAATTCAGCATTAACAAAATGGATACCATGTCAGAAATATCAGATTAGTCCCATCCGTAACGATCGGGGGGCTTTAACACGCGAGTCGACCTCCTTAACTCAGTGGGCTCAGTGAATGAATGAGAGTCATGATTAGTATGAGGCTGTACATCTTGTGTTGTGTGTGAACCCAGAGTCTCTATATTTCCTGGTGCCTCATCCGGGTAAGTAAGAGTCGTCGGACTCTCAGGACTTGGAGCTAAGTCACGGATAGACACAGTTGACTCACGCCCGTCTGGATATTTGACACTTGCGTACATTGGGTTCACATCAACAAGTTCTACCTGATCAGTTAATGGTTCGTGTTTGCTAGACCTAACATGCCGCCGCAATAACACTTGCCCAGGGGTCAAAAGCCATGTTGGTAATCCATTTCCGAAACTAGAACGTCGTTGGAACCTGAAGAAACGCTCATGTGGAGTCTCATTGGTTGCAGTGCATAAGAGTGATCTTATTGAATGCAAAACCTCGGGAAGCACCATCTCCCAGTGTTGGTTCTTCAAACCATGAGATTCAAGTGTTAAACAAACAGCCTTCCAAATAATCCCGTTGTACCTCTCAACCTGACCATTACCTATTGGGTGATAAGGTGTTGTTTTACTTGTTGCAACTCCCTTCTGAGAAAGGTACATCTTCAGTTCTTGAGAAATGAAAGAAGGACCTTGATCTGAATGAATGAAACTCGGCATTCCACAAAGACTGAAGATAGACTCAAGACATTTGATTACTGTTTTTGAATTCATATTTGAACAAGGAAATGCAAAAGGAAAACGCGAGTATTCATCAACAACTGTAAGTATGTACTTATTGTTTGTGGTGGAAGGTAAAGGTCCTTTGAAATCAATACTGAGGCGTTCCATCGGCTGTGTGGCTTTAATGAGGACCCCTTGTGCTGAACGATGGAATTGTGGTTTTTGCTGTGCACAGACTTTACAAGAAGCACACACCTTTTTCACATCATCTGTTGAGAAGGGGAGGTTTTTAGATCGCACAAAATGCAAAAGCCGAGTTACCCCAGGGTGGCAAAGATTCTCATGAATGCCTGTAAGATTCGACATTGGGAAAACAGAACAGCAGTATGCACGAGACAAGGTATCTGGCGCAACATTCTGTTTCCCGGGACGATATTGTATCGTATAACTGAATGATGCCAGCTCAAGCCTCCACTCTTGTATCTTGTTATTCTTTATCTTGGTTCTTTTTCTGTTATCCAACATGAACATTACAGAGCGCTGATCAGTAATCAGAGTAAAATGTCTTCTGGCTAAGAAATGACTCCACTTGCGAACCGCTTCAATAATAGCTGTAGCCTCCTTTTCTACAGCAGGATAATGCAACTCACTTCCCTGAAGCGTTCTTGACATGAAAGCTACTGGCCTGCCACCCTGGTTCAATACTGCTGAGATAGCGACCTCTGAAGCATCACACTCCACAACAAAAGGAAGGCTCTCATCCACAGACCTTAGAGAAGCATCCGTAAGCTGCCTTTTCAAGGTGTTAAAGGCAGCTAGTGCTGATTCACTCAATGGAAAAGTTTTTGTGTTTATCAAGGGTTGGATTTTATCGGAGAAGCCAGGAATCCATTTAGCATAATATGCAAACAACCCTTGAACTCTTCGCAAAGACCCTATATTTGTGGGAGGTGGTAATTCCTGGAGAGGACGTAATCTGTCAGGGTCAGGCCTTATGACATTATTACCAACACAATGCCCAAGAACATTGATTGTAGGCACAGACATAACTGATTTAGATTCATTGAGGGTAAGCTTCCGTTTCTGAATAACCTCCAAAAATTTCTTAACATTGCTATCATGTTCATCCTGAGTTGATCCAGCTACAGTAATATTATCTAGATATGGGAAGGTATCTTTAAGACCCTCATCTCCAACTAACTTATCCATAGCTCTCTGAAATACTGCTACTCCATTAGTGACACCAAATGGGACTCTGCAAAACTGATATAATTTCCCTGCACCCTCAAAAGCAGTGTACTTCCTCTCACTCTCTTTAATGCTAATTTGGTGGTATGCGCTCTTCAAGTCAAATGTGGAAAACACCTTGTACTTTGCAAGACTGTGCACCATGTCCTCTATCCTTGGAAGGGGATATGCATCTAGTTCTGTGTACTGGTTGATGGTTTGAGAATAATCAATACAAAGTCTCTTTTTGTGCCTGTCAAGTGGATCTTTTACAACTACGACCTGTGCTCTCCATGGGGATATGCTTGGCTCAATGATACTTTCAGATAGCAAGCGTGATAACTGGTCACTTATAAACAACTGATCATCTTCACTATAGCGTCTGGATTTAACTGCAATTGGTTTACACTGTTGGGGTAAGTTCGGAAACAGTGAAGGCTCCTCAATATCAGCTGTTGCCAAGGCACAGTTACTAGTTACCCTTAAACTTGGTTTATTTCCCCCATACTGAAAAGTTACACTCTCGTGCTGCTTTTGAAAATCATGACCCAAGATCACATCACAACATAAATCCTTTAAAACCCCTAGCTGAACACATGGATAATTCTGATTGACATGACCCAAGTCTACCATAACATACCCAGGGGAGCTAGTATTCAAAGATGCTGATGCCATTGAAATCTCCTTGCTTGCAAGAACTACTGTCAGCTTTAGTTTCTGTGCCACTTTCTCACTTATGAAACTGTCCGAACTGCACGAGTCAATTAATGCTTTCAGTGAATGACCATTGACAGTGATGTCTGTAGCTGCATGTGAAAGGTTCTTTGGAAAAGTGGCAGCAAGTGTGAGCAGAGTGGGGTTATACAGTGTAGCAGTAGTGCTGTCAGAAGTCTTACCCTTGGATCTACAGACTTTGGCAAAATGACCTGTCTTACCACAGTTGTTGCATGTAACAGCACGGGCAGGACAACTACTCCTACCTGTAATATGTAATGCATTACCACAAAAATAGCATTTCTTCTTTGACGAATGTGCAGCAGCGACAGTCGAGTCCACAGGTGATCTTCTTTCCGCCTCTTCTTTCGTTGACTGCGGTTGTTGGCCATCACAAGGCTGTCCTTGCCGTCCTGGAACTAAAGCAGCTGCATGAGGAACAGGCAAGGAAGACGTGTAGGAATCAGCATTACGCTGGGCAAGATCCAATGTACGGGCCTGACTGTACCCCGCCTCCAGATCCAAGGACTTGTTTTCTAGCAGGCGCTGACGAATAAATGCTGAGGCAATACCGTTAATAAACGCATCACGTACCATCTCCTCCCGGTATTGTTCAGCTGTGACTGCTTTAAAGTTACAACCCTTGCTTAGTTTATGTAACTCTCTCAGAAATTCATCAAGGGATTCACCTGACTGCTGTCGTCGGGTTGCCAAAACATGCCTTGCAAAAATCTCATTCGGTAACTTGACGTAAACACTCTCTAGTTTTGCAACGGCACCTTCATACGTAGCACAGTCTTCGATGAGTTCGTACACACTCGGGGATACACAGTTCACTAGAGCCTTCAGCTTGTTGGGTGCGGTCTCTCCACTCTCCTCCATGAAGTTTTGAAAGGTTCGGTGCCAGTGTTTCCACTCCTTGGCCGCCGTAGGAGAGCTGGGATCCGTGTCCAGTCGACATGGCTTAAGCAGCTTAGCCATGACGAGTATTTTGTTGAATAAATTGTTATGAGACTGAAACACTTGGTAGCAAACTCCAAGCTTTATTCAACAAAATAACGGCTCTCAGATCTATAACATAAACAGACAAAATATCTAGCGTTAGCCATACAACACATTAACACAACATAAACAGTTTATGACAAACATGCAACACAGCATGAACACAGTACATAACAGGACAAAATAAACACACATAAACTTACACATCAACAGAGGAGCTGCAAGAGGGGAACTACACTCGCCTGTGGTGCGACTGTAACTAACAGTACACAGTGATACCAAACATGAAAACAGTTACGCCAGTGTTGCCAGTGTACAATAATTACTGCCAGTGTACAATAATTACCACAACAAGAAAGGGATGGATGGGCACACTGCGCCTTTCTAGACCTACAAAAAGGATTTGATAAGGTACCACACAAGAATCTAATAAGAAAAATAGAATCAATAGGTGGCATCAGATGAAAATTATTGGAATGGTTGGAAGACTTCCTGACTGGGAGAAAAATTAGTGTAGTAATTAGATACAAATACTCGAATTGGGAAGAAATGATAAGTGGTGTCCTGCAAGGTTTGGTACTGGCTCCAATCATGTTTGCCATATATATAAATGACATGGATGAAGGAGTGGAGTGTTATATGAATTTCTTTGCAGATGGCACAAAAACACTAAAGAAAGAACTGAGGAGGATTGTGAATCATTACAGTTAGACCTGGACAAAATCTGGAAATGGACTCAAAAGTGGGAAGTGAACTTCAATATCAAGAGTAGTAGTATAATGGAGTTTGGAAAAAGTAAAAATAGAATATCAAGAAATTATAAAATTGGTGAAGAAGTAAAAAAAGTGAACTCAGAAAGAGACCTTGGAGTAATAATCAGCAAAGACATGACACCGGACAAACATATCAATAAAATAGTCGGAGAAACCTTCAACCTATTAAGGTTAATGAAAGTGGCATTTGACTACTTGGATGAGGAAATGATTAAAAAAAATATTAGTTACACTAATAAGATCAAAACTGGAGTATGCAGCAACACTATGGACACCCAGTACTAAAAAGAACATAAAGAAATTGGAAGGACTACAAACAGCAATGTCAAAGTTGGCACCAACTCTCTCCAAATTAACATACGAACAAAGATTGTCCAAATTGGAATCACCAACTCTGGAACAAAGAAGAGAAAGAGGAGATCTGCTGACTATAGAATCATGAAAGGAATGGAAATCCTAGACAGGAATCTTTTATTAAAATGGGACAATGGAAAAACAAGAGGACATGAAAAGAAACTCAAAAAAGGATAACTATAGAAGAGATCTGGAAAAAAAATAAAATAATAATAATAATAATAATAATAATAATTTAGATAAAGAAACAGTGTGTGCAAACACTTCAAGATTTTAAGAAAAAACTTGATGCTGAAAGATACAAAGACGGGTCACCACGAGCATAGCTCCCTTCCTGTAAAATACATACATATACCAAAGGCTTTTTTCCCCCTTACAAGGGAGATAGCCAAAAAACAAAGGCACAAAAACCACTTCCACCCATTCCATCCCTATCACACTCCACCACCCTCCATCCACCTCCCTCCCTCTCATCTTGGCACCTCCTGGATGGCAGGTTATCCCATATAATACAACTAGGTAAATACAAGGGCTTTTTCCCCCTTACAAGGGATGTAGTCAAAGACATAAATCCACTCCAACCCATTTCACCCTCACATACTCCACTCCCATTCACCTTCCCTCCCTCCCTCTTTTTTTGGCTCCTCCTAGATGACAGGTCATCCCTGTATCTCACCCACTGCTTGGGTTATAAGCAATACAGCAAGACACAGCACATCCACAGCAAGGTTGCTTCATTCAATCAGTGACCCTTCATGTAGAAAAAGAGAAGATGGGGAGAAATCCCTTTAGGCTGCATCAAAATATCATTCACACATACTCCCTCACCCCTCCCACCCCCACCCACCCCCTTCCATGCATCACAGCATCATCTACACACAACCATTCTCCACTCATCCCTATCTTCTGTCTTCTTCCTTCTTTCCTCAACAGACATTCCCTTCTTTCTCAGTGCCCCTTTTACCCCATCCATCCATCTCATCCTTGGTTGCCCCCTCATGTTCACTCCCTCCACCTCTTCCTTCCACATTTCTTTTACTAATCTTTCTTCATTCATTCTTTCCATGTGTCCAAACCATCCCAATACTCTTTCATCAACCCTATCTCCCAACCCCTTTTTCACCCCCTCTCTCCTCAACTTGTTTCTCACTCTATCCAGCCTAGTAATCCCTACCACACTTCTCAGGCATTTAAATTCAAACACATTTAAATTCTTCCTCTTTTATGTTCCTTGTTTTTTCCCCATACAGTGCTGTCAGCACAATCATTTCTTCATACAATCTCCTCTTAGCATCCATTCCCAAATGTCTACTACTCATTACACTTTTTAATCCCCCATAGCATTTAGTTGCTTCTCTCAATTTACATTCTACCTCCACCCACCTCCACTCCTCCCTTTCCTGCCACATTCACACCCAAGTATCTAAAGCTATTTACCTCCCCCAGTTTCTCTCCCTTAATAGTCACAATTTGCTGCCATCCTTTCCCCTTGTACATCTTCAACTTCCTTCTTTTGCACACTTTCTCAAACTGTCGTTAACTTCCTAATTTCTCCTCTGATCCTGCTACAAGCAGTGTCATCAACAAACAACAACTGGCTTATCTCCCACTTTTCTCCATTTTCTTTAACCATCTCCAATCCCCTTCCCATTACCTTTGCATTTACCTCTCACACCACCCCATTCATGTATAAATTGAACAGCCAAGGCAACATGACACATCCCTAGCCAAGTCCCACCTTTACTTCAAACCACTCACTCTCTCCATTTCTAATTCTAACACAGGCTCTACTACTCTCATAAAAACTTTTGTCTGCTCTTAATAGCTTTCCTCCTATCCCATATATCTGCAATATCTCCCACAGTGCCTTACTGTCTACCCTGTCATAAGCCTTTTCCAATTCCATAAAGGCCCATAAAACATCCTTACCTTTGATCTTTTCACCAAAGGGAAAACCTGCAACTCAACAGCCACTAGCAATGGTCCTGAGGCCTACCCACAACTCTCCATGTCTTATTATCTCTTTTACTTTGTTTTGTGACAACTTTATTTTCAATGACCATGTCCTCTTGAACACATTCACCTAGCCTGCATTTTCAATTTCATGTATATTACCTTCATTAAATGTTCTCCTCAATCTACTCCTCAACTATGAAACATTTATTCTTATCTTCTACATCCATGAGATGCTAAGATGGGAGGGGCTAAAAATGGGTTTTGGATGGATGTATGCTTTGAAGTGGGCACTCACCATATAAGGAGAACCCTTTTGGTACTTATGTACTACATCTCTTACTAGTAGGTCTTTACTCTTGTATATCTTCATTATTTTCTTGTTCCTCATTTTTTTTTCATAATATAATCTTTCAATTAATCCTTAGCCTCCACAAGTACCATTTTTCATCATCTTTGAATGTAGATAATACCTCTGATATTTCTTCATACATTCTAGCCATGCTGTCACTTTTTCCCAATTTACCCTGTAACTAATCCATCTAGAAATTTTTCATGTCTACAGAAAGTATGCTGACTGGGAGAACTTGACAGCTCTGGCCTACAACTTAATTAGTGTCATGTGTTCTCTTATGGAGTTTAAGTTTTGTCATAAATACAATGCATCTATGTATTCATGAATTGAATAAAATATTCTAGTTTAAGAAATTTACCTTTACATATTCTAATTACATATTCTATTTGTTGCTGAGAAACAAAAATTTATTCTGATTTGGGTAAAAAACATTCAGTATATCACCACCACTAGCATAATTAAGCAAACTTAATTGAAGATGACAAAAACATGAAGAAGAAGAAAGACCAACAAAAGAAAAGATAAAGATATTATGTAAGTGTATGCCAATGATATGATAACTTACTTGCCAGTGAACTTCTTATTGCTATCCCCAACACCAAACTGCTGCTGTAAAGACTCAACAGACACCTGGAATTCTATACTTCCTCTTGAACTGCTATTTACCTTCAATATGAAAATGGAAACAAATTCTAATTAAAGAAATAAAAGGAATAAATGGATATATATATATATATATATATATATATATATATATATATATATATACACACACACTTGTTTTTACCTAATAACTATTTCCTCTGAGAAATATATTTGTAGAACATTTCAGCTTCAGATGTTTTGGCCTCAGGAAATTGTTGACCACATATCTTTCAGCCTTGTTTATATACAGAGCAGTACTTTTATATGATGTATTATTTCATTTTGCTTATAACATTTTAGTTAGTACATCTTCACTCAATACAGTACATCCATGGCCTTGCTGTGGATGTACTATGTCTTGCTGTATTGCTTCTGACCCAGGGCAGCGGGCAGGGGACAAGGATGACCCGTCATCCATGAGGAGCAAAGATGAGAGGGAGGAAAGGGTGGTGGATGGGAGTGGAATGAATGGGAGTGGGTACATGCCTTTTGATTTGGCTACCTCCTTTATAAGCCCTTGGTATTTACATTGACATCTTCACTCAAATATAAATTATGTTATAAATCTATTTATATCTTATTCATGGATGGATGGATGGTGTAAAAGGGGCATGTCTGTTGAGGCAGGAAGGGAGAAGACAGAAGATAGGGGCGAGTTGAGAATAGTTGTATATAGATGATGCTGTGATCCATGAAAGGGAGTGGGTGGGGGATAGGGGGGTTAGGGAGTGGTTATGTGTGAATGATGTTTTGATGTAGTACAATGGGATTTCTCCCCATCTCTTTTTCTGCATGAGGGGGGGGGGGGTTTGCCAATTAAATGAGGCAGCCTTGCTTCTGAGGATATACTGTGTCTTGCTGCACTGCTTGTGACCCAGGGCAAGGGTGAGATGCAGGGATGACCCATCATGATGAATGGGAGTGGAGTGTGTGGGAATAAAATGGGTGGGAGTGGAATTATGCCTTTTGACTTTGGCTATCACCCTTGTAAGGGGGAAAATGCCCTTGGTATATGTACACACACACACACACACTCTCAATGGCGCAGCCAAGGCTTATACAATTGTTGGATCAGAAACAGAGAAATAAAGCAGGGCGGAGTCATGTTGCTAACCAAGAAAAACCTAAATGTGACAAAAATCATAGAGAGAATAATGTGGAGCTGATTATGATAAGACTTGAGGGTAGAGATATGAAAAATAGAAAGTATGCAGTGATTTATGTCCCGCCTAAAACTTGTGCATGGAATGAAAGTGAATACTCCAAAATCCTGGAAAACACAAGACAAACACTAAATAAAACACTAAAGAAAGAAGGAAATCTGGTAATTATGGGTGATTTTAACTTGAAAGAAATATGTTAATGACTGTGAAAGGTGGAGAAGATCATTGGGGAAACATATTACTGGAAATGACCATTGATTACACATTGACACAATGGGTCAAGGAAAATACCAGATATAGAAATAATGATGAACCATCAAGATTGGATTTGATATTCACATCAGAACTTGAAATTGTTGATGAAATTGAATACAAGACACCAATTGGAAAAAGTGATCAGATACTACTGGAACTAGAATTAAATGATGAAACAACTATAGAAATAATTGAAAAACATAAGAACATAAGAATGAAGGAGACTGCAAGAGACCATAAGGCCTACACTAGGCAGCTCCATATCCATCACCACCTGTCATCCCCATCCATGAAGTTGTCTAATCGTTTCTTAAAACAATTGATAGTTTCAGCGCTTACTACATGGTTACTAAGTCTATTCCATTTGTCGACCACCCTATTAGTAAACCAATTCTTGCCTATTTCTTTCTTAAATCCAAATTCGTCCAGTTTAAAACCATTACTGTGAGTCCTGCCCTGTTGTTTTAATATGATGACCTTGTTTGCATCACCCTTGTTAAAGCCTTTGATCCACTTGAACACCTCTATTAGATCACCCTGCACTCTGCATCTTTCCAGAGTGTGTAAGTTAAGGTGCCTAAGCCTCTCTTCGTAAGGCAAATTTCTGAGTCCATGTATCGTTTTGGTCATTCTTCTCTGTACTGATTCTAGTGAATTGATGTCCATTCTGTAGGATGGAGACCAAAACTGTACTGCATGGTCAAGGATGGGTTTAACTATCGCTAGAGTTTGATAATTACCTCTGCACTTCTATTCGTTACCATCCTAGCAATGAAACCTAATGCTCTGATAGCTTTATTCCTGGCGCTAAAGCACTCTTTCTTGGTTTCAAGGTCCAGACTCACTAGAACTCCCAAGTCTCTCTCGCACTCAGTTTTCTCTAAAAGTGTGTTATCTAAACTGTATCCATTTTCAGGGTTATGTAGCCCTATGTTTAACACACTACACTTAGAGACATTGAAGTTCATTAGTCATTTCACTGACCATGTGAACAATTTAAGATCATCCTGCAGAATCTCTGCATCGTCTCCTGACCTAATTAGGCGTCCTATTTAAGTGTCATCCTCAAACTTACTAACATCACTATTTATCCCATCATCTAAGTCATTTATGTACATATTGAACAACAAGGGACCCAAAACTGAGCCCTGAGGGACCCCACTAGTAGCATTGCCCCACCTGGATTTTACTCCAATTATAGTGACCTGCTGTTTTCTGTTACTAATCCATTCTAACCCTTTTCCTCCTATGCCATGGGCTTTGATTTTATTTAGTAGTCTCTGGTGTGGCACCTTGTCAAACACTTTGCTAAAGTCAAGGTAAATAACATCATAATTATCATTATCTGATGCCTTATATACTTTAGTGTAAAAGGATAGAAGATTAGTCACACATGACTTACCCTTGGAGAAACCATGCTGTGTATCACAAATTAAATTATGTCTTCTGATGTGTTATCCGAGTCTATTATTATTGATTCAAGCATTTTTCATATAACTGATGTCAAACTGATTGGCCTGTAGTTGCATATAGATGATCTATCTACCTTCTTAAAAACAGGAACGTTTGCCTGCCTGCAAGCAATAGGCACAAAACCAGTGTCTATCAATTTATCAAATATTTCAGTTAATTGGTCACAGATTTCAAATTTACACTCCTTAAGCATTCTCAGAAAAATTTCATCTGGACCAGGGGATTTTGTAGCTTTAAGTCTTTCAATCTGCTTGACTACTTCTTTACTAATGCTGATATTAGATAGACTACTTTCTTCATCCCCTCTGATAATCGGATCGCAGTCAGGTACTTTATCTAACCTCTCATTAGTAAACACCAAGAGAAAATAATTGTTAAATTCCTAAGTCATTTTTTCCTCAGATTCTATCATGACATTTTCATCATTTTTAATTGGTCTTATTCTTTCTTTATTTTTTGTTCTATAGAGATGAAAGAAACCCTTTGGGTTGGATCTTGCTTGACTGGCAACCTTAATTTCATAATTATGTTTCGCTGTGTGTGTATTCTTTTTAACCAGCTTTGTCATTTCGTTATATCTTGATCTAAGATGTGTTTCCCCGTTTTATATTTTTACATAAAGTCTTCTTTCCATTTTGATCTCATGTTTCAATCTGTCCATCATCCATTTGGGAGTACTGTATTATCTATCCGTATTGACTTCAAGGGGATAAATGTATTTTGTGCATTAATAATTAGATCAGTAAGATTGCTACACATTTCATCCAAATCGCTGACCTGTCTGTTGAGCCCCCGCCCCCAAGTGATCTGACCCAAGGTATTCATATTACCCTCCGTGACCTAACCCCTGGTCATGTACCGAGACCTGACCGCATCGACAATGTCCGAAACATCCAGATAGCTTTAGATACTTGGGGGCGAATGTGGTGGGAAAGGGAGACTGGAGGTGGAGGTAGAATGTAGGTTGAGAGAAGCGAGTAAATACCTTTGGGAATTAAAAAGTGTAATGAGAAATAGACATTTGGGAATGGATGCTAAGAGGAGCTTGTATGAAGGAGTGATTGTGCCAACAGCACTGTATGGGGCACAATATGGAACATAAGAGAAGGGAGGAGTGTGAATATGTTTGTGATGAAATGCCTGAGAAGTATGGCAGGGATTACTAGGCTAGATAGATTGAGAAATGAGGTGAGGAGGAGACCAGGGGTGGAAAGGGAATTGGAGAAAGGGTTGATGAAAGAGCATTGGGATGGTTTGGACACATGGAAAGAATGAGTAAAGAAAGATTAGTACAAGAGGTGTGGAAAGCAGAGGTGAAAGGAGTGAACATGAGGGGGTGACCATGGATGAGATGATGGATGGGATAAAAGGGGCATTGGGAAAGAGGAGAATGTCTGTTGAGGAAGGAAGGGAGAAGACAGAAGATGGGGTGAGTGGAGAATGGCTGTGTATGGACGATGTTGTGATGCACAGAAGGGAGTGGGTGGGGTATGGGGGGAGTATGTTTGAATGATATTTTTTATGCAACCCAAAGGAATTTCTCCCAGTCTTCTCTTTATCTGCATGAGGGGATGGAGAGGGGAGCTGCCAATCAAATGAAGTGACCTTGCTGTGGATGTGCTGTCTTGCTACATTACCTCTGACCCAGGGCAGGGGGCAAGATGCAGGGATGACCCGTCATCCAGGAGGAGCCAAGATATGAGGGAGGGGGGGGTGAATGGGAGTGGAGTATGTGGGGATGGATTGGGTGGGAGTGAATTTTATGCCTTTGTTTTTTGGCTACCTCCCTTGTATGGGGGAAAAAGCCATTGATATATGTATGCTATACAAGAATACAGACAACTGTACTATTGCACAATCTCTCTCTTAGATACTGTGGGAATAGTTATAGCCTGTGTCTTGTTGACCAGACTGCTTGGCTTCGTTTAACCCCTTCAATATGGGCCACATTGCACGTCTGGCAGCATTAGCTGCCAGACGTGCGATGTTGCATCATGATACTCGCATTATAAAAAATAAAGTCACTGCTCTATCGCTCGTTCTCTTTCACCCGTGAATTTTGATAACCATAGAAAATATGATGAAGCCAGTTTATAGAGTATGGGGGTCACGCAGGTACGACTACAATAAATATAATCAAGACGCCGACGTCGGCATCCTCGCGTACCCACTTGCTCCGCATGATGCCTACATAGGCGTCACCGTATGGAAGGGGTTAAGTAGTGGTCTTGCCCGAGACACGATGTGGATTCAGAAAAGAGAGATGCACCTCCAACATGATTCTCATCACCACAAAACTACTGGAGAAGTGCGAGAACAGAGACAGGCTGTCATATTCCATGACGTGTCACTGACAAAGGATGCAGGTATGGTGCCAAGCCATGTCCTAGCTGGAACCACAGTGCCCACTTTTTAGGTATACAGTATACAGACGCTCCTCAACTTACGTTTTAGCTATGTTCCGAACGGCCGAACATAAGTTGAAAATGAACGCAAGTTGTTACTGTACTATACATCCATAAAATCTATTACCGTATCTTATAAACCACCCCTAAATCATTAATTATACACATAACATTGTAAAATAATAACATTAATTTCAAATAAATTAAATTCAAGCAACATAAATTGAGATGGTGGAGGAGGAGGAGGAGGCAAGGCATGTTCAGTTTGTCGTTTGTGCAATGTAAACAATGGACGCAGCGTCATGCGCAAGTATCGTTTGAACTACGGAGAGTGCGCTAAACTAAAAAATTCACACAATTTTTTTTTTTTTTTTTTACATTTCTTTTTTAAAGTCAGTTCAAACGTAAAACGATTGAACATAAGTAGAGGAGCGTCTGTATTGTAAAATGTGTAGGTTTATTCAAGAATGTACAGCAAAATTTCTAGTTGCAGACAGGTATATCTTATTTTGTCATCCAAGTTGCAGAGGATTTGGAAGCCAGCAGAGGAGAACTACATAAGCAGAGCCTCCAGTCATCAGAGGTCAGAGGGTAAATCAAGAGGATGAGTTGAAGTAGGGCCCTCACCTCTAGGTCCCCCAATGCTTACAAGTTTTAGATGAGGAGTAGTGGATATATTGTGAGCCTCCTTTACACAAAAATAAAGAAACAGGTAAATTGTGTGGAACTGGGTAAATAGTGATAGGATAGGTTACATCAGCATACATTGGCACCTATACCATGGCACAGGTGTTGTATGGCTGTAGTATAAAAAGATGCATGGGCATTTTTGGGCTCTCCTGATTATTATGATCACATTCTATTAACACCAACTTCACTGTAAGTTAAAGGCAAATTCTAATTTATGTACATATTAAATTAAGTACTTGTAAGGATGGTGTGCAAGGATGGTGTGTGGAACAAGAAGGACAGGGGGAAATAGAAGAAAGGGTAGTGAATGGTGGGATGAGGAAACAAAGAAGGTTGTAGAAGAGAAGAAGCGAGCTTTCACAGATTGGTTACAAAATAGGACGAGGGAGTCATATGAGAGGTACAAAGAAAAGAAAAGAGAAGTAAAGCAAAAGGTAAAGGAGGCAAAGAGGAGAGCAGATGTGAAATGGGGTAAGAGTATGACAGAAAACTTTGAAAGTCATAAAAAGATATTTTGGAAAGAAATTAAGAGAGGAGGAGGAGGCGAATCAAGTAGAGAAGAAAAGGTAATAGGTGCAGATGGAGAGATGATAATGGAAGAGAAGGTAGTAAGGGGAAGATGGGCAGAATATTTTAGGAAGTTGCTAAATGTGAAGGAGGATAGGGGGGGAAAGATAGCTGTAGTGGGAAATGTGAAGAAAATGAGAGTGAGGAGTGAGGAGAATGGAGGAGAAATAAGGAAGGATGAAGTGAAGGCAGTTGTTAAGATGATGAAAGCAGGTAAGGCACCTGGTCTGGATGGATGCCATGCAGAATGTCTAAAAAAAGGAGGTACAGTGAAGGTGGACTGGCTGGTGAGGTTATTTAATGTTTGCTGGAGAGAGGGTAGAGTGCCGGAGGACTGGAGGAGTGCCTGTATAGTTCCACTTTACAAGGGAAAAGGGGACAAGTGTGAATGTAGTAGTTTCAGAGGGATTAGCTTGTTAAGTGTAGTTGGGAAGGCTTATGGGAGGATCTTGATTGAGAGGATTAGAAGAGGAACAGAGGGAGTAATTGGTGAGGAACAGTGTGGATTTAGGATGGGTAGAGGTTGTGTAGAGCAGATCTTTGTGGTAAGACAAATATGTGAGAAAGCTATAGGAAAGGGGAAGGATGTTTTTTGGGGTTTTATGGATCTGGAAAGGCTTATAATAGGGTAGACAGTCACTGTGGGAGGTTATGCAGATATATGGTGGTAGGAGGAAAGCTTCTTGGAGCTGTCAAGAGTTTTTATGAGAGTAGTAGAGCTTGTGTCAGGATTAGAAATGGAGAGAGTGAGTGGTTCGAGGTAAAGGTGGCACTTCGTCAAGGATGCGTTATGTCGCCCTGGCTGTTCAACTTATACATGGATGGGGGTAGTGCGAGAGGTAAATGCAAGGGTTGCGGGTCAGGGATTGGAGATGGTTAAAGAAAATGGAGAAAAGTGGGAGGTGATTGATTGATTTATGGAATTTTTGGCTCGAAGGCCAAGCGCCGGAGCCGGTAGGCCATTCAGCGCATATTTATCTTTTAGATAAAAATTCAAGTAAAACAGTTAAAACAATAAACATTCACGAACACACATCAACAACATACACTCACAAGCATTCATATACACAATTTTAAATTTCATAAAATAAATTTATGTCTTTTAAAAACTTTAAAACATTCTTCACACGAGCTTCCTCCCCTAAAGTGGGAGGTGAGCCAGCTGTTGTTTGATGACGACACTGCACTTGTGGCAGGATCAGAGGAGAGATTGAGGAAGTTGGTGGCAGAGTTTGGGAGAGTATGTGATAGAAGAAAGCTGAAGATAAATGTGGGTAAAAGTAAGGTGATGAGATGTACAAGGGGTGAAAGTGGCAGTAGACTGGAAGTGAGCATTAAGGGAGAGCGACTGGAGGAAGTGGATAGTTTTAGATACTTGGGTGCAAATGTGGCAGGAAAAGGTGGAGTGAAGGTGGAGGTAGAATGTAGATTGAGAGAAGCGAGTAAATGCCTTGGTGGATTGAAGAGTGTAATGAGGAATAGACATTTGGGAATGGATGCTAAGAGGAGACTGTATGAAGGAGTGATTGTGCCAACAGCACTGTATGGGGCAGAAACATGGAACATAAGAGAGGAAGAGAGGAGTTTGAATGTGTTTGAGATGAGGTGTCTGAGAAGTATGATGGGGGTTACTAGGCTAGATAGAGTGAGAAATGAGGAGGTGAGGAGGAGAATGGGGGTGGAAAGGGAGTTGGGAGATAGGGTTGATGAAAGAGTATTAGGATGGTTTGGACACATGGAAAGAATGAGTGAAGAAAGACTAGTAAAAGAGGTATGGAAAGCAGATGTGGAGGGAATGAACATGAGGGGACGTCCTAGGATGAGGTGAAGGGGGCTTTGGGGAAGAGGGGAATGTCTGTTGAGGAAGGACGGGAGAGGACAGAAGACAGGGGTGAATGGAGAATGGTTGTATATGGATGAGGTGGAATGGGGAGTGAGGTAGTATGTGTGAGCAAAATTTGATGCAGCCCGAAGGGATTTCTCCCCGTCTTCTCCTTTTATGCATGGGGGGACGGAGAGGGAGGGTCGCCAATTTAATGAAGTGGCCTTGCTGTGGATGTGCTGTGTCTTGCGACACTGCTTCTGGCCCAGGGCACTGGACAAGGTGCAGGGATGACCCATCATCCAGGAGGTGCTAAGATAAGAGGGAGGGTGGAGGGGTGTGGAGTGTATTCAGGGATGGAATGGGTGGGAATGATTTTATACCTTTTCCTTTTTGGCTACCTCCCTTGTAAGGGGGAAAAAGCCTTGGTATATGTATGTATGTATGTACTTGTGCTCCACCATTTTCTTAACCCCAGTGAGATTTAAATTATCTAAAAGAGGCTAAATAGATGTTCTAGAACCTGGATTGCAGGAACTGCTCGAGTCATGGTTTATGATTCGATGTACTAACTCAAATACAGGGCCTAGTTTGTGACAAGGTCCTCTACTCTGTCTTTGTAGATCATGCATGCATTCAATACCATGAATCAGATGGTCTGGAAGATCATGACAAAGTCCAGATACCCACCCAAGTTTATGGCTCTCATAAAGGCATTCCATCAAAGTTTGTCTGCAAGGGTATGTGCAGGAGGCCTGATTTTGGACCCTTTTGAAGTTTTGATTGGCATAACACAAGGCTGTGTCCTTGTACTAACTATCCTCAACCCCTACCTCTCTGTCATTACCCTCCTGACACATTTTAACATGGAATGGGCTAAAGGAGTTGATAACATTAAAACAGGAATATGATTAATTAGTCTTACTGATGAGTTTTAAGAGATTGGCCTATCCCTGTTATATAGGTGATATGATCAAATATGAGATGATTAAATCTATACAGTGTTAGTTAACCCTTTCATGCCAATATTCTAATTATATATATATATATATATATATAATATAATGAATCTGTTTTCCCTAAAAAAGTGTAGACTCAGAGGTGACTTGATACAGGTCGTTAAGATTTTAAAGGGAATTGACAACATTATAAGTGACAAAATTTTCACATTGAATGAGAATCAGACAAGAAACAATGGTCTCAAACTGTCCGGAAATAGATTCAATTTGGAAGTGGGTATAAACAACTTTGCCAACCGTGTAGTTAATGAATGGAATAAACTTCCTGCACAGGTAGTGCAATGTAGTTCAGTTGGAAGCTTTAAGAATCATTAAGATAAATACCTAAGTAAGATGCTGTAATGATTATAATTTATCTTATATTATTTGTTTTTGTTTTGTTATCTTTTGTCTGTCTGATTTTCATTTATTATTAGTTATATGTCAATTTATTATTATTTACTATTTACCTGTTTGTTTATTATTTAACTATACCTATGCATTTATTTATGTATTTTATTTGTTATTTACATTATTATAGTTATTTATTACTTAATTATTAATATGATTTTTTTTTCACATCCGACCTAGATATGGATCAAAAGGTCTCCTGTCGGTATGCTCCGCCTTTGTAATCCTTTGTAAATATATATATATATATATATATATATATATATATATACATATATATATTTTGATATATTTGACACTTAGAAGTACATATATACCTCAGTTCCAATAAAGGTTAAGCATGATAACATTGAAGATATAATATTGTTTGGATATTTTAGAAGTTACCTTGTGAAACCACAAAATATCTTTGTCTACATCAAGATTGTGAATTACATAAAAACTAACTTACAATATATTAATTTAATAGAAATAAATTTGTAACATTACATATATGAATGAATGAAAAATGCTCTAAAATTTCATAAGATAAAATAATAAATCATACAAAAGTGGTATACATGATAAGGACAAAATACATGGGGTTGGCAATTTTCTGGGGCCAAAACATCTGAGAATAGAACATTTTCAATGAAATATTCTATTGCTATGGTTCTCTCTTGCAGGAGGCCATCAGACTACAGGTGGCCAGTGGCTTGGCTCGTGAGTTACTCAGTGACAATCTACACTGTAGACAACTTTGCTAAGAAGTATTGTACTGTCAAGTCTCTCCTGTAAACATTGTAGATTCTTCTGGACAACTTACTCTAGCACAGAATTTTTTCCTTGAGAAATAAAAGATAAGCTTACCTTCACAAATGGAGCAATGGTACCTGGTTTTAGACCTTCACCTCTTAATGGAAATCGGTCTAACGCTTGGACAATCTGTAAAAGAAGGCAAAACACTATTTAACAAGTAAACTGCATATATATATATATATATATATATACACATACATATGTGTGCGTGTATATATATATATATATATATATATATATACATATGTGTGTGTGTGTTATGCAAGGTCTGTCTGGAAAGTCTCCAGCCATTATGAATATTTGCAGAACTGGTCATGCAATCCTAACAGAACTTGGCCATACTCCCATGTAACACCTCAGTTACCCACCAGACATAATCAAGTGAAGGGGTGTACGGTTTGATCATTGCAATGACAATAACTAAGTGAGTATAGATCAGTGAATCTGTATCAAGTTTTGTTGCAAGCCTGAACATTCGTCAGTGGAAACTATTCAAATCATTAAGAAGGCATTCCATGATGATTCAGTGAGTCAAGCACTGATAAAAATGTAGTACTAATGCTTCAAAGAAGGCCAAGAGCACATCAAAAGTGATCCATGTTCTGGAAGGCTTTCAACAAGCAGAACACCCAAAAATGTTGAATGTGTGAAGATGGCAATCAATGAAAATCAGCAACTGACAGTCTGAGAATTAGATGAAGATCTTGGTATCCAATGGACAAGTGTTTCAGAGATTTTGATAGAAGATCTTGGCATGACATTGATGGTGGCAAAATTCATCCCGCGTTTCCTGACCCACGAGCAGGAATTTTATGCTGAAAATTCACAGGATTTGCTTTAAGCTGCCACAAATGACCCAAATTTCCTGAAACAAGTAATAACTGGAGATGAGTCATGGGTCTACGGCTATGACCCAGAAACAAAAACAAAGTCCCAATGGAAGTCATCTGTGTCTCACATGTCCAAGGAAAGCACTGCAAAGTTGAAGCAATGTCAAGTTCATGTTGACAGTGTTCTTTGATTATCAGGGTGTTGTCTACCACAAGTATGCTCCTCAAGGCCAAACAATAATGAAGGGGTATTACATGGAAATTTTTTGCCATCTAGAAGATGGAGTGAAAAGAAAATAGCCATAGCTCTAGGCTAATGGATCCTGGATCCTTCATTATGACAATCCACCTACTTATCCATGTGTCATGCAGGGATTTTTGGCTAAACATTCCATTACCCAGCTCATTCAGCCCTAAAGACCAGATCTAGCTCCCTATGACTTATGGATATTCCCAAAGCTAAAATTGCCATTAAAGTGAAGATTTCAGTCCATAGATGAGATTAAGAATAATGCAACAAGCTAGCTGATGAAGATCCCATAAAAGGACTTTGCAAAATGTTTTGAAACATAGAGGGGATACTAGGAAAAATGTGCGAGGTTCAAAGAAGACTACTTTGAAGGAGAATAGAGTATGCATCATTCAATTATCCAAGGTTAGTAGCAATTCTTGAAAACATAAATGGCTGGATACTTTCCAGATAACCCTCTTGTATATTTATATGTCTGTATTTACCTAGATGTATCTGTTTCACACTAAAACTCCGTGGACTGTCATTAGTGGCAAAACCAGTTTGTAATAAGAGCTTCAAGAGGTCCTGCATAAGGAAACACAGTCCTAGCCCTTTCTAAGATGTTCACAATGTTAAAATGAATAATATACATACATACATATACCAAGGCTTTTTCCCCCTTACAAGGGAGGTAGCCAAAAAGAAAAAGGCATAAAATCATTCCCACCCATTGCATCCCTAAATACACTCCACTCCCCTCCACCCTCCCTCCTATCTTAGCACCTCCTGGATGACGGGTCATCCCTGCACCTTGTCCACTGCCCTCTGCCCCTTACAAGGTGTGGCTGAATCATGACATATACCCACCCTTCAACCATTCCACAAACTACGAAACAAAGTATTAAAACAATAATGGGCTGCACCAGAACTATCCTGATACAACATATACACACAGGAACTAGAGTCCTCAACATTGACAGTATATGAAAATGATAGGCACAGTTCTTTGCAAGAGCCCTTGGCTCTACCCCTCCCCCCCAATCCCATTACGTAATACAAACTCAACCAGCTAAAGACATATAAACAAGAAATAAAGATAGGTACCAACAGCTGGCAGCACACTATCCAGACATGTACAGCAACCTACCATGTGTGCACTTGGGGTCACAAAACAAGCACTCCAAGACTGACCACCAAACTCCATACTCCACTAAACTCTTCCATACACCAGTACTACAGATAAATCTCTCCCACAAATGGAAGAGCTTCACTAGAATACATCCAGGTCACCATCTACTTTTTCTAAACTCCATTATTCTACATTTATTTTATATTATTTGTTTGTTATTATTTGTCTATTTGTTTATTATTTCTCGATTTTCATTTATTATTTATTATTATTTACTATTTTACTGTTTGTTTATTATTTAACTGTACCTATGCATTTATTTATTTTGTTTATTATTATTTATACTGTTCTAATTTTTTATTTATTAATTTATCATTATATTTTTTTCACATCCAACCTAGTTATGGACCAAAAGGTCTCCTGTTGGCATGCTCCTCCTTTGTAAATCATGTATTTCAACCTGTGAGTATATTACAAATTAATATTCATACATAAATCCACATTATACATCATAACGTGAAATTTATTGAAACCATCGAACAATAACAAAAGCACCTATACAGCCTACATTGAAATCAGAATGAGCATAATCCTTTCCTAAATTCCTATATAATAAATGTTTTGAAGTCACAACTACATACATACACCAAGGCTTTTTCCCCCTTACAAGGGAGGTTGCCAAAAAGGAAAAGGCATAAAATCATTCCCACCTATTCCATCCCTGAATACACTCCACACCCCTCCACCCTCCCTCTCATCTTAGCACCTCCTGGATGACGGGTCATCCCTGCACCTTGTCCACTGCCCTGGATAATTATAATAGCGTGTAATGTACAGACATGAGTAACAAATTAACCCCTTCGTTACCGACCCGTCAACCTTATGTAAACAAACGTTTCAAACCGTCCCACGAATGGCTGGAGCCTTATGTTTGTAACCACAGACACTTGCCAACACGTGGGTAGAAATAACCCAGAAACCGAGGCCTTGAGAGCCCTCAATACACACAGCTTATAACTGTGACACGTGTGTGTCACGGGGAGCACGCTTGGTTCCTGGCGGGTGCACTCAGCCGTGAAACGCAGGTGTCGCAAAACACACATCCGCTACTCAAGGGGTTAAGGGGTTTGATATTCTCCTTCTATGACTGTATTACATGATTATAATTTTATTTACAACTTAAGCCATTGCAAGCATCTCTTTCATATTCCTCTATACAAGCAATGTATGGCACTCAGTATTATTTTATGTAAACAATCTATTAACCATATGACAATGCTCCTGCCATATCTTACATAAAACTAGAAATCATGACTCACATTAGTGCTCCAAACTTTTTAGTGTGAAAGCCAAAAACATCGCCTGGGCAGGGACCTAAGTCTTCACAACATTTTCACCCTGGTCGCTGGTCCCTCAATCACAGCCCATTTCACTCCTCGCAATCATCGACAAGAATGTCGGTGTAATGAGTGTCATCTATTCTAGTAATGCCCACGTGAACAAATGCATAGTGACATGTGCAGGAAAGAATGATTCCCTTCACAAATACAGTACATTATATAAGTTCCCAATGGAATAAACATATGTGATACATTTATTCAATAGTTATACAGTAATATGTTAAACAGATATCCAAAAAACTTTAATCAATACACGAATATACAAATGTACAAAATGTACCAAGTCATCCTGTATGGTTCATACAAACAACTCAATTAGCAATATCATCGTTTTAGTGATGATACAGTATCTTACAGGAGAGGGAGATACACTCATGTTGTCCCATCTCTGTATCTCACAGTGTCCAAATTGCTCTTTAATTCGTGTGTGGTTTTTGCACATACTATTGTTTCATTTTATTTTAACCTGGAAATGAGCAATGTCAAGATCATTGTTCATGATGTGGCTGTGCATTTACCCTTAGGAAATGCATTTTAGATCATAAGGTTTTGCCACTAGATGCAATCTAGTGGCAATCCTTCTATTTTTGAAGAATGATTGTAAACTTATAGAAAAGGAAGACATTTTGAACCACCTGCGCATGCATTGAATGCTACCAGAGTTCAAACTCTGGGGAACCTATTCAAATGGGTCACTCAAAATTGTGGGGGCAAAATTCCATCCACGATGGTGACACTGCCCACGGATTCACGTGTACAGTCTTAACCGTTGTCATGGCAACATGATCAGTGTTAGTAAGAATGGCATAAAAGGAGGGTCTTACACAATTTTTGACATGCTCAGGTGATTTGCTGACCCATAAAACCTTCATATACCAAGTTGTATTTAAATTGGACCAGTTGTTTGGATTTTATGGATTATTTTGACAACTTAACCACTTCCATACAGTGATGCCTACGTAGGCGGCATGAGGAGCAAGTGGGTACTCGATGATGCCGACGTCACCATCTTGATTATATTTATTGTAGTCGTACCTACGTAATTTTCATTCTCTCTAAACTGGCTTCATCAATTTTCTATGGTTATCAAAATACATGGGTGAAAGAGAACGAATGATTGAGCACTGACTTTATTTTTTATAATGCGATTATTATGACGCAACATCGCAATTCGGGCAGCTAATGCTGCCAGACGTGCGATGTGCCCCAGAGTGAAGAGGTTAATCATTGCCATGGAAATGCAAATTTGGTAGGATGCATATGTCCCACATTGTTCTTGACATGCCCACTTGATTGGCTGATACTTAATGGATATGAGGATATTGACTGCAGTCAATTCCTTCAAATTGAACAGAGAGGCACCAGTGGAAACTTAAGAAACCAAGGTTCAGAACAACGAAGAGAAGTAACTTTTTTGATGCCAGAGCTGTTAACAAATGGAACAGTCTACCGGACAATGTAGTCAATAGTTCGAGCATTAATATGTTCAAGAATAGATATGACCGGTATACTTTAGAAATAAAGAGAAGAGGCTACCCACAAGAATATTGCCACCAAGTATTTCCACTTGGATTGTAAGAGGCGAGAAAAAAGGGATAGGGATTGGGACCAGGCATCCTTCTCCCTGTAGCCCCACAGGGGACATTCCTAAAAAAGTAAAGGCATAAGAGGGTCTAGGAGTTTTCCAACCAGCACCCTAAGGTTTGGGTCTTTTAATGTGTGTGGATGTGGTACAGATGAGAGTAAAAGGGAAGAGATAGGTAGTATGTTTGTGAGAAGAAAGATGGATGTGTTAGCTTTGAGTGAAACTAAGTTGAGAGGGAAGGGCAAGTGTAAGTTTGGGAGTGTAATTGGGAGGTTATCAGGAGTGAAGAGAGGGTGAGGGAGAGAAGGGGTGGCTATACTAGTAAGTGAAGAGATAGGTAAACGTGTAGTGGAGTCGAAGGTTTCCTCAAGAATAATGTGGATGAAGGTGAAACTGGGAAAGGAGATATGAGTTTTTGTAAATGCATATGGGCCTGGTAGTGAGAAGAGTGTAGAAGAAAAGGAGGCTTTTTGGGTAGATTTAAATGAGTGCATAGAGGGATTAGGGAGAAACATCAATGTAGTAGTACTGGGAGACCTTAATGCTAGGGTAGGAAATGAACCAGTTGACGGAGTGGTTGGGAAATGTGGAGTTCCAGGAAAGAATCGTAGTGGAGAGTTGATGGTGGAGATGTGTCTAGAAAGAGAGTTTATGATATCAAATACAGTGTTTCTGAAGAAAGTCAAGCATAAGTACACATGGGAGAGGGTGGTGGGTGGAAGGGTGGAAGATAGAGCATTAATGGGCTATGTAGTGGTAGGTAGGAGTATAATAGGTAGAGTTAAGGATGTACATGTGCTAAGGGGAGAGAGTGGGGGAATATCAGATCATTTTTTGGTGGAAGGTAAGTTGAGAGTGGAGGATAGATGGAGGAAGAGGAAAAGGACAAAAGGTAGGGAGGTTCTTAGAGTGAACTCTTTAAATGAAAAGGAAAAGGAGGTGTACAAGAAGAAGCTGAGAGAGGAGTGGGAGGGAGTTAAGGATAGAGTAGAGCTAGGAGTGGAGGAGGAATGGGGATGGTTCAAGGAGGGAGTCACAAAGTGTGCAAAGATGGTGTGTGGAACAAGAAGGACAGGAGGAAATAGAAGGAAGGGTAGTGAATGGTGGGATGAGGAAACAAATAAGGTTATAGAAGAGAAGAAGTGAGCTTTCACAGATTGGTTACAAAATAGGACGAGGGAATCATATGAGAGATACAAAGAGAAGAAAATAGAAGTAAAGCAAAAGGTAAAGGAGGCAAAGAGGAGAGCAGATGTGAAATGAGGTAAGAGTATGACAGAAAATTTTAAAGTAATATAAAGATGTTTTGGAAAGAAATTAAGAGAGGAAGAGGAGGCGAATCAAGTAGAGAAGAAAAGGTAAAAGGTGCAGATGGAGAGATGATACTGGAAAAGAAGGCAGTAAGGGGAAGATGGGCAGAATATTTTACAGAGTTGCTAAATGTGAAGGAGGATTGGGAGGGAAAGACAGTTGCAGTGGGAAGTGCAAAGAAAATTACTGTGATGAGTGAGGATAATGGAGGAGAAATAAGGAAGGATGAAGTGAAGGCAGTTGTTAAGATGATGAAAGCAGGTAAGGCACCTGGTCTGGATGGATGCCATGCAGAATGCTAAAGAAAGGAGGTACAGTGATGGTGGACTGGCTGGTGAGGTTATTTAATGTTTGCTGGAGAGAGGGTAGAGTGCCGGAGGACTGGAGGAGTGCCTGTATAGTTCCACTTTACAAGGGAAAAGGGGACAAGTGTGAATGTAGTAGTTTCAGAGGGATTAGCTTGTTAAGTGTAGTTGGGAAGGCTTATGGGAAGATCTTGATTGAGAGGATTAGGAGAGGAAGAGAGGGAGTAATTGGTGAGGAACAGTGTGGATTTAGGACGGGTAGAGGTTGTGTAGATCAGAAAGCTATAGGAAAGGGGAAGGATGTTTTCTGGGCTTTTATGGATCTGGAAAAGGCTTATGACAGGGTAGACAGGAAGGCACTGTGGGAGGTTTTGTGGATATACATCGGAGGAAAGTTTCTAGGAGCTGTCAAGAGTTTTTACGAGAGTAGTAGAGCTTGTGTCAGGATTAGAAATGAAGAGAGTGAGTGGTTCGAGGTAAAGGTGGCACTTCGTCAAGGATGCGTTATGTCGCCCTGGCTGTTCAACTTATACATGGATGGGGTGGTGCGAGAGGTGAATGCAAGGGTGGTGGGTCAGGGATTGGAGATGGTTAAAGAAAATGGAGAAAAGTGGGAGGTGAGACAGCTGTTGTTTGCAGATGAAACTGCACTTGTGGCAGGATCGGAGAAGGGATTGAGGAAGTTGGTGACAGAGTTCGGGAGAGTGTGTGAAAGAAGAAAGCTGAAGATAAATGTGGGTAAAAGTAAGGTGATGAGATGTACAAGGGGTGAAAGTGGCAGTAGACTGGAAGTGAGCATTAAGGGAGAGCGACTGGAGGAAGTGGGTAGTTTTAGATACTTGGGTGCAAATGTGGCAGGAAAGGGCAGAGTGGAGGTGGAGGTAGAATGTAGATTGAGAGAAGCGAGTAAATGCCTTGGTGGATTAAAAAGTGTAATGAGAAATAGACATTTGGGAATGGATGCTAAGAGGAGACTGTATGAAGGAGTGATTGTGCCAACAGCACTGTATGGGGCAGAAACATGGAACATAAGAGAGGAAGAGAGGAGTTTGAATGTGTTTGAGATGAGGTGTCTGAGAAGTATCATAGGGGTTACTAGGCTGGATAGTGAGAAATGAGGAGGTGAGGAGAACAGTGGTGGAAAGGGAGTTGGGAGATAGGGTTGATGAAAAAGTGTTAGGATGGTTTGGACACATGGAAAGAATGAATGTCAAAGAAAGGCTAGTAAAAGATGTATGGAGGGCAGATGTGGAGGGAGTGAACATGAGGGGACGTCCTAGGATGAGATGGATGGATGGGGTGAAGGGGGGCTTTGGGGAAGAGGGGTATGTCTGTTGAGGAAGGACGGGAGAGGACAGAAGATGGGTGAATGGAGAATGGTTGTATATGGATGATGTTGTGATGCATGAGGTGGAATGGGTGGGGGGATGGGGGTGAGGTAGTATGTGTGAGCAAAATTTGACGCAGCCCGAAGGGATTTCTCTCCGTCTTCTCCTTTTATGCATGGGGGGACGGAGAGGGGGGGTCATCGATTTAATGAAGCGGCCTCGCTGTGGATGTGCTGTGCCTTGCGACACTGCCTCTGACCCAGGGCAGTGGACAAGGTGCAGGGATGACCCGTCATCCAGGACGTGCTAAGATAAGAGGGAGGGTGGAGGGGAGTGGAGTGTATTTAGGGATGGAATGGGTGGGAATGATTTTATGCCTTTTTCTTTTTGGCTACCCCCCTTGTAAGGGGGAAAAAGCCTTGGTATATGTATGTATGCCTCTTTGATGTCACTATGAAAAAGTATCACTACAAAAAGTACCCATGTATTCCAAATTTCATTAGAATTGGACCAGTGATTTAGAGTTTGTGTATTTCTTGACCAAAGTCTTTATAAATTACCACCCTTAATTCTCACCTTTTGTAATAATCAAGTCTTGCCAAAAATTCTGAATGGAAATAATTAAAATATTTGTATCTCCTTTATTTTTCAAGCTATTTAAAATTTTTAAAAAGCATATTGTGTCTAATGAAATAGTCTTTCATGTGCAACAAGAATTTAAGGGTTAAACAAAATTTGACAATGTTGTGCTCATACCAAATACGAGTACCACATAAACGTCTGATGGAAAAAATATCAAGCTACAGGGTACAAGGTAAAATATTAAGATGGATTCAGAACTTTCTAACAGGGAGAAAACAGTGTTGATAAATGGAGAGGCTTCTAGATGGAAGGAAGTAACAAGCGGAGTCCCGCAGGGCTCTGTTCTTGGCCCCACGCTCTTTGTATTATTCATCAATGACCTGCCAGAAGCAGCAGTGAATGGAAGTAAAGTGTATCTATATGCAGATGACACTAAGATATACAGGACAATACAAAGCACTGACGACTGTGATAGGTTACAGAGGGACCAGGACGAACTCAAAGAATGGACAGAGAGGTGGCTCCTAAGTTTTCATCCAGAGAAGAGCAAGTATATGAGGATAGGGAGGACCACAATGGAAGAGAAGGGTTATAGTTTGTACGGCAACATCAGTAAGACAGGAAATGAAAAAGACATAGGGGTGATCATAAATGATAAACTAAATTTCTCCAGCCACTTGGCAGAAAAGATAAATAAAGCCAATATGTTAGTAGGGCTAATCAGAAAGACCTTCCAACATTTAGAACCAAACATTCTCAATCCTCTGTACATGGCTCTTGTAAGGCCGCACTTGGAGTACGCCAACCCGGTGTGGTGTCCCCATCTGGTGAAGGATTTGGAGGCTGTGGAGAATGTACAGCGGAGAGCAACTAAATTATGCCATCCCTCAAGGAGTTATCTTACGAAGAGAGACTGAGGAAGTTGAACTTGCCCACCTTGGCGTACAGGAGATCCCAGGGGGACCAAATTGAGACCTACAAAATCGTCACTGGTGTATATGATAGAGACTGCACTGAGGGTCTCTTTGAATTTAGAGAGGGGTCCAGTACAAGGGGAAATAGTCGGAAAATATTTAAGCCAAGAGCACGGTTGGACCTGAGAAAGTACTCCTTTGACAATAGAGTCATTAATAATTGGAATGAGCTGCCAGAATGGGTGGTAAATGCAGACACAGTCAAAAGTTTTGAGGCAAGGCTAGACAAATTCTGGGAGGGACAAGAGCAAATATATAACTATAGAGCACAAATTAACACTGCACGCGGCCAGCACCAACATCATACTAGAAATCAGGCTGCCACACTGGAGTCACAGGCCACATAAGGCCTCTTCCAGTAAACTTCAACTGTAATACAGGGATAGTTTAGTTGTTGCCAGTGCTAACTGCAAGTTAACTTACTGGCCAAGTATGTTGACACTAAGACAGTTTGGAGGTAAGTTTACTAATTTTCCATTTATTGGCATTGGTCAAGCAGAGGGGTAGTTTACAAGTTGCTAGCACTAGTGGCTACTAAACTAGCCTAATCTCAAGTCAACGAGGCTGTACTTGTTGTGCCCTGGATGGTCCTTACACAATTGTGACAGTAAAGTAAACTAAGTAAAGTAAACTAAGTAAGTAAACTAAGTATAACCTTCCTCCCCTTGGTACCATTTGAGCACATTTCTTTTAACTTTTCCAAGTATTTTCACTTTAACTCACTATATTTATCTGTGTCTTGATAGTACTGTATATCTAAATATCTACGCAAGGCTTTTCTTTATAAATTATTTATGGTAACATCATTTAATTTCCCTGACCCTGCCGGTAATTCGGGAACCATAAAGTGCTCAGGACTTATCTTTTACTACAAATTAATTGTACAAATTCTAATCAGTTACAATACATCAACATATCTTTCAACGGCTTACCTTATTTGAAATTATTGACCTAAATTTTGATGCCATTTTCAATGAAGCATTCAAAAGCTTTGTTGAAACTCACAATAATTCTTGAATCTCATTTGTACTAGTGTTTGTAAGAATCATCTGTGATTACTGTAGAGTCAAATGACTGTTTTTCAAAAAAACAATGATATTTGTAATATCTTAAATCTATTCTGAGATGTTGTAATATATCATGTGAATAATATTCAAAATATATTACCAAAGATGCGTGAACAAGATTACTTTTAATTAAAGGTTTTTATGTGAGAAATCCCTGTGACGTCAAGCCCACTCGCCATTTTCAGCAGCAGTGGTACATGATAAGTGACGGGAGGAGGGCGAAACCACCTCCTCCGTAGTCAGTGGTTTTCTGTGGCGTTACAAGTATTTCCATTGTATATATTTCTGTTAACAGCATTAAGAAAGCGTGGTAGAAATGGCGGGGCAGTCGATAAATGACAGATTAACAGCAGCGCGCTACAGTCTAGCCGGCCAAGGACTTGCTAAGTCCGTCTGTAAGGCCACTACGGAAGAAGTAATAGGCCCGAAAAAGAAACATTTAGAATGTAAGTACACTGTTTATATATTCATCAGTCGTAATAAATGGGGATATAATGTGTAAGATTAACATAAGCTCTGTTGCCGCTGTGATTACAGACTCCTGTCTGTTTCCCATGCCAACTTCAATTTACGCCCCCTTAGGCGATATCCCGGAGGCATTGCCCAGGACTTGAATGTGTCTGAATTGAAACTCCAGACGGTTGTTTCTGTGTAGGTAATGTACGTGTATATCTCTCGTTGGTAGCAGGCCATTATTATGTGAATCTTTATTGCGAGTATCGGCTGTCATAGTCAGCTGATGTAGTTAGACGTTTGTATGGGAACCATAATGTTTGAAGACGTGTATGTTTTCATCCGTTGGTACCAGTAATAAAGGAAATGTTTTTGTGGAATCTGACTTGAATATGAAGTTTTAAAGGGTGTAGCTGCAAGTTCGTGAAGGGTGGAAAGTAAGCCAATATCGAAGGAGGAAGAAGGCTGGCGGTAAGTACTCTGCTGGGAGCAGGAGCTGCACTTTGTCGATATCTGGAGTCCAATCGCTACATCGCCTCCATTTTCTTCCTATTTTACACGTCTTTTGACCGATTAGTTTTCCTGTAGACACGTCGGAGTGCTTGTAGAATAGACTTCTGGAGTGCTTGGATGAAGTAATTCGCCCATGGGTGTTGCGTATGTTCGTAGATTTGGTAAAGAATTGGGAAGAGGGTAGCTGGCAACTCGACCCATAGGACATGCGAACTAAAGACGATAAAGATGAGTAAGGGGGTTTTAGGGTGTCTCTTATTATGTAGTCAATGGCCAATGCTCTCTAGTTGTTTGGCATGATAAATAAGGCAGTAGGATTCCTGCGATAGCTGTATATAGGCCGACGTAATTATTACGACATTGTTTGGTCACTTCGAGTACCTGTGTGATGGCTGACGAGGCCTAGCCTGCAAAGGGATAGACGACATGGTAATAGGCTTGCCTATTGGATAATCCTTTTTCCACTGTTGATATGGGAAGGATACCCTTTTCGTCTCCGGAAGATCAGCTGTTCATAGTTTAGATATTGTAATGTGAAATTTTTTGTCATTGATCCTCTCCGTTGAATTTGAGATTAGTGATTATTTTGGGCAACGAATATTGGCTAACTAACAAGAGTTGGTGCTTCGTTCAAAACGTCTCGTTTTCATCTTGTTAGATAATGATTAACAGACTATCTGTTAACGAGAATCCATCCTCAGTTCAACAGTCAAATTACTTTATGATGGATGTATGGGGCCGAATCTGGATAATTCCAGTATATGTCTACTTGATCATTCTTTTGTCCACAGTTTTGGCATTTGTGACCTTTTACACCCAGTTATTCCAGTTGTCGAGATTAATTAAGAAGAGGTGGGTGGGGGAAGGGTGGAATGGAATAAGTGATCCTAGAATAAAGAAGGTTAGGAGCCAAGCTTGTTACAAATTACACACAATATAAGGCTGGCTGACAAGGGCAACATCATAATTGCTTTGAGTTTCCCTGACTTCACAGCCTCGTAGTGTTTGGCAATAGACCTTGAGCCCCCCCACATAATCTCTAGGAAGAATGATTGTATTATTAAGAGACTGGGTATACCAGAAAGTGACACGTAGTAGTAGGAAGGGAGGACTCGCCGGGTGTTAGCTGTCATAGTTTTTCACATCATGAGTCAATGAAATACACTTAAAGCTGTTCAGGATATTTGGCCCAGTCCAACAACTGTGTCAGTCCAGGGCAGTGCATTTAGATGGAAGTGGGAGTATGGATGTGTTTTGAAGACGGAAGTAGGGAGGTGGTTATGAGGTTTTGTAAAAACCACCGCGAGCAGGTACCTGTCATTGGTCCCAGTGCCACATCAGAATGGAGACCATTGAGAAACTTCATTATTAGTGAAATATTGTTATAGTGCACAACCTTGGTTTGACCTGTTCTAGGAAAACTCCATCGTTAATCATCACAAACTTGCTATGGCTAATAGATGCTGTGGTAGCACAAAGATCCAATCATTCTGTAGCCCTGACAGTTTCCGAGCCCAACTCCAGGTGTGTCTTCATCATCCCAGTATGGGGTATTGACTGCCTAATATTTGTGCCGCGACAATCGTAGGGACTCGGTGACATTCCTATAAACCAAAGTTGTGCAGTCTTCTTTTATGGTTGGAGACCATAGATAAAGATGCTATTCACTTTTAACCTCTCCTGATATCATGTAAACATTGAACTTTGTAGAACGAGACTTTGATAAATTAAATTGTATGGTAGATACTTTAAGTATCTGAGGGCAAAGTGTACAGTAGTACCTTCAAGCCAGCCCAGAGAGCATACATACTGTTAATGAATTACTAGTATGCCCTGTTCAAGCTGGGATGAAATGTAAACACTTAATCATTATTGGAGCACCAAATAAAGGTTGGGATCTAATGAATGCAGTTAGTCATGCATCTCTTTTGGGATAATCTTACTCATACCCAGAATAGTTCACTGCTGCTTCCCAAATATGAAAATAGAGTAAAAACAGAGGTTTTTAATTATGTTTCGTGGAGAATTATTGGTGGAAGAAGATCAGTAGGAAGACCCAGAAGAAGATGGATGGATAACATCAAACAAGACCTAAGAAGTGCTGGGATGGAGAATACGGAAGACTGGATGACAAGTGTGCAAAACTGACGACAATGGAGGCAGATAGTATCGGCAGTGAGGGGTCAGCAAGCAGCCCAACCAACAGAGTAAGAGTAAGAAGGATGGTTACAGTAATGTGGTGGTTGCTTGAAGAATCATCCCATGTGGCTTAAAAGACAGATGGCTGAATTTGTGAAACTTCATCTTTCTTCCAACAAGACAACCCTCTCAATACAAATAACAGGCAACATCCCAAGAAACTTTTGTGTGTTTGTTCTTTATCTCACAAATAACTTGGGAAGTCATACACTATTCCCCTCTGACTACAAAATCAAAACAACTAAAAAAGGAAAGATGTATATCAAATTCCAACAAAACAGACTGAGGAAATAGAGATGAACTTGACAAACTTTGACATAATGTTCATCCCTAGACCGCTACAGAATCCATCATAAACATGAAACAAAAGGCAATCAAAAGTGTGTCCCCAGATGATACAGAAAATAAAACTACACACCCAAGATTGGCCTTGTGATAATATGGTAAGACTCCAGTGGAAGAGGAGGTAAAACTTTTAGATAAAACAAAATCTGAATAAATGAACAAGGTACCTTTAGTGCATGTCATTCAGTATCCATGAGGGTATATACCAAAATTAAGATGTTGTTCATCATATAGTTGTGTGGCAGCCCTTTTGGCTTATGTTTTATAGTTGTGAAAGAGAGAAATTAGGAGAATTTTACACAGGAACCATGAATGTCAAACAATAAACCATTGAGTACCATAAAAAAAATCGCCAGTCACAACAACGTGTAGTAAAGTTCTTGTCACCGGAGTAACATGTAGCATTGTCAATAACCTCTTCTCCGAAATGATTAGTGAACCAACAATATTGGAAAACATTGAAACAAAGCAAGATACTAAAGGTACCTCTCCTTTCATAAGAAGACATAAAGCCATCCAGAAACTTGTGCAGGTTTGGGCAGGATATCAAACTACCACTTCAGGTATCTGTGACTGGATGCATTATCAATATGCTTAGCAATCTTCAACCACTAGATTTGTATACCAACAGTTTTGGAAAAGAACACATCACCATTTTGGACCAAACCAGCAGAATCTCCATCATTACAGACAACTGTCTCGCTCTTCATCACAAAGGATATGGAAAGAATGGAAACCCACATCACCATCCTCGCCAACCCAACATGGATTCAAAGAAGACCAGTTCTCACACCCACAACAAATGCTGAATGAATTTAATAGGGATACCACTGGATAGAACAGTGATGGTGGCAAGTGTGTTATCGAGAAGGCAATTATGCATGACATCAAGAAGTGGTTGATATGCTTTTCAGGAAGCGGATAATTTAGTGTCCCAGAACAACACCTATTGAATAGAGGCTGGACAATGATCTCCCCAAGTAGCACCATTATTGTCAAACCTTGTTCAACATTTTCATACATGACCTCCTGACCCAAAACCCAGACCACAGGATCAAAGCATATGCATATTCAGATGACTGGACAATAATTTCACCATGCTATGACTACAAGGTAGCTGCCAAAATGCCCAAATGTAACTTGGCTGGAAATTGTGCAATACATAAAGCTCACATTTTCCACAACCTGTATATTGCAACCCACATTTTATATATACATGTATACACACTGGCCCCACAAACTATTCAGAAGAGAAACTCTTCCAAGACGAGGATAAAATAGTCTCCCAGTGCTCAGGTCATGACCCAGAACAAAAACAGAACCAAAATAGAATTGTCACAGAAACAAGCACCATCACTTACCCTCGATGCAACCATCACACAGAAGATGCATAACATGTTACATTGCTATACACTTACAGAACTTGGGGAATATAGCAAAATTTATTTGCAAGATGACCTATGGGCTAGACCAGGGGTGGGGAAGCTTTTTGTGCATGAAGGCCACCTTACAATTCATCGTCCCACATAGTGGCCGCACTGAACAAATTATTATTTTTTTTTTTTTCAATTGTTTTATCCCTTTTTATAATAATATACTTTTTAAATAATAGATAATATAATTTGTTTTAAATGATATGTATATTAAAGGCCGCACTTGATGGCCAGGAAGGCCGCAAGTTGCCCACCTATGGGCTAGACTGTTTTATCTTCTCTTGTCTCCCCTTCCCCTTTTTCAGGTCTCCACCCCCTCTCGTTCTCTCATCTCCCCCTCATGTGTCTCCTTCCTTTGTTTTATCCTCCTTCAGTCTCCCTCCTTATTCCTCCCCCCCCCTCACAACCTCCCTCCCAATCTTCTATATTTCCTTTGTCTTTAGTTTTCTCTCTCCCTCCCTCCCTCCCAACATCTATCTCCCCCGTCTTCTGTTTCGCTTCCCCACTCCCTCGCCCACTTCTATGTATCCACTGCGGGTGCTAACATCGCCCTCCCCCCCCTCCCCATCACCCACGCTTCATCTCCCCTTGTCTTGCTTTCCCCTCATCTCCCCCGTCTCTCCACGCCCCCTCTTCGTCTCCAGTCTCCCCTCGCCACCCTCTTCGTCTCCCTCCTCCCGTCGCCCCCCTCTCCTGATTCTCGTTTTTGTCTGTTATCCTCTCCACTGTCTTATATTTAGGCAATGATGCACATTGCGGGTGTAGTTCTCGCCTTCGATGCGTTTGTTAAGGAGGCGAACCCGCGAAAACTTTATGGCTCCAGGGGACGAGACCAAAACTCGGCCGTTTAGCGGGTTCTTTGAACAAGACGGGACGATGGATGGCTGGCTGGCTAGTTGCCCGTGGCGGCGGGAATGTAGAGATCATGACGGAGGTTCGTCCTACATGGGAATTCCATCTATACTTGCATCCGGGGTTGGGAGTTCTGGTTAGGATTTACCTAGACGACTGGGAATGGTCTGTGGCGTTGTAGATCGTAACGACCCGAGGATCTAGCGCTGCAAAGTGTAGCTTGCCTGCGCTGGAGGACCCAGTCCCGTGCATGTCCGATATAGTGATGGAATGTTAGATGGTATCAGTAGAACATTTTAGTACCATGAAATAATTTGCGAAATACTTCCCAGTACGGTTGTCACTGGGTCCAATAAAACTATGTAGTCTGTTCCTTGACACGTCTCCCTTTGAGATCTTGAATGGCAACACAGGTTGAGATTGTGTGTCCATCTCTCAACTGATCTTTACCAGATTTGAGACCGAGGTCCACATGCAACTCGGCACCTGGACTACAACTGATACCTGTGTTAGAATTGTGATTTGCCGTGGTCTTGGATCATATATTGTAAATGATAATAATAATATTAATGATAATCGGTTTATTGGTGTAACCGTAGTGCACTGTGTACAACTTCAGCTGATTCTAGGATTAGATTAAGTTGAAATAATGATGTGCAGTATGGACGGAATGGAGGTGTTCGTGTAACGGTCACTTCTCGGCCCATTGATATGCACGAGTTTGTTGATGTGCCTAGTGGAGTGGCGTTGGCTGGGAGGCAGTGTGTGTGTGTGTGTTTTCCACGTTACAATGTACGAGTTTCTTCAAAGCCCTTGCTGAAGGTGTTTGAAATGGCGCCAAGTCGGTGTTGTGGATCTTCAAGTGCAACTGGAGCGTTGCTGAACCACCGCAAATGGAGACAGGACGTCGACTATGAGCGGTGTCCACCGGCCAGGGACGCGAGTAACCTGCCTGTCCCTCGAGCGCCAGCCACCACTAGGATCACGTGACTAATCTTCCGTATGGGGGGAGAGAAATGTGACCTATTATGGCAGTGCCGCAGAGCGAGAAGGGCAAGTGTGGCCGTGATCCTTTTCCTATACTCGTGGGTTCTCGTCTCTGTAACTGTCAAACTCGACTTCAAATTTATTTGTGGTGTCTGCATAAATTATCTCCTGTTTTCAGTACTGAGTTTTACAGGTTGACGTTTGTGTATGGAAAGCTGTACGTCGTTCGAGTAGTGTATGTGTGCCCAATGGACATGCATCCGTATATTTGTATTCGTGATAACGTTTATAACTGAGAAGTGGGCAAGAACATCACGTTATATAACTTAACGTGCAGGAGGGCATTGTACTCCCCCATATATATATATATATATATATATATATATATATATATATATATATATATATATATATATATATATATATTATATATATATAACGCGTGTGTGTGCGCGTGCGTGCACATATTAATGCGTAACACTTGGTATACAGTTATCGTACCGAATGTTGATGTCGTCAGCCAGAAAGTCCGTCAATTGGTTTGTCCAACAGACTGCCTGAGCTGCTTCGTCGTCACCTGCCTTCCTTAGGTTTCTTGCGGCTTCCATTTACGGGCAAAGTTTTGTTTCTGTATTTACTTTTTTACAGATTATTCATTTTATCTATTTATCTGTAGTTATTTTATTTTGATTAATTGTTCATTGTAGTTATTTCTGCTTGTATGGTGTTCATCTGAGGGGATAGATGGGTGGGGGTGGGTGGATGTGCATGCTTTGGCTACCTCCTTTATAAGGGGGGAGAAGCCGTTGGTATATAGATAGATTTGTCTATTTAACAATTATTTTCCGATTTATTTAATCATATTTACTAGTTTGCGTATGTATTTACTTGGTCGTGTAGCCCCACATCAGGGAATATGTGATCTGGTGCACTTGATGGTCTTATCTGGACTGACCACAACCAAACGGGCGAATGCAATTGGGGTTACATCGGCAATTGTAATTGCTATTTCGAACTATGTTCTTTTCATTATCTGCACTTCATGTATATTGATTCAATGCCAAATAAAATTACTATTGTTATTATTATTATGACGACTTCCTTATTAAAACAACTGACGTCACAGTTTCGCCAAGACGACTCGAGAACACGACGGCTGGACAGCTCGCCGATGGCGCGTCGTCGTTGTCGTATCAGACTATAGGTAACAGAATATATGTATTGCAATCGCGCGTGGATCAAGGGGATCAGATAGCCATTTGCCCATACAATTATTGACAAGGGTGCATTTTTACAAATTATAATTCTTGTTTATTTTTTATGTACTTGTTTATTTTGTCTTGTCAATGTGGTAACGACTGGGACGGTGATTTCTTTCCATCATCCGTGCACTAGATAACATAACTGAGCATGAATTATCTTCATAATTCAAACTAGATATTATTTTATTATTCATTTATAAAAGAGCTCGTGAGTATCGTGTATGTTTACGTACCAAATAATTGTGCATTATAAATCATGTAAAACGGGATATTGTGTATGTACGAACGTAAAGAAGGCACTGTTGCCAAGACGTAGATTTGTTAGAGAGATGGAAGTGTGTGTGTGCGTGCGTGCGAGCGAGCAATACTCGTGGGGACGTGTCTCTTGCTTCCAAGTTTATCATTCCAAACCTCGTGAACAGTTCCAGCATAACCTATATCCTTATTTTCCAGTGATTATATGCTTTCCAAGTATTGTGTTTTGTGTATGTGCAGGCGGGCTGCCCTTACTGTCGCCATCACGGAGTATCTTGGCCGGGCGCGGGCGCCAAAGTGTCTTGTCCCATTTGGGGGCGGGGTGGGGGTGGAGGGGAGGGGGGCTAAATCGGAGGAAAGGCCAAGCCAGACTCTGGCTTCTGATGGGCGACTCTTAGGTAGCTTGATATTGTGGTTGGGTTGATGAGGGGACGGGGGGGAAGGAGGAGTAGTTTGGTTCAGTGGTATAAGGAGATAGATGACCAAGCCAGCATCCAAGTGTAGCAGTTCGGAGTGACACATCGAGAGAGAGAGAAAGAGTACATATGCACGCAAAGCTAATACTCCTCCAGGGGAACAGACGTTCGCAAACCTATTTGGACGAGGTGCGGGGCGTTAGGTTCGAAGCTCGCACTTGTTAGACGTGACGAACGAGCCAGGTAGTGAGTGGGGGTGGCCTGGCCTGAAGTAACAGCTGGGCCAGCTCTTCTTGCCCAGACCACAGACGTCGGCTCGCGTCATCCGGTTTCCATCAAGAGGATCGTCGACGGAAGGCCCTGGCCTCTCCTCCTCCTCCTCCTCCTCCTCCTCCTCCTCCTCCTCCTCCTCCTCCTCGGGTCGCATAGACCGTCGTGGTTCCCCAGCGGGGATCAAACCACTGGGCAAGAACGCCTTGTTGTCGTACGTCGGTACACACACACACGCACAAATTAGTGTGTGTGTATGTAAGGTCCCACATTACCCAGAGATCGGGCAATTATGAACTTCGAGCTCTCATCCGGGAGAGTGATGACTTTCAGTTATAAAACAATCACGTGATCAAAGACGCTGATGAAACGCGAGCGCGCGCGCACACACACATACACACACACACACAATCCTGTCCGGGGCTGAAATTATTTCAGTATCGCTGCGCTTCGAGTCGTTACTCCAACTCTCGTGGACGGGGAGTTGGGGGGGGTGCGTGTAAGGTCATAGCATTTCCCATTGATCGGACATACGAGCTCTGAGCTCTCTTCCGGGAGGGAAATGGCTGTCGATCACGAGTCCAACACGTGATCCAAAGACCAAGGTGAATCACACACACACACAAGTACATTAGAACGCCTGACTCAACCGATGGGTGTTCCTGTAACAAATATCCCCCCCCCCTCCGACAGGTAATTTTCCTAGCGTTACCACCAGAGGCGCTTAATGACCCTGGCTGCTGCTGCAAGTGCCAACATAGTTGGGTTTCTGTTGCTTCCGCCGCTCCGTTAGGTGTTCGTCCGCCCACTTAGCAAAAGCTGCTCTTGAGGGAGGAAATTGAATTGAATAATTGGGATTTATCTGGCGTCGCAACATCATCCTGAGGGAGGAGGAGGTGGGGGGGTAGTGGCTCGCAAATGAAGATTCACCTACCCTCCGGGCGTGTACACCTCCCGTGTCCACCTCCCGCGTCCACGTACCACTGATGACGTGTCGTCTTGGAAGCCTCAGAACGGACCTGGCCGGAAAGTGGCCCGGACGCGCGGTCACACCCTCCTCCCCGTAGCAGTTTCTAGTTGCTGTCACTCGTCGACGTACGCTTTTCGTTGGATCTGTGCCTCCCCCCTCCCCCCCTTCACGTGGGTCTCAGACATTGTCTCCTACTGCTACTCCCCTCCCCCCTCGTGGCTCCTTGCCCAGTAGTTCTTTGAGCGTACAGAGTTGATTTCAACCCAGGAGGAAATGCGGTGACTCTTATGCAACTGAAGGAGGTTATCACACTATGCTTCACCAACGCCGACCGTCGAGAGTTCGTTAGAGTAAAAAACGACGTCGGTTACAATGTTTCGTTTTTTCAAATCTTCAAATAGTAAGTTATTTCTGTCGTATATAGCAAAACTGAATGGTGAACTAAGAAATAGTAGGTCTACACGAATTTTAGATACGCTGTGGAAATGTTCTTAGACAAGTCTTGATTTCTAAAAGCGAATTCGTATTCAAGTTGTTTAGGTGGAGGTTGGAAGTAGGATGTCGAAGGTAAAATAGCCCAGTGTGATAACCAACTTTGAGGAACTGTACTCGGTTGAGGGTGGCAGGGGAGATTCTAGAACGAAGGATCAATAGATCGAGACCCAACACAGGCGTTGGTCAGGGCTCTAGAACCCTCCCTTCCCCCATCTACCCCCCTCCCCCCCGACCCTATCGCCCATAAAAACTTTGTCGCATTTGCCGCGAAATCTACATAAAGTGGTGTGTAGTGATGAAGGGGGTAATCGTGATGTTTGGTATCTGATAGACCTCCGATGGGTCAGTCAAATGTATGCACGCGCGCGCGCACACATACACATACGCGCGCACACAAACACACGCGCGCGCACACATACTCGCGCTCACACACACGCGGGCACACACACCCACACACGCGCGCACACATACACACGCGCGCACACATACACACGCGCGCACACATACACACGCGCGCACACATACGCACGCGCACACACACGCGCGCACACACACACGGGCACACACGCGCACACATACACACGCGCGCACACATACACACGCGCGCACACATACACACGCGCGCACACATACACACGCGCGCACACATACACACGCGCGCACACATACGCACGCGCGCACACATACACACGCGCGCACACATACACACGCGCGCACACACATCAAGGATATAGAACAAATTGGAACTGTACATGATATTGAAGTTAGGTAAAACAAAAATTGAGAGTAGGAGACGGGACCCCATGGGCGTTGCTCCTTCCCTGCATACTATAATTAGGTAGAGACAATTGGGTCTGAGTTCGAATCCCGCCCAAGGCTGAAATAATTTCAGTATCGATGGTCTGCGAGCCGTTACTCCAAGTTCCGTGAGCTGGTGTTTGCGCGCGTGTAAGGTCACAGCTTTACCCATAGATCGGCCATATAGGAACTCAAGAGCTCTCATCCGGGAGGGTAATAACTGTCGGTCACGAGTCTAACACGTGATCCAAGACCATGGTGAATCACTGTGAGGCCCTTACGAGTTCGGTCACACCCTCGTCTAGGAGGAAGTGGAGGCACCAGACGGGCGATCCAGAGATCCCTCCACCTCCTCCACTTCCTCTTGGCCCTCCCCTTCCTTCCTCTCGCCACCCCCCTCCCCAATAAAAATCTTCCTTCACTCATTCTATCCTCATCCTCTAATTCTCTCATTTTCCTTCCCCACTTTCCCTTTCCCTTCCCCTTCCTCTATTCTCCCCCGTCTGCTCCTTCATCCCCTCCTATCACGTCTCGTCTCCCTACTTCCCCCTTCTTCACTTTCTTCCTTGTACTCCTCCTCCTCCTTCCCCCTCTTCTCTTTCTCTTCCTCCTCCCCCTTCTTCCTCCTTCCTTCTCTTCCCCCTCCTTCCTCCTCTTTCCCCTTCCTCCTCTTTCCCCTTCCTCCTCTTTCCCCTTCCTCCTCTTTCCCCTTCCTCCTCTTTCCCCTTCCTCCTCTTTCCCCTTCCTCTTCCCCCTTCCTCCTCCTCTTCCCCCTTCCTCCTCTTCCCCTATTTCCCCCTTCTTCCTTCTCTATCCCCCTTCTCTATCCCCCTTCTTCCTTCTCTATCCCCCTTCTTCCTCCTCTATCTCCGTTTTTCCTCCTCTTTCCCCCTTCTTCCTCAGATAAGAACGAAAGCCCCCCCCACCCCACCCCTAGGATGCCGTGGGGGGGGAGTCCGCATGCAATCGAAATTCATGGCACCTCCGTCAGCGTGCAGGCTGCAGACAGTCATAAAGATAGAAATAAAGCATATACCAAGCGGTTATCGTTATTATTATTGTTGTTGCTATTGTTAGTAGTACCAGTAGTTGTAGCGCGAAAATGTCTGTGCAGTGGTCTGCTAGGGGCCACGTTCACTATATCGAGGCGTTTGAGAAAGCGAGAGGAGAGGACAAAAGAAGTCAAAGATGCCGGGTACCGCTGGAAGACTATTTAACTTTCATTGTCTCAGTTAAGCACTGTGCTGTGCTGTGCTGTGCTGTGCTGTGCTGTGCTGTGCAAAACATTTGGCGAATCTAGATCCACTTGGAAGATTTATGCTCTCACTGTGATCTCATTCGGCTGTGTGAGAGGTGCATGTCCGCGCAGGTCCCCTCACTACTCTCACTCCCGTCCTCCCCCCCTCTCACGTCCCTCCCTTCATGCACTCTTCGACCCCTGTCGTACTACGCCTGAAATGCACGTACACACACACACATACACACACGCGCACATATACACACACGCACGCACGCACGTACACACACACATACGTACACATACATTACCTCTAGGAGCCAGACTGCACTCGTATGTCCATATTAGGACACCGTGGATAAGTGTAAGACGTGGAGTCTGGTTTGTGGGTGGGACAGCAGGGGTTCCTGGGTGACTTGCTTAGAAGTGAGAGCTTAGTGTCAGTGGTCAAGAAGGCAATGGGACCCACGTGAATGCGGACCAGTGTTCGAGTCTAAAGTCTAGGCTGTGCGAGCCCGTAGGGCAAAGGTGCAGACGACGGCCTGCAACGTGTCTCTCATGGCCTAATCAGTTCGTCACTTTGTCAACCGCTTGTTTGGATGGATAAGGCACAATGAGAAAGTTGCATCGATTGCCAAATATACTGTGTATATATATATATATATATATATATATATATATATATATATATATTATAAAGTAATGTCGTAGCACATTGATAAAATAAACTTTTTATCCCACAGTCGGAGAAAAGAAGACACTAATGTCGAACGTTCTGTATATTTTCTGCTGAAGAGGGTCACAGTTAGTGATCGAAATATACAGAACGTTCGACATTAGTGTCTTCTTTTTCCGACTGTGGGATAAAAAGTTTATATATATATATATATATATATATATATATATATATATATAATGTGTGTGTATGTATATATACGTATATATGTGTAATAAAACCATTTGGAAAATGAGAAGTGACCGAACGTTTTCGTCTATTTAAGACATTTTCAGAGGTACAGAGTAAGGAAACGGTGACAATATATATATACAAAAGAAGCACACTAGGGGGGAATTAGGACAGGTCCATTGTGATCTTACTCTCTCAGCACTGCCGGACGTTTGAGCCGGCTACTGTCAAAATTTTTGTTAAAAAGTTATCTAATTTATACATTCCCATACTCATATTCATGTTGTTCTTTAATAAATATGAGTACGGAAATGTATAGATTAGATAACTTTATAACAAATTTTTTTTTTGACAGTAGCCGGCTCAAACGTCCGGCAGTGCTGAGCGAGTAAGGTCACAATGGACCTGTCCTAATTCCCCCCTAGTGTGCT